>NC_133781.1:18120863-18327803 GCF_003597395.2 Chelonoidis abingdonii
TTGTTAATATCGAATTTAGCGCTACTCCTCTCGTCGGGGTGGAGTACAGAAATCGATTTAAAGAGCCCTTTATATCGATGTAAAGGGCGTTGTAGTGTGGACGGGTACAGCGTTAAATCGATTTAACGGCCATTAAATCAATTTAAACGCATAGTGTAGACCAGGCCTTTGTGAGCCCTGCTTAAGCATCAAGCCCATTACCAGTCAGGTGACATGGGCCGGGGTGAGTCTTTTATTGCAGTGTAGACATTCCCTTAGGGTCATAATTTGTAACTAGAACAGGGGTTGGCAACCTTTCAGAAGTAGTGTGCCGAGTCTTCATTTATTCACTCTAATTTAAGGTTTTGTGTGCCAGTAATACATTTTAACATTTTTAGAAGGTCTCTTTCTATAAGTCTGTAATATATAACTAAACTATAGTTGTATGTAAAGTAAATAAGGTTTTTAAAATGTTTAAGAAGCTTCATTTAAAATTAAATAAAAATGCAGAGCCCCCCAGACCGGTGGCCAAGACCTGGGCAGTGTGAGTGCCAGTGAAAAATCAGCCTGCGTGCCACCTTCAGCACCCGTGCCATAGGTTGCCTACCCCTGCACTAGAAGATACTATGCTCAACTCTCCCCTTGCTTACACTGGGGTAGGTCAGGAGTAATGCCACTGAAATCCATGGAGCTACAGTGATGTAAATTCAGAATTACAGAGCACAATCAGTACATATGAGTGGCCAGTATTACCAGTCAATTAGTATTTAATGAAAACGAAACTTGGGTTAATTTGGCCTTGGGTTTCTTTGTTTTTGACTTCATGAATTATTCACAATCTAGTGCTGGTTTTGTGAACATATTTATTATTATTATAAGAATAATAAGAACATTCCCTATATGTGGAAGAATTCTACATCTACCACAAATGAACACTTGGCATGCTACAGGTAAAGTATCTATTACTGGTATTTGGTATTCAAGGTCAAAACTGGCCACCTATTACATGGTTTAGATTCTGGTCCCTGACTGAGTAACTAATATTTTTCATAGAAGACTATGGAATAATGCCTAATAGAATCTTTGTCAATTTCAGTATTTATGTATATTTCTTGACTGCTTGGTGATCAAATATTCATGAATAATGAAAAGCGGTAACAAATCAAATTTGAACCATGTGTTTAAAAAACCGTGATCATTTGACCAGTTCTCTGGGATGCAGACCAAGGATATTAGTCTGTTAGTCTAAATCAAGAATGATGCAGAGAAAGTGAATAGAGAAGTGTTATTTATCCCTTCACATAACACACAAACCAGGGGTCAACTCAATGAAATTAATAGGTGGCAGGTTTAACACAAATATAAGGAAATACTTCTTCACACAACACACAGTCAGCCTGTGGAACTTGTTGCCAGGGGATGTTGCAAAGGCAAACATATAATTGGGTTAAAAAACAAAGTAGATAAGTTCATGGAGGGCAGGTCCATCAATGGCTATTAGGGTATGCAACCCCATGCTCTGGGTGTCCCTAAGCCTCTGACTGCTAGAAGTTAGGACTGAATGACGAGATGGATCACTTGATCAATTGCCCTGTTCTGTTCATTCCCTCTGAAGCACCTGGCACCAGCCACTATTGGAAGATACTGGGCTAGCTGGTTGGACTCAGCATGGCTGTTCTCAAGTACCACACGGGCATGTGTACCAGAGAACTAACCCAAACCAGCAGCTAGTCTAGCAGAGAGCTAGAATCACTGGGATGCTGAAGAGGAGGCTCCTCACAACCTGTTCTCTCCTCTCCAGCCATCAGTACTAACTAAATCCTCAGAATTTGAAGAGGGCCCCTTTAAATGAACAGCTCCCTTACCCCACAGAAAGAGGAGAAATCCAAAGGTGTGGGAGCTAATAGGATTACAGTGCTGGCTGTAACGTGTTGCGTAGAGTGTTTCTGCCAAGCACTCCAGCCAAAATAACATTATATACGCAGGAGGGCCATCTTCCCATCCACAAGGCCAGCAAAAGGCACAGAGTACAATGAGATTCAGCTGCTCCTTTCCTTACTTAACTCATACAAATCTGCTAGATTTCACCATCCTCTAACTCATATTGGTGGGGGCAGGGTTCTTTCTCCACCTGATGCAGCCTGTTCTACAGCTCAGTGAGAGGCCACTGCATCCACTTTTGCATACCTTACCTGGGTTGCCTCCTCCTCACCACCCTCCGTGTCTTTGCTGAAGCTCACATTGGACCCCGATGGATGCTTGCTTCTACTGTTTGGCTTTCTGTGGACATGGACATCAGAAGATTTCGGAGTGTCACTAGACCAGTCGTTCCTCTCCTGTTCATTGGCAACGTGGACCATGTCCATCATGGGACCAGAAAGCAGAGCATCCCTCTCATGGGGCTAGAGAGAGCAAGGAGGTGAAGTGATGAGGCACTTTTGGGATAGAACGGAAAATCCCCACTACTGATTTGCATGATGCCAGGCCTGTTCTACCCTGGAATGGATTTGGATAGCGGTGGTGGGGCAGCCTCTGGCCTCTACTGAAGAGAGCTGGACAGGATGCTTTTTGGAGGAGCTGGTCTTCACCATTCCTTAATCATTCAAGCAACGACCCTCTCCTCCAAGAGCCCAGCACCTGATTTTCTACACCTCTGCAAGCCCTGCCAGATCATGAACTGAGGCCTTGGCTACACTGGCGCTTTACAGCGCTGCAACTTTCTCACTCAGGGGTGTGAAAAAACACTCCCCTGAGCGCAACAAGTTACAGCGCTGTAAAGCGCCAGTGTAAACAGTGCCCAGCACTGGGAGCGCGGCTCCCAGTGCTGTAAGCTAATCCCCTCAGGGAGGTGGAGTACCTGTAGTGCTGGGAGAGCTCTCTCTCAGTGCTGGTGCCGTGACCACACTAGCACTTCAAAGTGCTGCCGCGGGAGCGCTCCCGCAGCAGCGCTTTGTAGTTTCAAGTGTAGCCAAGCCCTGAATCAAGCTGCCTGGCAGGTAGTGCTAAGGCTGCCAACCACGCCAGACTGAAAGCAAAGCATCACTTTGATGATGACCTGTCCCTCACCTCCTCATCCATCTCTGGGTGGCAGAAGGAGCGCGTGGAAAGTTCATCCATCAGGTCTTCATGGCTATCGTGAGAGGCTTCCGCCTTCCCACTGAAGAACAGAACAGTCTCTGGACTGGGATTTGGCCAGGAGAGAATCCCCTGCTTGTCTACACAGCAAAGCACCTAAAACACCACAAGAAATCCCGCAACACCCCCCAAAATACAAACATCCAGTGAGTTAATGTTTAAAATATATAGTCACAGAAACAAACAGCAGAAGGCGCGGGTGGGTTTTCAGATACAAAGTTGGACCAAAGTCCCTTGTTAAGTAACCTCCTGCCTTGGGAGTGCATTCTGAAAGCACGCCCAGGTGTGCTGAGCACAACTTGATTCCATCTGGATTAATGATCACTTAATGCAGGTTTCATTTTAGGACCTATTAAAACGAAGCATGAAATCCATGAGCAGGAGGCAAGTAAAATAGGTACAATACAGACTGGTACACCAAGGCCCAGGGAGATCAAGAGATTTTTTTTTTAATGTCATTGGCAGAGCTAGGAATAGAGCCAGAGTATGGCCGGGGCTTAAGCTACCGGACCACACTGAATGTCCTGAAAGCACTTTGAAATAGAGGTTATAAAGCCACTGCAAACCCAGAAGTCTAGAAACCCCACAAGATCTTTACTCAGAATGCTGTGAATGAAGCACCTACAGCACTGTTTCTTAGTGGATTTTCACAGTGGTTGAAGACGGCAAGGTGTCCCTTTTAGGTGTCCTCCTTGTGATAACTTAGTGATACTCACAGTGACGGATCCCAAGCTGTGAAGTAAGCTGGAGGTGAAGCTGAGTGTTGGAGACTTGCCTTTTAAAACACACAGAAAGTGGCTCCAGATACAACGAATCATTTCCTGTCAGAGAAGCAGACCACAGGTGACAATTCGCTGGGAAGAGCCTGGGTGAGGAAGGGGGAGGAGGGGTGTGTGAAGTTAACAAACATGCTTATAGGTTTGAGTCAAAGAGACCTTGTGAAACAATCCATTGCCAGGGGGACAGGACTTTAAGTGTGAGTAGGCTGAGATTTTTGAGGGCAAGGGCACTCCCCCTGCTGAATGCAAACAGCAAGTATGTTCTTTGAACAGGGATTCTGGTGGGGCCATCACAGTCTTTCCAGAAAACACAGGTGAGAATTTTCAAGGGGTTTCACCTCAGTTAACTTGGTGCTGCCTCTTGGAATCTCTTTTTCCTAAATAATATGCTCAGATCCTTGGATGAAAGGATTTCAGTGCCCCACCACATGCCTATTAAACTCATTTCCAGATGGGACAACTGAAGTGCAATGACTTACTCAAGGTAGCCCAGGGAGTCAGGAGTCTGGGTTCTATCTCCTGCTAGAACCATTACTTCCCCTGCCAATTTAACTAAAAATCAAATCTATGAACAACTGAAGGAAGGTTTACATGAGGGAAAATACTACAAACTAAATGTGCTGCTGTCACAGACAACCTTAGTCTCCCATAGAAGCACTATCCCAAACAGAGGCTGGATGACAAAAGGCTAACACATATGGGCTCATCAGTGTAAATCTGGGATCCAGTCCCAGCCTCAGAGCTGTGCATTTCTTGTTCCCAGCTGAACTGGGTCTGCATTTTGATGTTGAGCTGCAAGCTTTATATGCATTTCTGGATTGCTACTACTTTGCATCACTTCTCCCGTGCTTGAACTTCCCCAGTGCTCAGATACTATGTTGATAGGGGTCATGTACAAACCTAGACAGATTAAATCTCACCACAGCTGTAGTCAGAAATGCAGAACAATTCAAAACAAAAAGAAAAAGACCATGTTTAATCTAGACACTTTCTTACAGCGAAGGTCTTCGCACAGAAGCAGAAAAAGGGAACAGATCCATGCAGCCAGGGAGATGATCTCAAGTCACCACTTTTTAACTGCTCAAGCACTGAATTGCACAGCTCACTGAAGGATGAACTGGCATAGGAAGGTAAGAAAATGTTTAGAGAGAGTGATATGAGTGGGGGCTAGAAATGGCAAGGGGAGAGACTGAGCCTGGTGACATCTGGGATTTTCTAATTAGCCTTGGAAATCCCTCTGCTTCTCCAAGGAAATGGAAATCCTAACGCCAGATTAGGTAAAACAGTATCCTCCTGTTTGATCTGGGTGATATAATTTGCAGAGGGGCTGGATCCAGACGGTTCCTTTGAAAGTTTGCTTGCTCTGGTTGGGGAAGTGTTAGTAACGTACATGAGTTTATTAAGAATCTGGTGAAGCAGGATCAGGCTTTCATCCCAAATGACCCACTCTCCTCTCTTCATATTTCACCTTTGACGGGGCTCCAGTCTTGCTGCTACTTCCCATCTCCCTGTTCACTAGTTTTGATTGGATCAGGGTTTTGTTTGTTTTTTAAGATAAGCTAAATTCTGCCTCAGCCTCCTGCTATGTACCCGTATTTCTTGACCAGTTATTCCACCTGTGGAGCAACAGCAACCAGGGCTTGAAACAGAAGCTTTCTCCAAGACAGAAAAGCTTGGTTTCAAAATCTCAGCAAAATTCTAATTCATGGTAACCTGAAGGGCACAAGCTGGACCACCTGTCACATTTAGCTCAACCCTGCCCACTAGAGCAATTTCTACATGAGAAGGTGTGTGGGAAAGACATCCAACCTGCAAGCAGAGCAAAATAAAGCAGCAAATAAAGAATGCCAGCAGGCCTCTGTCACTAGCAGGGAAGGTTTAGGGACTAGCAGTAGACCACAGAGGGAGAAAGGGAAGGATCTTATCGAGCTCACAGTGAAGCAGAAAGAGAACGGAAGACTGGTTAAAAAAAAATAAATAGTAACAACAGTACCTGAGAAGATACCATCTCTGTGTAGCTGCTGAGTGTGTCCTCTGAAAACTTAGCCAGCTGTAGCAAGAGAAGAGACCAGTTACTATCAGTGTGCTCAAAAATGGTACATGAGAAGTGTCCCTCTCTGAATAAAAACGACAAGGAGTAAGGTTGCACCTTAAAGACTAAGGGATTTATTTGGGCATAAGCTTTCATGGGTAAAAAACCCACTTCTTCAGATGCATGGAGTGAAAATTATAGATACAGGCATAAATATATATTGGCACATGAAGAGAAGGGAAATTGCCTTACAAGTGGAGAATCAGAGAACCTCTCTGAACAGTGTTTCTTCTGGGAGATGAAAGCAGGGGCCCTATTCTCTACTGCCATACCAGAAGAGACCAATGGTCCATCAAATCCAGTAACCTGTCTCTAGTGGTCCATGTTATTATTTATCTGTTAAGCATAAACACCATGCTTGGTGCTGTACAGGACATGGATGAATACATGGTCCTTGCCCTGAATAGCTTACAGCCTAGAGAGACAGATTAGACTACTTAGATGCACCAGGAGGCAGCTCTTTCTTAGGCTGATATTTTGAGGCAAAAGGAGGCAGTGCTTGAACTGATCTGGACTGGTTGAAAGCAGGGAGCTTTAAGAAGGGATTTCAAAGGTGGGCAGCTGTAACACCAGGAACACAGAGGAAGGAGGCAGAATGAAAGGGGCTACAGGATAGGAAGTGAAATCAGAGATGTAGGCCGGGTGGAATCATGCAGAGCTTGGAAGGTGAGGGAAAAATCATAGATGATGATTTCACAACTCAATGTCTTGCATCCAATAAGGGGGAAACTCTCACCTTGACAGAAAGGGGAACAACTCACAAAACTTAAAAAAACAGTGGTTGCAAGTGTAAATAGAATGAAGTCCCCATCAGTAATGCTTCCACTTGGGCCAATTTCACAAACTTAAAAAACACACATGAGCCAAACAGCTGGGAGAAAAAATTCACATAGAGAAATGTGAGTGATCACTGGGAAGTGTTTCAGAACATTTTAGTAAATACCCGAAAGGCTACAATCAAGAAACAAAAAGGTACACGGGTTAGAAAACCAGCCTGACTTAGAAGAGAAGTGAAAGCAACAATAAAAAATAAAAACAATACATAACAGATGGAAAAAAGAGGAAACTGACAGCAATGAATAAAACTTAGAAGCTAGAAAATGTAGAAAGTTGATAAGGAAATGAAAAGGACACAGGAAGAAATCTATAGCCAACAGCGTTACAGACAACAAGGAAGAGGATTTGGGTTTGAGTTAAGCATATCAAGGACAAAAGGAACCATGACAATGGGAATGGTAGAATTGTCGTCAATAATGAAAATAAAGAAGAAATGTTTAATAAATATTTCTGTTCTGTATTTGGGAACAAGACAGGTGATGTATTCATCTCATGTGATAATGATGAAATACCTTCCATTCCAACATTAACTAAGGAGGATGTTCAACAGCAGCTATCAAAGCCTGACATCTTTAAATCAGCAGTTCTAGATAACTTGCAGCTAAGAATTTTAAAAGACCTGGCCAAGGAGCTCTCTGGACCACTAATTTTGATTTTTATTAAGTCTTGGAACACAGGGGAAGTTCCAGAACTAGAAGGCTAATGTTGTGCCAATATTTAAAAAGGCTAAATGGGAATGACCCAAGTAATAATAGGCCTATCAGCCTGACTTCAATCTTGAGCAAAATAATGGAAAGGCTGTGTCAGAGGGTGGCTGGCACCAGTAAATGAAGTAGGTCCAGCACCCCCTCTGCCAGAGCAAGTGCTCTCATTTGGCCAATTAAGAGGATGGCGGCAGCACATGGGGCTATAAAGGACCAGCGGAGAGAAACATGGTGAATCAGGGGAACCTGAGAGCGCAGAGCAAAGGAAAAGGACAGGAGGTGAGAACTGCCAGAGCCAAAAAACTAACTCTGGTTCCTGGGAGAAGGCTGAAGGCAGGAGAGCAGCAGCAGGAGTTGCTTGATGGCTATCAGAGAGACAGAGCCAAGTGTTGGGTAGGGCTGCAGGCAGGAAAGCAGAAGAGGAGCTTACTTGATGACATCTCCAGGGCTGGACTCAGAGGAGCCATGAGAGGGCCAGAGGGAGAGAGGGATGTTCCCCTGATAACGATGATCTCCCAGCAGAGACTGTGGGATTTCCCACTGGGAAGAGTGGGGTTTTAAGGACTATATACAATGGATGTCAGAAATGGACCATTTGGAATTTTTGTTGGGAAGCAATTAACTGTGTTTTGGTCATAAACTGGCATTTAGGGGAGGGCATTATTTAAGCAAAAGAGCCTGAAGTGGAATTACTGGAGACTCTGAAAAGGGAAAATGAAGTAGGTGTGCCTGTCATGCCACAGGAGGCTGCTCCAGGCAGGCCATTCTGTGACAGGGTGTTACAGGACTGGATTAATAAGGAATTATGAGGGTAATATAATTAATGCTATCAACAAGGGTTTATGGAAAACAGACCCTGTCTAAATTGATATAATTTTTTGATGAGATTACAAGTTTGTTTGCTAAAGATAATAGTGTTGATTTAATATATTTAGACTTCTGTAAGGCATCTGATTTGGTACAACACAACATTTTTATTAAGGAACTAGAACCAATACCAATACGGGCATACATTAAATGGATTAAAAACTGTCTAACTGAAGGGTCTCAAAATTTAACTGTAAACAGGGAATTATCATTGAGTGAGTATTTCCAGTGGGGTCCCACAGGGATTGGTTCTTGGCCCTATGATATTTAATATTTTCATCAATGACCTGGATATAAATGAAGTAATCAGTGATAAAGTTGGTCAATGATACAAAGATTGCGGAGTGCTAAATAATGAAGAGGACAGATCACTGATACAGAGCACTCTGGATCACTTGGTAAACTGGGCACAAGCAAACAATATGCATTCCTGTATGGCCAAATGTAAAGTCCTACATCTAGGAACAAAGAACACAGGCCATACTTACAGGCTGGGGGACTCTAGCTTGAGAAGCAGTGACTCTGAAAAAGACTTGGACGTCATGCTGGACAACCAGCTGAACATGAGCTCCCAGTGTGACGCTGTAGCCAAAAGGGCCAATGCAATCCTTGAATGCATAAATAGGGAGTAAGGAGTAGGAACAAGGAGATTATATTACCGTGTATTTGGTTCTGGTGCAACCACTGCTGGAATATTGTCTCCAGATCTGGTGTCAACAATTCAGGAAGGATGTTAAAAGCTGGAGAGGGTTTAGAGAAGAACCAAGAAAACACCCCTTATAGTTAAAGACTGAAGGAACTGTATTTAGCTTATCAAAGAGGGGTAACTTGATCACAGTCTATAAGTAGATACATGTGGAACAGAAATTTGAATGTTCCATTTAGCAAAGGTATAACAAGATCCAATCGCCCAAAGGTGAGGCTAGGCAAATCTGAACTAGAAATAAGACACTTTTTTTTTTTTGTTTGTTTTTTAAAAAAAACACTGAGGGTAAATAACTATTGGAACACCACACCAAAATTTCTGGTGGATTCTCCACTAGCATTTTTAAAATTACATTTGGATGTTTTTCTGAAAGCTATGTTCTACTTCAACCACATCTATGTGACCTGAAGTCAGAATTAATAAAGGAAAATCCTATGTCCTGTGTTATGCAGGAGGTCATACTAGAAGATGACCACAATGGTCCCATCTGGCCTTAAGATTTATTAGCTTGAACTTGATGGGAAGGGGAAAGAAAACAGAGTTACATAATCCAGCTGACAGAGAGGAAGAGGGTCTTAACTGCTTTATTCTGAATGGAGTAGAGGGAAGAAAGGTGGGAATGGCGAGGCCAAAGAAGAGGCTGCCCTAGTCAAGATCAGAGTGATGAAGACCTGAACAAGCTTTGTGACTGTAGGGACATTGAGGAAGGATCATATTACGAGATGTCACGGAGAAAGAACTAGCAAGATTTGGTGAACTGCTTGGACACGTGGGAAGAAGAGACAGGAGACAGAAAAGGACACATCCAAGGCATGAGCTTGGGTGATAGGATGGAGGTGCCAACAGCAATGAAGAAGGGAGGACAAGGAGTTCCTATTTCACTGTGCCAAAGAACCAAGGACAGAAGCTGAGTGATGCTGACTGTGAGTACGCAGAGGGGAAAGCACTAAAAGGAGATAGTGAGGGAGCATTTGGATGCAATGGATGCAGTATCTGCCTCATTCTACGTGAGCACAGGATACAGATGACTTCCACTGACTTCTCCTGTAGGGAGAAGACTAGGCACCAGGAGAGCATGGGGACATTGAGTCCCAGGGAGGACAAGGAGGTAGTCTGAGCAATTGCGCCGAAGGCAGAAACTTCATAACAGGTGTTTGAGAAGCAGATAAACACACCATAGTGCACCTGGCTAAAACCACATTGGAAGCAGGTGGGGTGGGGAGGTTTCCAACATCCATTGAATGATCAGCTTATATCTCAGAAAGCTCAGGATCAGAACCCCACCAGCCTCTCCAAGAAAAACTGCTAATCTCTATCTGCCCTTTTGGGAAATAACCCTCACCTCCTTAGTCCCAATTCTACTGCAGGGAGCATCTCTGTAATCCAACCCCCAGCAGTTCAAGTGGCAGCTCTCAGACCCCATGGGGAATAACAGCCGTTAAAAGAGGACATCTCAACACCCAGCCACTCACATTCACTAAAGGTTCCTTTGTTCTGGCTATTGCATCACATTTGTCTCAGTTTAGATTCCCACTATAGGATATAATTGTCCATCAGTTGGCCCACAGAACCTGTCTTAAATGGATCTATTTGACTGTGGAATAAACTCCAAGAGAAGAGCTTGGGCCAGCTGAAACTGGGCTGGAAAGAGAACTGGGAACACACTGTTGGGAACAATGCTGTTGCTCCCAGGGAGATGGGCTAGACATGACCCAACAGAGGTCACCCAACTGTAATTTTTAAGATTCTGTGGATTCACCTGATTAATAGACTGCCCCCTGCGTTCCTCTCAGAGTCCATCACCTTCTCTGCCCCTCTCTCCGCATACAATGACCTGACATGGGAAATACCTACCAGCGAGGTGGACGAGGCCATGCTCATCTGGGCCAGGACTCTGGCTTCTCCACAGGCTGTAGCAAGAACCCACAGGACAGGAAAGAGCAGTGGAAGGATGGGCAGCACACCATTCACCTGAAAAACCATCACAGGTCACCAACTAGAGTCGGCACAGTGATGAAGCGAGAACTGAGGCCAGTCACATGACCTCCTCTTCACCACAGCACAGGGACACACACAGGGCAATGTCAGGAGCAAAGGATGCCGTTTGCAAAGGCCAAAAGTAGTGCAACACACTGAGGAGCCCTGAGGGAAAGACACCCACAATCCACGGGGATTTGCAATAAAAGAGGCAGTCTGCAGTTCACCCCCACCTGCAGTCAGTTTTCACAATGGATTTGGCATTAAGCCTTAATATTAAAAAGAAAAAATCCTGGGCAAATAGATTAAACCCCATCCTGATGGGAATATTAGGGATACACCTGCCGTTCTGCTTACTATTCAACTGAGTGCTTCACCTGACCTCAACATGCACAGGGAGAGAAGCAACTCTGAGAAGGCGTGGGAGGTTTATGTTAAAAGGAAATTAGCTGTGATATACGTGTTGGTTAGGAGAGAATGGGGTGGGCACAAGAGACTCCTTTACCTGCAGCTGAAGAAGAGTGTACTGCCAGGAAGCAATTCCAGGAGCCGAGAAAATGAAGCGCACAGCATTGGTGATCAGGAAGCCAGCCTGTTAGTTAAACAGAGGAAATACTCTCAGCAAGCCACCACTTGGAATGAGAGCGTCTCCACTCCCCTTAACACTGTGAGCCCTGGAAAATCCTGGAGGTCAAAGCTGGTTTGTTACTGCATTACCAAACCTTACCCTCACAGCCTCCACTCCATCTCATTGCTACATCTACATACCAACAGTTCAGCACCTTCACTACACTTCTCTGAGCTACCCAAACTGAATATAGGGTTAGTGACTGGCTGGAACTTCTCATGAAAGCTCACAGCTTCTTAACTTCTACTGGTATGGTCCTGAACTGCTCTTCTGGCAACTTCAGAACAAGACTGATCATCAACAATGGTGGCTTAAAAGTCGGACCTACCAATACAATAGGGACGGCATACTTCAGCATCACTGACTGCACTGTGAACCTCTCGTTATCCAGAGCTGTCACGGGACGTGACAAAGCCATATCCAGACACCACCTGAAACATCAAGACCAATTAGGAGCCTCAGCCCACAGTTCCAAGGCCCTAACATTGCATCTTCCTCCACTATAATCTTTTTAGTTTATCTTGATCAGAATGGTGCTTCATGACAGGAAACTGATCACTGTTTCAGAGACCCAAAGCCAGGCATTCCATACTATTAGCTTTGCACTTGACACTGGAAAAAATATAATGAACTCCCCTCGACTCCTTAGCTGGTTGACCGCAGCTCTCAAACCTCAGTTTGCATGTCTGGTCAGAGTACATTCAGATACCTACATCTCTAGTTGACCAGAGATTGATTAAATCTCAGGGAGAAATGGCACTTGAAGAGAATCCCACCCACTCACAGCAAAAGATCAATAGTCATATGAAAGAGAATATTTCCCACTCAGTTTCTAAAAATGGGCTTTGCTCCCCTGCTGAACCAGAACAAGTAACAATGAAACACCTGCCCCACGCTATCTGCAGCCCTCTCACTCTTCCTTTCTTTGTTCATCCAAGAATTAGCATTTTACTTCTTAAAATTACACCACCCTAAAACGGAGAGCAACTATCCCTCCAAGTTAGTATTCTCTGCAGAGCCAAACTTCCCGGGCCCATAATTCAGAGATGATGCCTCTGGTTAGAGGGTTGACAGCTAACCTTGTCCTTGGTCTCTGAGTTGCAAACATGGATTTAAAAAATTAAATAAAAAGGCAACTCAGATCCCAAGTGAAGGGCTTATTATCAAATGCAGAAATTCTCTGATCTCCCTGCCACCATCACAAATCAGTTTGCAGGTGAGATGCTAAACCAGCAGTTTGGAGAATATGGCTTTCTGCATCCATCTGACCTAGCAGCTGCTGAGAACCAGTGAAGGAGTCCAGTGAGAGTCTTATAACTCTAGTATTCCCAGATAATGGATAAGAGGTAATATCTATCTGAAGCCCCCTGTACTGTACCGTACTGGCAAAACTCCACCCCTTCTGATATAAGGCTGCAACAAGAACCAAGCCAGCCTGTACAAGCATGAAAAGCAGTATTTATCACACCTGACATTGTCAATCACTGGGGTCTTTAGGACACGAAAGAGACGATACAGCTGAGGATTCTGAGGTCCCTTCTTCACTTCACCCCTCGGGGAAGGTGGAGGAGAGAAAGGGGGGAACAAGTCTCCTGGCTCCAGAACAATGTGTTCATCATCCTGTTATCAAATTAAAGACGAAAAGACAGGCAGAAGGTCCAAAGGCTGCACAATCGGACAACTCAGTGGAAACCTCCTGAAAGGCATTGCTGTTTTAGTACCACAGAAATCTGTTCAACACAGGACACGTTTCCTACACCATTCAAAACTATCAATGCTTTAAAATTCATTTGCAAAGTTGCTGAACTGAATGTGAAGCAGAATGCAACACCTATTGCATAATACAACACTTACTCATCAGCATAACTGGCATGTATGCACATTTCACAGGAAAGCATCTACACTATGGTGCTAGTGACATAACTAAAGGAGCCACAGCTGTGCGATTGTAGCACCCACAGTGTAGACATGATCTTAGACAATAAAAAGCATCAAAAGTAACTTTAAAAGCTGAATTTTCCCATGTCTTTCTTGCATAACACATTTCCTCCCACCCCCATCTCTAGTATAAAACATGAAATCCTGCCCACTTGCACCTATTAAAGATCCCTACATGCTTTTGTAAGAGAGGCATGTTAATTCTGATGCCCTGGCAAAATTGTAGTTTTGGTAATTTTGTTCCACATCTCTAAATTATCTATAATAATTGTCCATGTGTGGCTTGTGAAAGGGGCTCTCTTTTTCATTTCTTGTCTGAAACTGATGTTACTGTGTTGTGAACAGCTGCTGCATTCCAGCCCAGAAGCAGTTGCATTACAAGCAGAGAAATGATGCATGTAATTCCTTTATCTGCCTCACAGGAATTTGTAAGGCTTAACTTTTAACATTTGTAAAACAACCTGAGCTCCTTGCCTAAGAGCTTCTGAAGAGCATAAAGTATTAATATTATCTTCATCTCTTTGCCCCGGCATCTTTAATTTTTTCTAATCTAAGTGCTCTCCTTGTTCTGTCAAGTGCTCCTGTTTCCACCATCAGCTCTGTACATTCTCTAAACAAATCATCCAACAAGTTTCCATTCTATGAAAGCTGCTTTCAGAGCCAGGAGGAAAGCCAGGCCCTGCTGCTTGTTTTGCTACGTTGTAAAGGGCAAGCTTCAGTATCCAAACACCATGACGGAAGGGTTTTCTGAAACAGCAGGCTGTTCATAGTTTGTTCCCAAATAAGATCTGATCAGTGGGTAATTACACCACACATGAGCTAAGATGTTGTCCAGGTAACATTCCCACCAGTCCTGGCCCCTCCTCATCTTCCCTGAAATTATTGTGCAATCTGATGGAGATATTCATAGACTCACAGACTTCAAGGTCAGACGGGAACGTCATGATCAAGCATGATTTTCTAATGGATAAGTCTAGATCAGAGACCACTTGCTGTCCTGCAGTGAGAACCTAAACATTTTCTCCTGCTCTCTCTCAGTCAATTTCTTCCTTAGCTTGTATTTCCAGCCCTCTTAGGCAGTTCATCCACTTTCCCCCCCATGTATCCTATGCAACAACCTTACATTATCAAATAGCAGAAAGGGGAAGGTGAGAGCAGATAAGCCTTTATTTCTCCATATGAAACGCAGGGTACAGTCCCCTTCTTTTATCAGAAAGGCATATTCTACAGTAGAGTTCCATACGGAAATACCATGTTCAATGTTGGGAGTTCTGCTTGCAAAGTGAGTGCAATGAATTCACAGCAAAGAACTGAGAGGAGTATTTTGCACATGGGTTCATTTAAGATCTTTAGTGACAGTGACTTTCTGCCTAAAACCCATCTTCTGGCACAACAGCAACACCCACAGTTTCAAAATGGGAAGGTGTCCTATTGAGTTATCTATTCAGATGGGTTTAATACAGTTATGATCAGAAAATTGGTGTTGAATTGTGGATGCATTAATAGGTGTGTTGTAAACAAGACACGAGAAGTCATTCTTCCGCTCTACTCTGCGCTGGTTAGGCCTCAACTGGAGTATTGTGTCCAGTTTTGGGCACTGCATTTCAAGAAAAATGTGGAGAAATTGGAGAGGGTCCAGAGAAGAGCAACAAGAATGATGATCTTGAGAACATGACCTATGAAGGAAGGCTGAAAGAATTGGGTTTGTTTAGTTGGAAAAGAGAAGACTGAGAGGACATGATAGCAGTTTCAGGTATCTAAAAGGGTGTCATCAGGAGGAGGGAGAAAACTTGTTCACCTTAGCCTCTAATGATAGAACAAGAAGCAATGGGCTTAAACTGCAGCAAGGGAGAGTTAGGTTGGACATTAGGAAAAAGTTCCTAACTGTCAGGGTAGTTAAACACTGGAATAAATTGCCTAGGGAGGTTGTGGAATCTCCATCTGTGGAGATATTTAAGAGTAGGTTAGATAAACGTCTATCAGGGATAGTCTAGACAGTATTTGGTCCTGCCATGAGGGCAGGGGACTGGACTCAATGACCTCTCGAGGTCCCTTCCAGTCCTAGAGTCCTGTGAAAGCACAATACACTCCTTTTCTGTCCTCTGGGAGATAAGTAACATTATGCTTTAACATCATTTGTGTGACTACATTGTTGGGGATTGGCAGTTGGCAGGAGAGCTGTTTATATAAAGCACTTTTAGCTGCACAAATGAAGCGCAAGGTGAAGCTCTTGAGTGTTCCCAAGGTAAGAAGAGATCAAACACACAATGAGAATACTGTGTTCTCTGGGAATTGGTCACCAACAAGATCATCCTGGGAAACAATCTTTCATCATGGCACAGAAAGGAGACAAGTGAGTTACCTTAATTCCTCTCAGAGAAGCAAAAGACTCCTGACCCGGTCTCAGAGCGATAACGTCTCCCTCTACTAACAGGCTGACGGGTAGGTTTACAAGATGACCATCCCTGTAGGCCCAGTGGAGGGACCAGGATGGGGCAAAAGGCATGTGAAGGTCGGGGTACATGGAGTCTGGCCACTTCGGCTCTTTGCCATCTTCCAGGGTATCTGAAAGTACAGAGAACAGCAAAGAATGAGGAAGAGCCCCACTGGAGAAGGGCTGGTGATCCCATAAGGATTTACCTTCCACAGAATGATCCCTCCAGTGCTAATCCCACACAGTCCTTATGATCTCCTGGCATTTCCTTTATTCCCCTGAGAGGGAGGGGAGGGGGGTCCCCTCATATTTCCCCATCCTGTACAGACAGCTACCCACAGCCAATTGCAACATACACCAAACACCAGGTAATACTGAGATGAACCTATGCAATACAAAAGCCAAGAGAATGTCCCAAAGGGCCCCAGGCTGAAAATAATTACTCCACCTTCTGCCAGGCAGAGACTCTCCCCAGGATTGCTGCCCAAACTTCCTACACACGCATCTCTTGCTGAGAGGGTGCCGCTGTCCCTATGCTCCCCTCTCTTATGGCTTGCTGGAAGACATTTATTTTTATGAGAGTCTGACTTACTCCAGCACCCAGACATAATGGCCACTTGTCTTACCAGGTTAAGGTACAAAGCATTTGACACTACTGCAGCTCAGCATATCCCATCTAAAGAGGGTAGTGCAGAAAGCATGGCTCTCAACAGCCTGCCTCTGTATGGAGCAAGACAGTTAATCTAAATACAGGTAATGGAGACACAGAGGTTTGGAGAGAAATCCAACTCAGAGGGAAGCTGTGAGTGCGTGCATGACAACCCAAATGGGAGAGGGCAGATAGAGACTTCACCGTATATCTTGTCGATGATGGTCCGGAGCCTCCTTTCAACCTCTCTGCGCTTCAGCCTCTCTTGTCGTCCAATCAAGAAGAGGTTCAGGAGGAGGAGGAGGAGGAGTGCCAGGGCATTCACAATCTCAGCACCTTGGCTTTGTAAGGCAACAGGAAATAACCAAGAAGCAGAAGGGGCATGTGAGTAAAGGAGCAGAATATGCCCCCGCGCACAGATATAGATCCTCACCTACCTGCCCCTTTATTCTTTCATCCCACTGACTCAAGTATTAACATTATTCATAAAGAAAAGCAAAGGCATTAACCCCACGCATGGTCTTTAGAACAATTCCACTGGAGAAGTTCGACAAGATCTGCTTCGATCCAGAGATACCCTTATAAAATACAGCCAGGGAATGGTGAGGTCCAAGTGGCAGCTCTCTGCACTCTTCCATGAGGCACCCCAACCCCTAGTTCAGTTTCAGGATTATCCCTCTCTACTCCCACACCCCAGGACATCAGGAGGTCTGGTACCACTCTACAAAAAGGAACTTGTACAGTTCCCGAAGGGAGGCAACCTCATTCTCTCCATCAGATCCATCATGGGATTGTTGAGAAGCAACATCAATGAGCTCCCAAAACAAGTCTTTGTCAGAGACTGGGGGAAGGAGCTGATGCGGACACAATCTGGGCATGAATGAGCCCCGTGATTAAAAAGAATTAGTGACCACAACGCTAAGACAGCCATATGAACTATTGATACAGCATAAAACTACTCCCACTCCCCCTCAAATAACAAAGGATGCTTTGCTCACCTCCCGTGTGGCTGGCTCCCATAGCAGCACAACAGCAGCAGCACTGCCAGCAGCATCAGAGATGCACCCGGCCAATGGAAACAGGAGCAACGGTTACCATGGTACAGGAAACTGCTCCTCCACACCTCCTACAAAGCAAGAGTAGCAGAGAGACTTAGTGTCAGCTAAACACATATCTAGTCCTTTAAGAAGCATAAACACAACGGGGGGAAGGTAGAAGTTCACAAAACCACTGGGGAGCGAACATCGTTTGCAAAAACCCTCAAAACAGTCAAGAGCTTCCCATATCAGTGTCTATCTGAGTGCTAACACGTTAGCAGTGGATGAGATGACTGGCTTGGGTGAATGCTCACTGCCTTGTAATGCCCTGGCATAATACAAAAGGCGGCTGTGCCAGGATTTCTCATTGTCACTGATCCAGAGGGGAGAACAGACATTTTTAAAATGTAATTACTAAAAATAAAATGCTAGAGCTTTGTATTTAAATGTACATGACACCCAACCAGTAGCTGAAGCCTCAGGGGAGTGTGTTAAGCCTCATAGCCCCATTTGCTCTAAACAACCCCCTATGGGCACTGAGATCATATTTCAAATACACGTAAACCCCAATTTTATAAAGCTCTTAGGGGCACAGGGAGAAGGAAAAGGCAGCACACATTCACCTTCCTAATGCTGGAAGGGAAGGGGAAGGGCGGGAGGCTGACTAGGTAGGAGTTTCAGCTTTTGCTATTCCGAAGAATCTCTGGGTTGAAGTTAAGCTTCTAAATTCCACAACTGCACGGCTGCAAAGGAGCTATAACCTTGCATAGCTCCTAGCATTAGCCCCAGGGAACTTAGAAGCTCCACAAAAGCAGACCCTAATGTAACTGACCTTCAATTAACTCAGAGTTTTAGCTTAACAAGGGTTCGGAAAGCTTGGGGATGCCCCATAGGTCCTTTGTGCGATCCATATGGAGAACTGGTCTAATTCCCAATTTACAAACTTTAGGGTTTTGAGAGATTGATAGGGAAGGTCAGAACCTACTGGGGGCTTTTTTTTTTTTTTTGCCTCACCTTCCGTGAAATCACCTTCTTCCTTTCCTTCTGATGCCCCTCCAGCAGTGCTGACAGCTGGTCTCTCAGGATAGTGAGGGCCTTCTTTGTGGTCAGGCCCAAACTTGAGGTCATCTCATCCTGGAGAGCAGAACACAGTTTGTTTAGTGCTTCACCATCATATTTCTTGGCTTTTTCCTGCTGGCGAAGCACTGCGTCCCCAAATGCCTTGGAATCATCTGCAATGTTCTCATCCTCCCATGAACTTTGGACTGGCCTGCTGGAATAAAAAGCCAAGATGATCGCAGGCAAGAAACACATTGGTGAGCACTCCAGCTAAACGCACCATCACAGCAGGAGAACTGAGACAAGGTCCAGAAGACAAATGTGTCTCTGGCTGACAAACTAGGAATGCTACAAAAGGAGCATGCTCAACTCCCAGAAGCAAGAAAGGTTTAAACTGATATCACTTTGTTAGCGATCCCAGGTGATTTGCCAAGAGCAGGTTATAAATTGATCTCCTAGCTACTATCCAAGAGAAAGATCACTTGTCTGCAGGAATGAAAATGGGAGCCCTTCAGGTCACCACTCCATTCTAGATCAGGAGCAAGTGCCATAAGCTCTATCTGTTGAGTCCCAAATTTGAGACAAAAGCTAAAAACAAGCAGCACAAGACAGATAGTTAGGCTGAAATTTTAATGATGCAGAATATATTGCTTTTCTTTTAATGTTTCATTTTTTAAAATTTTTTGTAACAAGTTTACAAATCCTCGCCATACAAATATCAGGAACAAAACAAACTAGAACAGTTAGCTTTTGTTTAGAGACATTATACAGGAATATAGCGATCAGATCTTTCTATTTAATATGTTACCATATTACAGAGTGAGCATCATTACAAGGCCTACAATATGTTGCTTCTAGTGATTTTATTAAATTACGTGAGTAAAATCTCTATATACACATATTTAACAGACCAGCGCTATCAAATGTTAATATTAAAAAAAAACAACAAAAAAACAAGTATGCTGTTTTTTTGTTTGTTTTAAACACACAGGTGAATGTACTTTGAGCACTGAATAAAAGGTAACCAAATATCTAAATATCTGTCTGCCCTCTTTATATTTTACTGGGTACATAACTGATGTGTTAATTTTTCCATAATCTCCCTTTAAAAAAAAAATCATTCCTCAATTGTTGGTTGGGCTATTTTTCTTTTTCCAGTGAGAGACTACCAACAACCGAGCAGCTACTAGGAAATAAGAAATCAGTTCTTCTTTTCCCCCCATGTGACCATTTCTGCCCTAGAAGGATTACCAAAGGATCATTTGGTAATACAAATTTGTGATATTAGGTTACGACAGGGGTAGGCAACCTATGGCATGTGTGCCGAAGGCAGCACGTGAGCTGATTTTCAGTGGCACTCACACTGCCTGGGTCCTGGCCACTGGTCCGGGAGGCTCTGCATTTTAATTTAATTTTAAATGAAGCTGCTTAAACATTTTAAAAACCTTATTTACTTTACGTACAACAATAATTTAGTTATACATTATAGACTTATAGAAAGAGATCTTCTACGTTAAAATGTATTACTGACACGTGAAACCGTAAATTAGAGTGAATAAATGAAGACTCGGCACACCACTTCTGAAAGGTTGCCGACCCCTGGGTTATGGATTGCATCCCAATACTCTCTAACAATAGGACATGTCCATCATACGTGATAAAATCTCCTCTTTCACCACTATTTCTCAATCACTCTCTCTCTCTATTTTATATATTATATATAAATAAAAACCTGAATGGTGAGAGGCACCTTTGAAACCGTATCTTAAAGAAATTTTCTTTTATTGTGCTACAGACTGAGGTTGCTGGTCCTTTTTTCTAAATCAAACCAGATTCTTCTAGGGTTATTTGTCTATCCACCTCCTTTTCCCAGAGTGTTATATACAGACACTGTTTTGTTAGAGAAGCTGTCTGCAAAGATCGATATAAATTAGTTATAATTTTTGTTTCCTAATTGATCAGATGCCATCTCTTCTATTAAAATTAGCTTTCTGCATAACAGGTTTCTTAGAAAGTTGAGAAACATAATGCCTCACTTGAAAGTACTGGTACAAGGAGAGAGTGGGCCAGTTAAAGTTAATTTTGATCTCTAAATAAGTTAGAAATGTTTTGGGTTTTTTGTTTTGTTTTTTTTTTACTGAATAACTGGCCCATCATGTGTATTCCATGGCTCTCTCAATCTTCGATGCTCTCTTGTTCACAATTTGGGTTAAGATCTGGATTATTTGTAATGGGTGTCATTGGCAAGGGAAAGGAATTTATCTCATGTGCAGTTCTATCCTAAACACAGCCTTTGCTAAAGGATGTGCGTAAATTTCTAGAGGACGAGATTTTTTTTTTTTTTAATTAATCCACGGTAGTTTAGCAACATTCTCACTGCCACAATTATTTTGTTTAATAAATACCCCATGTTTGGATGGGTTAGAGCACCCCAAATTCACTACTACTTTGAGCTGGCTGGCTAAGTAGTACCACAGAATATTTGGAACAGCTACTCAATCTTGTTTAATGGGCCTGTATAGAGCATCTGCACTCACTCTTGGTCTTTCCTTATTCCATAAAAATTTTGACATCCTCTATATTCTTCGTAGGGTTTTATCTGGGATAATTCCATAAAAATTTGGAAACAAAGATATCCTTGCCAGAATGCTTATTTTGGCTGCAGCTATACTTCCCCATCAAGAAATTAAATACTTCCCTCAGCACCCCAGATCTTTGTTCATTTCCTGAAGTAGTGGTTTGACACTAAATCATAGAGCTCTCCTATGTTGTTTGAGATTTGAATTCCCAGGTATCTTATAGAATTTGTTGCCCATTTGTACCCAAATGTTTTCTGGAGGAGAGACTTTTCAGATTCTGGCATTTCAGTATTTGGCTTAAATTTACTTTAAATCCAGGCACTTTCCCAAAGTTCTAGATTTCTTCAGAAACTAATTTGAGAGAAATATTGGTTTAGATAAAAATATTACATCATCTGCATATGACACTATTTTCTGATGTGACCGTGCAAGTTTTATTCCTGTGATGGATTCATTTTTCCTTATCCTTGTATTAAAAGGTTCCATGTCCAGTGCGATAAATGAAGGAGACAATGGACATCCCTGCCAAGTCCCTCTGTGTAATTCAAACAGCAGAGATTCAACACCATGAACTCAAACAGTTGCTTCTGGGCTGGTGTAAAGAGCAGTTATTCATTTAGCGAATTTGGGGACAAAGTCCACATAGGGCAGGGCTTGAAACAGAAAGTCCCACTATTCTATCTCCTTTCTCTGTATCTAGTGACAATAAAAGAAACAGATTTTTTTTTAATTTGGTATTACGGATGATTCCAAGACCTCTCTTAATACTGTCTGAGATTTGTCTATCCTTAATGAATTCAGTTTGATCTGGGTCTATATAAGCTGAGAGCATAGACCGCAATCGGCTAGTTCGTATTTTTGCTAGAATCTTTATGCTATGATTCAACAGTGGACACGGGCCTATAGGAAATGCATACGGTGAGATCTTTTCCATCTTTAGGGAGAATAACCATACTTGCTATTGCCACTAGGATTTCTTCTTCTGTTATTTCTTTATCTAGAGAGTCTTAAAAATTTTGCTTATCTTTGGAAAGTCTGTTAATTAAAAAATAATAATCTGGAAGTAACTTCAGAACTTGGAATATCTGAGGTATAGAGATTTTTATAAGCAGCAGCAAAAGTAGCACATTTCATGAGGGTGAGTAACTATCTTTTTGCTGATTGTTCTAACTGGTGCAATAATACATTGCTCTTGAATCCCTTTAAATATCACTTTTATTTCTTTTTTTTTTAGAAAACTTCTGCTTTGTATACTAATGGCTTTTTCAGTGGCATCTGTCACCAACATATTCAATTTTCCCCATATATTTAGTTAATTGTTATAGATGTTTTTGAACCTGTGTTTTTATGCATGTCTTGTAACCTTTTTATCTTCTGCTGCAGTTCTATTTTTTCTTGAGCTCTCTCTTTTTTCAGGTGAGAGGTTCTGCTTATCAACCAACCCCTAAATAGTGCTTTACCTGCCTCCTGGAGAAAGCCTCTCTTTATGTTGTCAATATCATTTATCTGAACGTACTGAACAATGTCCTTTTTAATTTCTGCAACCCAATCTTTTTCTTGGAGAAAAAAGCAGCTCACTCCCCCTACACACACACCCTCAAAAAGTGATCATTGGGACCCATCCCAGTTACCAAGTATCACTTTACTGGTGCAGGATCTGACCATGTAATGCTGCCAATTTCAGTGTCTGCTTCATTAAGGATTTACAGATTAACATTATATCTATTCTAGTATATAACTGATGAGGGTGTGAATAAAATGTGTAATCTTTTTCCACTTGATTCAATTCTCTCCATCAAGGTGACAAATTGAACTGTTGGCACAGAGAAGTCAATGCTGCTCCCGCTTCCCTATCCTCCTGGTCTTTTAAATCAGATTTGTCCCAGTCAGGAATAGATGTGCAATTGAAGTCTCCTCCAAGTACAATTTCCCCTTCCCCAAAGTGTTGCAGAGTTTTACAGAAGTCCTTTTGGTTGAGAGCATACACTGAGCCCATCATTATTAATTACCCAGCAACTGTGTCCTTCAACAATCTAAATCATCCCTCCTTCTCCTTACATTGAACTTTAACTCGAAAAGGTATGTGTTTATCAAAACATGTCTCTTGAAACCAATTACATCTTCCATGCTCATAAATTTGTCCCTCCTGAAAATAAGTATATTGAAGTAAAATAATCTGAGCAGGGATTTTAAAATTCTACCAGGGCTTTTTCCCTTTCAATTACATGATGTAGCCCTCTGACATGCAAACATGTCACTTTAAAAGAAAGAACCATTGAGAGTAACTATTCAATGTATTTAAAAACTTGAAATTATTGTGATTTTTTAAGCTGTTTGATGGCATGACCTCTTGTGTTGTCATTGTGTCTCTTATGATGTTGCATTCAAAATTGTGTACCTGAATAGGGCTTGGTTTGTGTTTGCACACTTCCATATCTATTTCTTGTATTAATTCCCCCCACCTTCCCAGTTACCTCCCCTCTTTTGCATTCCCCTTACTTTAAATCCACAAATAAAAACAATATAACATGTAAAACAGTCTCCAAGTGACTATGCTTTGCTGAACCCTAAACCCCTGTACTCTCACCAAGAACACTTGGGCTGTTTCTCTTGCAATCCGAAGGAGGTACATTCTCCACCTATGGGACCTCACCCCTCATCCTTAGGGACAGATTACCACCTGCTGATTTTGAGTTACAAGGAGGATTTACATAGACCCTCTAAAGACTCCTCTCCATCCCATCCCCCTTTTCTCCGGTCTGCTCCATTCTTGGGATTTTATCCCTTACCCATATCACCAACTCCCCTCCTATTGTCCTTTATTTCCTCTATGTTTTAAAATACAGTACACAGCTTATACCCATCACCCCAACTAAAGCAAATTTAATACTATTTTCTTTATAACATTGATATAGTTACTGTTCACTCCTAGTGGCTCCCAAGAAATCCCTTCTGGTTAGTTTCTAGGACAGTGGTCCCCAACCTTTTTGTCTGGCGAGCACCAGACCAAAGACCGTGGCGGTGGTCGAGCATCCGCTGAAATGCCGCGTTGGGGACTCCTGCTCTAGAATATTCCTTAAGTATCCGAGTTCTCTTGTTCAGCTTTACTTCTGCCATTGCCAATGTATTCTCTAGAGTGTTTTGTCTTTTCTTTTCCTATCTTCTTTTTCTTGTTTCATCATTTCCTAAGAGTTTTTTTTAGCAGCTTATCTGTAGTTACTACCTCTGGAGAATCTTCATGTACAAAACTGAGGTATGGATTTCTATCCCAAGAGACTGGAGTGTATTTTTGCCTTGTCTGAAGACACTTAACGTATAATACTGATTTTGGAAACTGAATGAGAGTTTAAATGGGAATCCCCATCTGCAGCAAAAAAATCTGCCCTTCTGAGTGCTACTGTAATTTCCTTCAGCTCTCTTCTATTTTTTAAAGTTAGGATGACGAGGTAAGAGGTCATGGAAAAATTGCAGTTTATGGCCTTGGAGTATGAGCTCTGAATGCACTCTGATTTTTTCATAATTAAATTTTTCTACTAATGATCATGAAATTTCACAATTAGGTCTCTGACTTTCTAAGGCCCAGCAGGGGGAGTGGCATCCTGTGTGCTCTCTCCCCTTTTACACCTTTCAAAGAGCTCAGATGAAACAACTCCAGGATCAACATTTTTACCTACTGAACTGGACTGCCTCCTTCCACATTTTCAGGTGGTCCCTTACTTGAGAAGGAACAACATCAGAATCAATTTTCTATCTCATCTGATTTCGGGTTGATCTCTCTCGGTGCCATCAGTGCCATGCAGCTTTGTTTCTCTCTCACTTACTTCTCTTAGGCCAGTCTCTAGCACAATGACTTGCTCTTCCAAGACAGCAACTTCCTTCTATACTGCAAGAAGCTTAGTTGTCAGATCCTCTCTCATGGACTGAAACTCAGAGATCATCTCCAGAATGTTTGCTTTGGTAGCTATTTGATTTTCCTCAGCCTTGCTATCTGTGCTTGATTTGTCTGCCATGTGTTCACTCGTGGACAGAAAAGTAGACATCTCTCTACACTGTGACTCAGAAGCACTCTTCTTAGTGAGGTATCTTTTTAAATGTTCAGATTTTCTTGGAGCATCTAGCCTCTGAAACTCTGATCTGGTTGGGGTTTTATTTGGTTTTTTTGCAGAAGTTTAGTAGGTTTAGGGGTCAATGGAGGCAGATTGCTTTGCAATTACAGTAGAATCTCAGAGTTACAGGCGCCTCAGGAATGGAGGTTGTCTGTAACTCTGAACAAAGCACAGTTCAGGCTCCAGATTCAGCAGCTGACACTCCAGGCCAGGCTTCAGCAGCAGCTGAGCTCCCTCCTCAGCTCCAGCAGCTTCTTTCCTGGGTCAAACTGAGTTTGCAAGTTTGTCCAACCTCTGGGGTGTGTGTTTGTGCCCCTGTGTAAACAATGTGTTCTCTTCCCACTGGGGAGGGGTGGTGAAAGCGGTGCAGGCCCCAACGCTGCTCCCAGGGCTGTACTTAGCCATTCGGGTGCCCTACGCAAACCCCCCACCCCCCAGGGTCTGGGAGGCAGGAGCTGTGGGGGGCCACTTTCCCCAAACCAAGTGACATAGCTGGGGCAGGGACAAGGGAAACGGAGTAGACTGGGGCTGCATCGCTCTGCTTCCCACCACCAGTGAGTGCAGCGGTCACTTGGGGAAGAGATGGAATGGGGGCAGAGCAGGGGAAAGGGTAAGAGGCAGGGCAGAGGGAGTCCGGGGCCCCACACCCTCCTAGGGATGTTCCTACCCCTTGAAGTGGTTGCAGCCTGCGGGAAGAGGGGGGGGTTGTCAGCCCAGGGATAGGGCTGGTTGCTGGGGCTGGTGCTGTCACGTATGCAGCACACAGTTGCCTAGGGCACCATGAAAATTAGGGCAATTTGGTGCCCCAAATTTCATGGTGCCCTAGGCAGCTGTGTATGCCTAAGGACATCCCTGGCTGCTCCTGCTCTGCTGGCTCCGGCTGCCAGCACCAGCATCTTCACCTCTTAGCTGTAAGTGACTGCCCTGTGCATGGGGTTTGGGTGGGGATAGGCAGCCCAGATGTCCCTACCTTTAAGATGCAGCACTGTCACAGTACAGTATTTGCTCTTTTTGTGTGCATCTCTCTCTCTGCTTCTGCCTGATTAGTTACTTCTGGTTTCACATGGTGTCCGGTTGACCGGTCAGTCCATAACTCTGGTGTTTGTATCCTTGAAATTCTACTGTATCCCCCCAAAGTTCAGGATTTGGGCAGCCATGTTATTCTGCCTCCTGCAGGTCAGCCCAGGATAAAGAGCTGCATAGTTAAGACAACAAGAGTCCACAGGAGCAGGTTACAGAAGGCAGTTACTGAAAGAGCAAACAAGTGGCCATTTGATGACCATAATAGAAGTAATGTTACTACCAGACTACTTACTTTCACATACCAGTACCGTGTCACCGTTAGGCCTTAAATAATCCCTGGCTGTTTCTATGCATATTCTGGGCAGTGGGTTTATGAAACACTGCTGGATCAGAGTCCAACTAGGTCCTTGTGGCTTTTCTCCATTAGACTAATAACCACCTCTGTTGAACTGGAAAATTGAGCTGGCAGTTTCAGATGAGATCATGAGATTAGGACCAAAAAGGAATATAAAAAATATTACTTAAAGGCAAAATGAAGTACAGTGGAGCTTTGGAATAGAAGTTCCAGCTGGAGCACTTATAGGAGAGTGGATGCAAACACATTGGTGGTACTGACGTATCACGGAACATGGGCTACCCCACACGTTGAAAAAGCTTGAGTGAACTTCACTGCTTAACAAAAGTGAAGGCCTATTTAACACTAGCCAGAACCTGACACAATGCAGGCAAGCACCATCCAAGCTTCATACCCCCACCTCACCCACTGACACTGCTCTGCCAATTTAGCTCAATCAAGAGCTGCAAGCTCCTCAGATAGCCGAGCCAATGCAGTTCAATCTCAACTATTCCTGCTATTCAAGGCCTGCGCGCACACACACACACACACACACACAGAGCTGTGCAAGTGCACCTCAGTTCTGATGTACACACTCTTGCTATTCCAGATCTGGATAGGATTGCGATGTGCATGGATATCTACAGGAAACTACACTAGGCTATTTAACGAACTTTCACAGGTGATGCAAACCAGAATTTGAATCTGGGTTTCAAGGGCTGAGAGACAAATGCTCTAACCCGAGCCACACTCTAGAACCCACCCACCTAGCCCCTTCCCTGCTCTCTCTTAGTAGATGAAGTTGCAAAGCATTTTGCAGCAAAATGAAAATCTAAAGCAGAAATTTATTGCAAGGCAGAGACTGAGATACTGCCTGAACTGCAGCTTTGACAGAGCTAAAAATAATCCTACTATAATTCTCATTCTCTGTGTTGGTGATACGATTAGAGGAAACAGTTCTGTGTTTCTCTTGGAGGAGGACCAGGTAACATCTATGCAGAGCTAAACATAGGAGTCTGACAAAGATTCCCAGCGGGCAAGAGGGCAGGCAATTTCGCCCACAATACACATGCTACTGCACCACTGGAATGCTACACACAGAAGGGACTGAGCTTGAGGGGTAGGGCACACTAAGCTTTCCTTCCTTCCATGCCGCAGTGGTTGTTTGGAGTATAGCAATGTACCCAAAGAAGGTTGCTCATTCTGCCAGCCACAGGTAAGGACTGATAGCAGCAACTCCTCTACTATACAAAATAAAAGGCAGCAATAATGACAGAGATTGTCACTGAAAAGCACAGTGTGCCTAGACACCACTGGGCTAGTTCCAACAGATATACCAACAAGCTACGGAGGAGACTGGAGTGTGGTAGGACGACACTCCACACCAATGCCTAGTGCAGACACATGTTCCCAATAAAGAGGAAATGTCATGTACACAGCAGACAAAGGAAAGAGAAGCAGGTATAAAGTTCTAGATGGGTCCCTGAAATACTCATGTGCCCCCTTCAAGCTCTAAATCTCAGAGCTGGAACACCTTCATTCTTTTCCCACGGGGTCACGCTGCTTGAAGTGAAGGATAGGTGCACAAAAGAAGGCTCTCGTGGACAAGGGTAGGAGGCTTAAAAAGGTAATAAACGGAAAGAGTTATGATGGGGAAGTGGAGGGGAGAATGCTAAGAGAGGAGATAGATCACCAAAACAAACATTACCCTATCTGATCGAGACACCTAACGCACCAAGTAAACAGCAAAAGCATCTAGCACACCACTGGCACATAACACAAGTGACAAGCATTACTTTATAGACCCAGACACAACCTTTCAGGATCTCAGGTCAATAACAGGGGAAGAAAGTCCAGGAATGAAGGGGACAAGCAGGGAGAACTATCTTGAACTCATGGTAAGAACAGTTTTAGGTATGATGCCTTTTCAGTGACCTGGACTGTAAAACCCCCTGACACACACATACACTCCACACTGAATAAACAGGAAGGATGATTTTTTGGTTCAGACTTTGGACTGGGATTCATGAGAGCAGAGATCTGCTGTTGGCTCTGCCACAAACTTTCTCAGTTCTACATCTCTAAAATGGGGATAATAATCCTTTCCTATCTCACAAGGGTGTTGTGAAGATAAATACATTATTTTATGAGGTGCCCGGATACAGCAAAATCTGTCACGGCACATTTCTATCCATCCACCTCATTCAGTGATCAGCATCTAAGGAGACAGATTTCAAATACACTAAAGCACACCTTTACATTTTTCATATGGCACAACAGACAGCTCTTCAGCATCTCAGAGATAGATCTCTTCAGCCTTTCATCACCTGCAGGTGCACTTCCTTAAGAAGATAGAGGGCTGAGACTCCACCGGTAAAAAAGCAAATGCACCAGTGAGATGGCTAGTCCACTAATAAAAATCTCAAACACTCAGTTCTTCAATGACATCTTGAAGACTAACCTGTAGCCACATGGTCATGGGAACATGGACAACTTCTAAATATCCCCTCCATATACAGCATAGGACTCCATCTAAAGAGAGCGAAAACTAGATCCCAGGTTACAACAAAAGCAAATACTCGCCACAAATCATGCAACTTCATTAGAGCGCTGCACCTTCCCTTTGCCCCTGCATACTTATGTTTAAAAGGGAAATGCAACAGAGAAAATAGCCAACTACTTTCTTCATTGACCCAAGAGACCCAGAGAACATGCAAGCATTTGTAAAACACATTGGTGCCTCTCCGGAGCTGATCCCTGCGCTGTCCTATTACTACTCAGCCCATCAGCAATGACAGAAGCCAGGTAAATGGAATGATTACAGCTCTTTGTCACACGGATGATATTGAGTCTGACCCAGGGCTGTAATCTACAGAGTAGTTATTAAGGAGAAAAAAAAAAAAACCATTGCAGGAAGAGCAAGGCATTCATGATTTTACTTTAGAAAGGAAACTAACAGGTGTATACGGGGAGAGAGTGCTGAACAGAAGAGCCAGTTAGTTCATCTTTCCTCTGCTTTCAGTGAATATCTTCAACCTCAAATTACAGGTCAGTCTGGCCACAAACAAACAGCAGAAAGGGGTAGCTAGACTGAGCTCCTGCCAAGCATAAGCAATTAATTGGGGTCTGCAGGAATGAGAGGGAGCTAAGCAGGGGGAGGAAAAGCAATTCAGCACCACAGGATCAGATGGTACAGAAACACCAGCCCTTCCCTGTATTCTCCAGTCAATAAATCTGCTTGGTTAGATGAGAGGAAATAAGGCAGGAGTTCAACTGCTGCAATGTGGCCCTCCTCCTGCAAAGCCTGGCAGATCACCAGCTCCTGTCACACCAGGCAACCCACTGTCTCGGGGGCTTCAGCATGCAAGTACAGGCCAATCTATGGGCTGGTTGATGTCTAAAGAGCTGATGATGATCTGCTAGATTCTGTAGGAGGAATGTCTGGCACAGTGCACTTCCTCTGGCTCACAGCAAAGGGACTCTCCTTGCCCCACACAACCTCCCCTCAGGTTCCAACTGACAAACCTCCTGAGAGAGAGGGAAGCCTTCTCTTCCTGTAATGTTTAGTTGCTCTTGTGAATCCCCATCTGGTCATCTCTGCTCCCTTCAACCTACACTGAGCAGCACCTACAGCTGTGGTAAACTCCAACCTCCTCCTTTGGTGTCTGGAGGCCCATACATTATACTAGTAGCTGAAAGCCTGAGCTGTCCCATCAGTGTGGCAGTCGGACAATCTGCAGACTCCCTCATACAACCGATGAAACTGTCGCACACAAATTAGCTGTAGAGTAAGGGTGGTGATTGGTTGAGTTATATTTAATATAACAATGGTCTAAGGCTCTTGGCATGGCATAGATACGTGTCTCACTCTAGCTGTACATCACACTGGTATAATCTGTAAAGTCAAAATGGCTAAAATCTTAAAAACTGGATGGTAACAGACCATGAAACCCAGTGATGACTGAACCTGGTAATATTTTGAACAGAAAGAGCTCTTAGCCTTGCTTGGATCTGTTTCCATTGCCTACCCCTGACTCAACAGACATTCTAGGCTTCAGAGTGACACACAGAGTGACAAAACTGGAAACATACATATTATACCCTGGAATATGTAGTCCAGCCATACAACACAGCCTAGAGAGAATGGGAGTATGAAATATCCAAACTGCAGTTCCCATGAGGCACTGTGGCACCACAGGTGAACATACAGTAATGTTGAATTGACCCAAAAAGAAATGTTTACATTTGGTTTGATTCAATGAAATGTTTCAATTTGGTTTGAACTGAAACAAAATACTTTCATTTCAATTTTCCCAACAGACAATTTTTTCTTCCAAAAAAACCAAAAAGTTTTCCCACAGAAAATTTTGGTTTTTGCAGAAACTGCACTTTCCATTAAAAATTCAAAAACTGATGGAGAGCCCCTGACCAGCTTACAGACCAATCCTGCAAGGTGTGAGATGTCCTCCTTCCCCTTTAGATTCATGAGGAGTTGAGGTAACAGAGTACCTTGCAGGATCAGGTACTTAACTATAAATCTCTATGCAAATACAGACACTTTTTTAAAAAGGAAAGTAAAAGGAACAGAAGACTCATTAGAAACATTAGTCTCCACAAACTGCAACTCCATGTCTAAGACACAGTGAAGCATGGGGCAGCTCATTCTAATACCCCATAGCCTGGCTTTCCCCAATCCTGGATACACACAGTACATTTCATTTTTGCAACTCTTTGGTTCAAATTTTTTTCAGATTAAAAGGATGGGAGAGGGAAAATGGGGCAGCAGACTATTTTCCCCATTTTTTGATGGCTATTTTGCATGCCTCTAACAGAAAGAGGAAGGCCTTTTTTAATTTAACACTGACATTTTGCAGGCTATTAATCTATTTCATGGATCAGGCCCTTCTGGTACACAAGGATTAGTCACAGTTTCAAAATCACATGAGAAGTGGTTACTTTATCAGACACATTTGCATTTAATGTTGCAAGTCATATTCTTGGTTAGGAAAGAGACAACATGGTCTGTTTATTTTGTCCCCATCACAGAGGCAGGTATCACATGCACTACATTGTGCAATTTCCCGGGGGCAACATTTTTTATTACAAACTAGTGATAGCAGAGGGCTATTTTGTTCCTGTTCAAAGCCTTCATCAGCGCACTAGATCTCCCTGTCTGACTGCAGCTGCTTTGTTAGTGAACAGATTGTATGCAGTGGCAAGCCCACTATACGAGATTATAGGTATATGGTGGGCAAGACCAATGGACAAGTCAATTTGAGAACAAGTTTCACACTACTATCTACATCCCTAATATCTTTCTCATACTCATTCCTAGTGAACATACAGATGCTGCTGAAACGAGGTCTGATTCCTGGCTCCTGACAATATAATGCCTGTTCAGTGACCTGGACTGTAAACACCCCGCCCCCCCCAATACACACATACTTGTATTTGCTTTAAATTGTATGAAATGATCAGTGGGTCAGGGAGGTGCCCAGTGCAGAGAGAGTACCCCAGAATGGGGACACCCTAGCCCCTGTCCTAGGTAACCACAGCAGAGTTGGAGGTCAAGCCCCCCAGGAATCCTGGGCCCAGCCTTGTCAGGGTTACGAGGACTCTGCCAGGCAGGAGAATGGAAGGGGAGTCCTCAAGGGCAGGGAGGCCTCTGGGTAAAGGAAGTGGGAGCGAGGACTCAGATCCTTTCACTAGCCCACTTCAGCGGGGTAGTGCAGAACCCAGGAAAGTTCCCCACAATAGCAGGACCATTCCCCCATTTAGACATACTTTAAGAATCACATGTCATGAATTTGATGGCCTCAGCTTAGCTACTAGTGGTCTCAAATCCAATGAAATAGACAAATACCACAGCAAGCTGCATGTTGGCTCTACCTGGGTGCACATGTGACCCTCAGAACAGCACTGCCCAGATTAATACAGAGCACAATGGTAAACAAAACTCCCTATACCTTGTCCACCTGCAGAAGCAACTTGAAAAGCAATCTGGACTCCACCCTGTGCTGTAGCAGACAAGCTACTATGCCTCGCCCAGTAACTGGGAAAATGCATGAGCTCTGGGTTGGAAATTGGCTTTGAGACTCCCTGCTACTCAGCACTAACACGCTCCACAGATTGACACTGTGAACCGACTCAACAGCATTAGTTTGAGGTCTGCAAATCTACAAGAGATCTGGCCAGAACAGCACTAACAGGACCTGTAACTCAGAACTGGATCTTGGTGTAAACAGATTCTAATTTAATCCAGATAATGACATTGAAAGAAGTGTTTTTAAAAGCTTTCTTTAAAGCAGGGAGTTAGATGCCAATAGCCGTGATAAACCGCTCTGCACCAATAATGCAAAGCCCAGCACTTTCACTCCCTCAATCACATACACACGCTCTCTTTCTCTAGTGGCTATTCAACCAAGAGGGAAGAAACAACTCCCCAGGTAACAGTCCACTTTTCATTTGCACCTTCTCCAGTCTGTCCCTTGGTTCTGTTTCCAGCAGCAAATCCCCGAACCTAGTTACCTAGATATCTCACAAGGGAGCTTGGAGGATTAGTGAATGTTTGTGCTATATTTTGAAGCTGTACTGTGCTACATAATTGTTAACCATTTATTATTAGCATTTATATATTTACACTATTTCCCTAATGCCAGAAAAGAGACAGAGGTCCCAAATTCACTTTGGCCTCTGTGGAATTGCACCCCTTTACACTACAGCTGAATTTAGCCCAAGAATTGTTAATCCACCTCCCTGGAGCAGGTGATGCTAAGAAATTTTCCAAACTTCAGCACATCTTTCACTACCCTCTTTGTTTCCTCCCTAACTCCCATTCATTAGCTAAGGACTTTGTGGATTAAGGCTATGGGACAATCTAGCAGGTCTACTGCAAGTCCTACTTTTCAGGGTAGGGGGCTTTTGGCTACTCCAGAGCTAGCCATTTAAAAAATACAGATAAACTTGAGTCATTGAACACAGAGGCAGCAATGCAGGACTCAGTAGATCAGACTGTTTGAGATTCCATCTGTGGGTTTAAGGTTACGATCTTCAGTTTGATAAAAGCTTCCTCCCTGTTCCCCCACCCCATACCTTAAACCCTATCACATCTGAAGCCCCCATTCAGTGCTCCATTTCCTGCCCTAAGATCCTTCCCCAGATCCTCAGGACCCTTTATGCACCATCTGATCAGGAAGGCTGCAGGGGAAAAACAAGCCATTTTGAATTTAAACGTTAAGGGAGAAAAACTTACTTTGCAGCATTTGCCTTGGTGGGGCATCCACAGATCTGCCTGTTTAAAGAGCATCTCGGCCGAATCTCTGCACCACTTGGAACCTTCAGCAGCAACTTCCAGTACTGCTGCCCTCAGAGAGAGAGAGCAAGAGAGAGGGCGAGAAAACATGCACAGAGTCCAATGCTGCAGAGAGACAGGAGCAGCAGAGTGAAGCACCAATCTGCTGATTAATTCAGCCTGTTTCCAGTCATGCTGCAGATCCAGCAAGGAGGCGGTGGATCGGGGGTGGGGGTGAAGCAATGGGTGGGGAGGGGAAAAAGAAGAAAGTTCATACAGGATGACACCAGATGTCTGCAAGAATGACCCATTCATCAAATGGAGCCAACACAGCCAGATACCTTGTGTGTGTGTGTGTGCATATATGCACATACATCTGCATATGCAGTAAGGGAGGATACTGACTGATAAGGACATACGGAAAAGCCGATGACAAACTAGACAGGACAAAATGCTAGCAAATACACTATGGTGGGGGAGGGGCAGCACTGCCCAGCATGGTAGACTAGAGAGAGATGAAAAAGATCTATCAAGTTCTATCTTCCCATTAATATGTCCATGGGAGATAGCAACACACTGATGGCTTAACACCTTGGGGCTCAAGCTCAATTTTTTAAAATTATTATTATGCCGCTACCTCAATATAATGTCATCCAATATAACATGAATTTGGATATAATGCGGTAAAGCAGTGCTCCGGGGAGGGCGGGGATGTGCACTCCAGTGGATCAAAGCAAGTTCAATATAACACAGTTTCACCTATAACGCGGTAAGATTTTTTGGCTCCCAAGAACAGCGTTATATTGAGGTAGAGGTGTATTTAAAATGATTCAAGAAGGTTACAGGCCTGATTTGCCAAGCTGAGTTGATGTTTCTCTCTCCCTCGCTCTTGCTCCCAGCAGGGTATCCCAGCAGCACTCAGGATGCAGAGAGCGCCAGGTACCCCTCTAAACATCAAATATTCATAGAGCGTGCCTTGGGAGCGCAAACAGAAAGTGCAGTGCAGGTTATTAATAACAGCGTATTGTGCCTGAGGCTTGACACTTACTGAGACCTGGGTCACTGGCCACACAGGAGCTCATGGAGGGCATGAGATTAGTGGAGAGAGAGAGCACATACAAGAAGCCCAGAGTGGAACTGGAAAAAGACTACAGGGAAATGGACAAATGGATCTTTGAGATGATAAGAAGGAGCCTATCCCATTGCCTCACTCTAATCCTGTTATGCAGATGCTCCCCTCTATGGGGTAACTTAATCAGTACATAATTGGGGCAGAGACTGTGACCCGTAAATATTTGTACAACTTCTATTTCAAGGGGCCCTGATCCTAACTGAAAGAAAAATATTTAACAACAACTACTGTACTACCACTCAAGATAGGAAGGACCCTGAATCTGGGGTTAGGACGGGGCACCCACACGTCACCAAACCAATGGATATGTTGACAGCTTAACAAGAGCCTGAGAGTCGTACCAAACTGTGTAAAATGGAGCAGACTGCAACCATGCACCTCTTGAATATACAGCAGCCACCTCTGAAGAGTAACAGTCTTACATGTAGCGTAGCTTGGCTACTCAAATAAAGCTGGAGCATTGCATGCTAGCATCAGCACTCTCCACTGGAAACAACTTCATGTGCACAAGAAGGGTGACCACAGGCTGCACAGAAGAGCTCTGCTTCTTAACCCATGATTGGCCAAATGCGTTGCCCTCTGTGTCAATCACAGGCATCAGTAATGACTGAACCTTGGTTTGACGACTTTCTTCTCCATATGCCTAAATGAGTATGTGGTCGTCAGAGCACCACAATGCCATTGGCACACTGTCGTCACGATACATACCCAAAAGGTGGCATGTAATAGATCACTGGAAAACTAATAACTCACTGATCATTAATACTGTTGCATGATGGATGTACGGTAAACCCACAAAAGACTTAATAGATGTGTGCTACAAATGTGTTCTTAAAATGTATTTGGCAAGCAGTGTCCAAGCCAGACTTGTTCCAGACAAAGAAACGTGGTTCCGCCTAATTGAACGTGAATGTGTGTCTGTTGTAAATTAGGCAAAGTGTGACCAAAGACAAAGAAAAGCACATTTACATACAAGGTAAACAAAGCCATCGAGAGAGCAAGTGAGGAAAGTCAACTACTTAATCTTGATGGGGGAAATGGAGACTGCACCCCCAGGAAGCCTTCCTGCCTCCTGAAGCAGGGTCAATGAACTGTGGGAAGATGTCACAGTGTCTACCCCTCAACAGGAGAGAGCAGCTTTGTCTGGGCTTACTTTTCAAATGTTTACTGGACTCTAAAAAGAAAGAGGAGAGAACTCCATAGTTATCCATCAAGGGACTAAAATGACCGGAGCCAATGGATCCTTCACTCAAGGGGTGGAGGATTGAAGTCTCTGGGAACTGAGTACAGTAAATTTGCTGAGATTAAGTTTTAGTAGCATATGTTTATTATTGTTTGCCTGTAACTCTTTCTATATTTATTCCTTATACTTGGTATCATTTAAACTTGTGACTTTTGTTTAATAAACTTGTTTTACTTCTATTATAAAACAATTCAGTGCTTTGATTAAAATAGAGTGCTTGTCAAAACCAGGTTAAATTAATGAGTTGCTGGTTACTGTCTCTTCAAAGAAGCAGGAAACTTAGTAGCTTCGCTGTGTGTTCCAGGAGAGTGCTGGAACATTGCAGGGCAGAAACATGGGGTGGAGGTGAAGGGGTGTTGGGGTCACCCTGGAAAAGTAACTCTGTGGGGAAGCCAGGGTGTGACCTGCATGGTTGTAGGCTGGCTGTTGGCATCAGAGCAGTGCCACAGCAGCATAGCATTTAAGGCACCCAGGATTGCATGGCAGATAATCATACAACCCCTTGCTGGTCTGGGTTGAACTCCCAAAGCGTCACGAGCATCAGCAAAATCCTCCAGTTAAAATCATAAGTGCAGAGACCCTGGGTCTCACATTAAGAACCAAATCTAAAGGCAGAGACCCAAATGATCACAGAATTTCTCTCTACACTTGTACTAAGACACATATTTGTATGTAACCCTATTAATACCTACGGCCAAAGTTGAAGGAAAGCAGGGAGTGCACCTAGTGTCATCTCAAGAGAAAGAAAGAGTGTGGAGTGGGCGTGTAAGAAGAGGCAGCCTGTATCTCTCTCCAGGGCATTTTGTTTCCTATATGATACCATCTTAAACTGCACAAAGGAATAAAGTGTCTTAAACACGAATCTCTCTTCCATCCTCTTTTCTGCACAGTTCCGAGCAAGTGAACAGTTAACCCCTGTTGCCTAGTGTTGAGTCAGAACCTTAAAATGTCAAACAGTGGGGAAAAAAATATTTTAACTTGCTTAGGTCTTAACTTTTTCCCAACTCTGCTTGGCTTCAGCCTGGCTCCGACATGCCAATCGTCAACAGCAAACCCAAGATAACAGAAATAAATTCACTCTACTATTCTTGTTATACTATATTTTCTAGGGATCACTATCCTATTGCATGTTACACAGGACAATCATCCATGATACACAAGCATCCCTTCCTCACTGGATTGACGTCAAAGATGTTAGCAGTTGGCATTACAAGTTGTATCTGGTTGTGTATCTATCCTTGAAAAACAGAGTGTATCTTCAAAGAAACAGAAGCTGCAACAATCAAATCTGAGGATAAACTAGGTGTTGGTGTAGAGGACAGGGAGTAAAGGCAGATTCAACTTGGGACACAGGGAGAGAGAAGCCTGTAGAATAAAGACTGATTTGAGGAGAAGACAAGGTATTAGAGAAGCTGCAGAGCAGGGAAGGGAAGAGGAGAGGTATAGCTGAAGGTTCAAAGAGAATAACCACTGGTCAGTACATAAGGGACGTATGAGACAGGTGCTTAGACAAGAGCCATATAGGCTGCTTTGAGAAAGAAAGTAGAAAGACAGGGGGTATGGGACATACCAGGCAGGAAGGGAAATGATCTGGCTCAGGGGACTAGTAACTTTTACTTTCAAGTTCTCCCCCCTGCCCCACACCTCCCATTGGCCGGGAAGCTGGACCCGCTGCTGGCTGCTTCCAGAGCACAGCGCAGTGTCGGAACAGGTAGGCACTATCCTGCCTTAGCTGGGCAGCACGGCCGACAGGACTTTTAATGTCCTGGTCAGCAGTGCTGACCAGAGCCGCTGGTTCGCCGAGCAAGGCAACCCAGTGCCTTGCATGCCACGAACCAGTATTGAGTCGCGACCCGAACTTTGAAAAACACTGCAGTAGAACCTCAGGGTTACGAGCACCAGTTACACAAACTGACTGGTCAACCACACACCTCATTTGGAACCATAAGTACACGATTAGGAAGCAGGAGACACACAAAAAAAGCAAACAATACTGTACTGTACTGTACTGTGTTAAATATAAACCACTAAAATAAATAAAAATAAATGGAAAGTTTAAAAAAGATTTGGCGAGATAAGGGAACAGTTTCTGTGCTTGTTTCATTTAAATTAAGATGGTTAAAAGCAGCATTGTTCTTCTGCACAATAAATTTTCAAATCTGTGTTAAGTCAATGTCCAGCTGTAAAATTTTGAAAGAACCACAATGTTTTTTTTCCCAGAATTATGAACGTTTCAGGGTTACGAGCAACTGCCATTCCCAAGACCTTCTGACTGCCATGCAGGCAGCACACACACCTAATTGAAATTGACAAGAGCAATCACTTGAAGAACTATTGTGATCTATTATAAGATTTGAATGACAAGAGACTCAAGTAAAACTCCCAAGTTCCAAGCATCAAATAGCAGTGGTACGATCAAGAATCTCAGTTGTGTCAAAACTAGATATGGACATTCTGAAGCTCAGCATGCTCATTTGCACAGATAGCAGCACACGAAGTGGACTTCTAGAGCTCAGCTGTTCCGTTAACAGTGCTAGTCTCGGAGCCTGAGAGTAGCCTGAAAGGCTGTGGCATAACTGCACGTAATTGCTTCTTGTCTTAAACTGATTAATACCGGAGCAGTCCAGAGCGCCATTAACAACAGAACAAATAGATGATTACCTTAATTGTAACATTACCTCCACAGTCTTAGCAATTTAAATTGAAAGCACCACAGTTCAACAAGGTCCTCACGCAAAATATATTGAGGAGGTCACAGATGCAGGCATGGGCAAGCCTAGCTTCTCGTTGTCTCATATAAAGTAAGAGTACAACTCCAGCTAAGAAAAAGTATACCAATCTCAAGCCAAATAGTGAGGGATGCTTCGCATTTCCTGTGCCACTTGTGTTTCTATGTTAATGTTGTAGAGCAGTGGTTCTCAAACTTTTTTGTTCGTAGATCACTTGAAAATTGCTGAGGGTCTCGGCGGACCATTTAATGATCTTTCCAAACGTTGTTTGTATTGTTAGCTAACTATTGTAAAGTGCTTTGGATAAAAACGCTATGTAAAAAATTCTTAATAATAAATGTTGTTTTGTTCTACAAATAAAAGCACACCACTCATATTTTAATATCAGTGGTCTTATGTTTCTAATGCAATGGATGTCTCTCTTCCCCACCACAGTAGCCCCCAAGCTGGGCCTGGGAAGAAGGGGGGGGTCTCTCCCCTGCCACAGTAGCCACAGAGCTGAGGCTGGGAAGGAGGGAGGTTTCTCCCCAGCAGCTGCAGCCCTGGAGCTGGGGAAAGTTGCCTCTTTCTCTGGCCACCGCAGCCCTGCACGTCCCAAATTCACCCAACCCTCTCTTCTCACTCCACTGCCCCCTCCCACCTACCTCCTATTCCCCCCCCAAGGCCACCACGTGACCTTATATGTGCATCTTCTACAGGGTCCAGGCACCTAATTAGTGGAACCACGGGCCTGCACGGCTCCACTAATTAGGTGGGTGGTCCTTCATTCTCTCGTGTACGGCTGCCCAGGTGTGCCCCTTAGAGGGAACTATCCATGGATCACCTGAACGGAGGTGGTCCATGGACCACAGTTTGAGAACCTCTGTGTAGAGAAAGTCTGTCTCTCAAACTATTTTCTAACAAGGTAATCTGCACTAATAAGCAAAAGGCAGCCAGCGTGAGACTGTAGAATATGCTCAACAAGGGAAATGGCTGCATGGAGAATAAAATGGAGGTAGTTACTGTGATCTGGCAATGAAAAGGCTACAATGGTTGGAGAGGGAGGCAAGTGAGAGGAAAGAGCACAGAGGGTGAAGTCATAAGTGTTTTTTCTCACCAGTGCTGGTCTAGAGCAGTTGTACACATGATCTTCTCCAGCTTTGGTCTCAAACACTATCTCTCGCCCAGACCAGGCCCAGACCAGGCCCCAGAATAGGGCATGTACCTGTTCATTCTCTCGAGTGACAAATACATTTGATACTTGAGTGACTACAGATATTCATGAATAAAAAAAGTGGCCAATAGAGTAGTGTCTGCTGCTCTATTTCTTCTTAGCATCATCAACTTGGATTTCACCTTAAGGAGACAGCAGTGCATATAAGGCCAATAATCTTCCATGAACCACTGCAAATATCGCTTTAAAGTTCCCGACTGCACCTACCCACCACCGAGGCCTCTCTCCCCCTTCTTTCCTTAGGATTGGAAACAAACTAGGCAACAAGAGACTAGTTGCACACAAAACACACACAGATATTAGTTAATCTGACATTTACAAGGGCAGATATAGAAATAATATTGCCCAGCTAGCCCTGGAGAGAGGCAGAACTGTCCAAACAGCATACATACAGGGCAAGTCTAACTGAGCAGCAGGAAAATGTTACTCAGTTAAATGGAAAATTTCTCCACACAACCTCAGGCCCGCTTTATAAAAATATTTGCAGCGATTTAACCATTCACAAAAGACACCAGGATAAGTACTCGGATGACTGAAGACCTCAATTCATCCTCAGAATAGGACAGGTATAGCCTAAGTAGCACCACACACACACTTCCCCTACACTGTCCCACTAGCACGCTTAACCCTACATCTATGGGTAGTGTAGGACTATTTCTAGAGATGAGAAGGGATTTCAATCTTTATGGCCCGTTCAACCCTACACTTTTCTAAAGAATCCCAACCAAGGGTGCTAACTGAGATATAAGTCCAACACAGATTGCAAAGAGTTACAAAAGGATCACAAAATTGGGTGACCAGGCAACAAAATGGCAAAAGAAATTAAATGTTGACAAATGCAAAGTAATGCATATTGGAAAACATAATCCAAACTATACATACAAAATGATGAAGTTTAAATTAGCTGTTACCACTTAAGAAAGATCTTGGAATCATCATGGATAGTTTTCTGAAAACGTCTGCTCAGTGTGCAGCAGCAGACAAAAAAAGCTAACAATGTTAGGAACCATTACGAAAGACAGAGATAATACGACAGAAAATATAATGCCACAAAATCCACAGTACACCCACATCCTGAATACTGAGTGCAGTTCTGGTCACCCCATCTCAAAAAAGAGATATTAGAACTGGAAAAAGTACAAAGAAGGGCAACAAAAGTGATTAGGAATATGGAACAATGTCCATATGAGGAGCGGTTAAGAAGACTGGGACAGTTTAAAAAGTTTAGAAAAGAGACTATTAAGGGGAGATATGAGAGGTCTATAAAATCATGAATGGTGTGGAGAAAGTGAATAAGGAAATGGTATTTATCCCTTCATATAAACACAAGAACTAAAGGTCACCCAATGAAATTAATAGGCAGTAGGCTTAAAAACAAACAAAAGGAAGCACTTCTTCAGACAATGGACAGTCAACCTGTGGAACTCATTGCCAGGGGATGTTGTGAAGGCCAAAAGTATAACTAGGTTCAAAAAAAGAATTAGATAAGTTCATGGAGGATGGGTCCATCAATTGCTGTTAGCCAGGATGGTCAAGGACACAATCCCATGCTCTGGATGTCCCTAAACTTCTGACTGCTGGAAGCTGGGACTATTCTGTTCACTCCCTCTGAAGCATCCGTCACCAGCCACTGTTGGAAGACAGGGCATGGGCTAGATGGACCATTGGTCTGACCCAGTAAGGCCATTCTTATGTTCATTTGCCCACTACGAACCAAACTGAGATAATCAACTCATTTCACACAATCATCCAGTCCGTCAGTGGTAGTAACTTTTGGACCCTGCCAAATCTGAGCTGTGGGCAAAGCGATGACCTAGAAGCAAACGGCTCTGCATCTCACTGCCTGGTTTCTCAAACTGGTAGTCTCCCAAAACAAGATTAAACACCCATTAAACTCAGAATGCAACCCATGAGCTGACAAAGAGATGAGAACATAATTTCCTTGATAGTCCTCTACTCAACAGCTCTACTAACTCCACAGAAGATCATTAGCCCACTCATATTGCATACTAACCACATAGGACAGAAAAATATGAGGCTGCTCCTGGTATCTCTGGGTTATCCAGTAGTGGACTTTAGTTATAAGGGACAAGCAAACATGTCCCCTTGACTATGCAGGAGAAAGATCTTGTAGCTTTAGCAACAACTTACATACTAATGTGAAACATGCAGACCGAAATCACAAAGAAGCAAACCAACTAGGACTTTAGAATCAATATGCTTAAGATGTGATCTCCTTTCCGGGGAACCTACCTGACACTGCTCCTTCAGGTCCATGGCTGCACGGTTCTGTACGCATACCCAACACAATGTAACTACCCCTCTGGGGGAGAACCTCTCCTAGGTGTGTATGAAACCTTGGCTACTGTTATTGTAACACCATCTGCAGAAACAAAAAGGGCAAGAGTCAGATTTTATGCCACACTCTCTTTAAGACAAGTGTACAATGAAGCTGATAGACTTTAAATGAAAGGAAAGGAGTGTATGTGAGAGAAACTTGGAGTAGAAGGTGGTTCTAAATTGTGCCCCACTAGTTTGCAGTCCCCCACCCCAAGTGGGCTTTATCAGTTTAACTTTAGAAAAAACTGTTGGCACTAGATGAATTAAATTTCCTGCAGAGCAAAATAAATTTAATGCAGCAGCCTTGACATATATCCTGGCACACATCCAGGAGAACTGCCAAACTCTGCCCCTAGCAAGAAACTAGATTCCACCAGGTGTTCCGAAGACAGCAGGCTCAAATGCCAGCCAGCAGACGTGTGATCGGACCAGGCTGTCACCAGCAGCCATTTGTCTTGCTATTTTTATCTAACCAGAGCTCTGTCCAGCTAATCTCTAATGGAGCCTGCAGTAATGACTCTTCCATTTGCTGAAACGCCACATCAGATCCTCTTTGACAAGGCTATGCTACAGGGCTAAACTCAAATCTGACCCATCATTAAACAGGCCAGAAGGCCTAAAGAATGGCTCCAGACCACCAGGGAATAGATTAGCAAATTTTATTTTAACAAAACTGAGATTAACAGAGCTATAGCAGGAGACAGCTCTGGAATGCACTTTCCCCCTTGCTTTGACATAGCCTGAAGAGGTTGACCTTCAGGGCACACAGCAAGACTCATCTATTATTTTGGACTTTGCAGAGAGGGGACTAATTGAAGAAATTCGGTAGTTCATTGCAGGGCATTATATTTAGGAGGGGATCATCTTAAATATTAAATGAGTTGAGATAGTAAAAGGGGCTATATGATGAAGTGGCCTTGGGCAGCAGAGTCGCTTGGAGGTAAGGGTTAACGACTCTGGTATTTTTAACAGTTATGTAGAATCAGAGCTTGGACAGATGCTTCTAATAAAAAGGGGAGAGACAGTTCATCAAACTGATCCATTCCAGGTCTGTATTTACTAAACTGAAACAAAATCCTGTGTTGTGGGTCTAAGCTGAATATGGTCACCAGACTTTCCATCCTACCCTAGTCTGTAGGTTAGCCCATTTTTCACAGCAGATGGATTCTGCTGATCCCAGCTGGTTGTCTCCCAGCTCCCTGAGATCTTTGTGCATGGCGCTGTTCTCTATGACAGCAGTGTAACGAGATTCATTTGAGCACAAAAGGAACCCTCGGCTCCCTTAGAAAGCAATGTTTCCCCTGTGACTATGACCATGCACATATATATTGTGATGGGGCAAGGCCAGATGGCTACAGTAAAGTAGTGAGAAACAGGTATGTTAGCCCCAGGCTAAACAAATCCCTAGTACCCTAGTAACCAAATGGCAGTTGCTCCAGGTTAATCAAGGCACCTGGGGCAATTCAGATTCTTTCTAGAAGGCAGTGGAGGATAGCTACTTTCATAGAACACCTACAGCCATCAGGCAGGCTAACAGGGCACCTGGGTTAAAAAGGAGCTCACATCCAGTCAGCAGTAGGACGCCGAGGAAGGAGTGTGAGGCGCGCCGGTGGGCAGAGGGCAAGGAGCTGAAGAGTGAGAGAAGTATACTGCTGAGGATTTGTGAGGACAAGCATTTCAGACCAGGAGACGCGTCTGTGGTGAGGATAAAGAAGGGTTTGGAGGAGTCCATGGGGAGTAGCCCAGGGAGTTGTAGCTGTCATGCAGCTGTTACAGGAGGCACTATAGACAGCTGCGATCCACAGGGCCCTGGGCTGGAACCCGGAGTAGAGGGCTGGCCCGGGTTCCCTGCAAACCTCCCCACTCCTGATCAGACACAGGAGGAGCTGACCCAGACTGTGGGTTCCACAAGAGGGGAAGATCACTGAAGTGAACAAATCTGCCAATAAGCGCAGGACCCACCAAGGTAGAGGAGGAACTTTGTCACAATATGTTTTTAGGTGAGAGGCTGACACCAACAATTTGATCAACTTAATGTACCCTCTCTACATATACAATACTCCTGGGGGAATTCTGCATTACTGTGCATGTACAGAATTCATGGGCCCTGTAGATTTCATTGCTTCTCTGCAGAAAAATGACTTCTGACAGGGAAGCAAAAGGAAGCCACAAGAGCGGTCATGCGTCCCCTCCCCGGCAGTGCAGGCAGGTCAGTTTGGGCAGCCAACAGAGACGTAAAACACCACTGGTGGAAAGGGGGAGTGAGCAGTCTTGCATGTGAGAGACAGACACACTGTCCCTCTTGCTCGCTATTGCGGCACGCTCAGCATGGAGGGGCATGGCTTTGGGGTGTTTCTGAAGAGGTAGGCGTGGGGCAGGCTCTGTCCCCTCAGGCAGAGCAGAATGTAGCAGCCTGCCTGCTTAGTGAATTGTTCCCATTGTTCTTAGTGAATTCTCCCAGGAGTATAAAACAAGTGTAAAAATTTTAGGTCTCCTTTACATTGCCAGAGTGGTGTAAAGGAGCCTTATTGTAAAGGACAGTCTGGCCTTATAAGTGCCTATGGTGCTCTAGTGATTTAGAATTGGTCTAAATTTTTGGACTGAAAAAATTTCTTATCAAAGTGCTCCATGAACTGTTTGCTATTAATCTTTTTTAAAATGGTCAGCAGCCAGTATAAATTGTGTCTGAGTCTCCAGCCCTCACTTGCTCTTCGGTTGCCTATGACGTAACACTGAGCATACGGCTGCATATATTTGTTGACTAATAACTAGAGGTAAAGGGTCAATACTAGCTACATTACTATTAGATAGAGGGGATCTGATGATTTTCTCCAATGCTCCCCATGCCCATTCATTGTATTGTAGTTTAAATAAATTACCAAAATAATTGAAACCAGCATTATTGCATTATTTTGATAAAAAATAGGCGGAATTTTGCAGAAGTTTAAAATATTGTGCACAGAATTTTTAATTTTTTGGTGCAGAACTCCCCCAGGAGTAATATGCACCTCATACATCATTTGAAAATATGTCTACTTTAAGACAAGGTATGATGTGAAGCTGTCAAGTGGTGCAATTACCACAGAAACAATGATAAAACAATGATACCACATTAAAATGACCACTTTGAAATATTTCCATTTGTTTCTGTTTAATGACTATATTATTTCAAAACATAAAATTGGATTTCTTTGTGACCTCAAAGCATCACAATAACAATCTAAAGGTAAAACAAATCTAATAATAAATTTGTACAGATATCACTGAAATGTAATAGAGCTGGTGACATTTCTAGTCAACATCACCATCATCTTGTTCATCATGCTGAGAGTGTGTAGATTATCATAATCTTCATTGCCTTAGCACAAACACAGTTCTATGCAGGGAAGTCTGTTGACTACAAACACAGTTGATTGTGCAGTGACCCCTACAGGTACAGGCACAAATAAGATCTTCTAGAAGGTCAGATGCCCTGCGGACCTTGGAGAATATGGGAAGTAGTTCACAGTGGTGCTGAAGCAATTTTTACAATGGGGCTGCTGAGAGCCATTGAACCAAACTGTAAACCCTATATATAATGGAACCCACGTCAAGCCAGGGGATGCGGCAGACCCTGCCAGCCTACTCCCAGCACTCTTAATTCCAGCACCTGTGGTAATTCATCCACATTTTTCCATCCATGTTGCAATGATGTTCCAATATCTAGTTTGCCAGGGTGCTCTTTTGACGTATTCTTCAAAACTGTCCTCATATGATCGGGGTTTGGCCAGCAACTTGTCCTTTTTGTTGGCTAGATTGAGGCACAAAGCAATTCAGCTCTCTGTGGGTCTCCTTTTCTCTCTCACTCTGGTCATACAGCAGTACTACAGACTTCCTTCTTGCAAAAATTGCAGCTTGTGTCACTCTCCTCCCATCAGGCAAGATTTCTGAAGTGGTAAGCTCCCTTTGTTTTGATGACATTAAACACAGACTTCCCCCCCCCCCCCCAACATCAAATAGGGACGACACAGAATTACACCCTGTTAATTAGTGTGCAGCAGGAAGTATGTTGCACAAGTCAAGTCTTAGGTGTGTAACAAATTGTGTGCACAGGTATGAAATGATACTTGCCTGTTGTGCAGGTAGTGGTGCCTATTTCAATCAACATGTTATTTTTGGAAAGCAGTGAACAGCAAGCACCAAAACTTCAAGTGACATAATTACTATGGTTCCTTTGACACCAAGAGACCCAAAAGCCATATTGGCACATACAATCTGCAGAAGCATCCTTGTGTCCATTTCTTCAGTACTGTACAAGTCTTGGGCTTCTTCAACACTTCTACTGGTGGTGGACTCTGTTACTTTACTCTCAGGTACATTTTGAACCATATATTCACAGAGAAATTTTACAAGTGACTGCTAGCTGGATGCCACCGTTAGAAATTTTTTCCATGGAGGCACAGGCCACCCAATCAATCAACTGGTATTTCTTGCATCCAATCTTAGATCCTATCCAGCACTGTCCTTCTGCAATTTTCACAGAGTTACTGCTGTCATATCAAAGACTTTGATTACAAATTAATTTGGACTCAGCAGCCAATTCATCAAATGTGTGGAATTTGTTTCCAGCCATCATTTGTACGACAGCCATGGCATTTCACAGCATGGTACGCTGTGATTTCCTTCTTGCATGCTCTTAGCTCATGGATTCTTTCACAGACTCAGACTCGTAGGTCAGAAGGGACCAACATGATCATCTAGTCTGACCTCCTGCACAAAGCAGGCCACAGAACCCTACCCATCCACTTTTATAACAACCCCTAACCCATGACTGAGTTATTGAAGTCCTCAAAATTGTGGTTTGAAGACCTCAAGCTGCAGAGAATCCACCAGCAAGTGACCCATGCCCCACGCTGCAGAGGAAGGCGAAAAACCTCCAGGGCCCCTGCCAATCCGCCCTGGAGGAAAATTCCTTCCCGACCCCAAATATGGCGATCAGCTAAACCCTGAGCATGTGGGCAAGACTCACCAGCCAGCACCCAGGAAAGAATTCTCTGCAGTAACTCAGATCCCATCCCATCCAACATCCCCTCACAGACCATTGCGCAGACTTATCTGCTGATAATCCAAGATCAATTGCCCAAATTAAATCTTGAGCTTCCAGTTGATGCCCTAATACAGCTTTGTCTATTCTTCTCATTGTTCCATCACCATGAAAGAGGGACATAGGCACAGATCCTACAGGGTGACTAAGAACAGTTGCCATTGAAACATCATCTCTCCATCTTGCTAAGCACAGGGCTCTACAGAAAACAATTTCTGGACTGACAGCTGCTGTGATTGTCCCTCCTCTGATAAATAAATTTGGTCTTCTTGGCCATGTCAGCAAATGATCATGTCAAATTTCTTGACTGGGCTGAAGAAGCTATGCGTCCCATCAGAATTAAGAGAATCCCTCACATCTCTCCAATTGTTCTTTACCAACATCTGCTATTTTCAGTAGACGCTTGTACATCTGATGTTACATGCAGTCCAGAGAATGTTGTTAAGCACCTCTGGATGGTAATTCAGGGTCAAACGGGTGTGTCATATTGTTGATGATATGGCTGGTAAAAGCTGTAACATGCTCTTCAACCCTTTTCAGTGCAGAGATAAGGACTTATCTGTGGACTTTATTGTCACTACTTCTTGTTAGACAACTTCTTTCCCTCAGTTTTTGTATATTCATAATACGAAGCTGTGTCATCTCAAACACATAAGACAGACCTTTACATAAAAGTGTCACTAAATTAAAAATCTAGTTCCTAGAATATTTCAAAAGCTAGTACTGCATGTGTAGGCAATTACAAATTAAAACATTCTGCCAGGAAGACTAGAGCTACACTGTATGTACAAATGCTTACAAATGGAGCAGCATTACATTAGGAATTCATGTACATTTATATCTACCCACTGCAGTATAAACTGTGGGCAAGCAAACTACTGCTATTAGTGCATAACGTTCAGTGAGAGACTACTCTGGTCAGCAAATTTCAGCTGAAAATATAGAAAACTATTATAATCACTTGTGAGAGACTTTGCCAATTAAGAATATGCAATGTGAAAACCATTTCATGTTAATATATTGCAAAATGTTGATATACAGCCTTTTTGCTTCGTCATTTCTAAAAAAAAAAAACTTGCCCATGCAAAACCATTACAAACCTTTTAGTACATTGTAATTTGGTAGCTTTGACCAATAAACACCACAATAAGGTGTTGAAATTAACTTACACAGTAAAAACTGTAGTCACAGTCGTGTGGCAGTATGTTTCTGGAACGGTGCAAAAAATTACACTTTCATTTTGGAAACCATTGTTGCACCTCGCCTACGGGCTTACAGCACCACCTGACAGCTCCACATGATACCTCATCTAAATGTACATAAAATAAGCTTTCAAATGATACATGATGTGGGTTGTGTAGGGTGGGTACCTTAAACTCCAAAAATACAGCCCTTTGTGGAGAACTTCCATACGTCCAAGTGTCACATATAAGCATTTCCGCTCATGCAGATATCTACATTTGAGGTTACACACACTCAGTTCATTTGCTAGGAATGAACTGTTCAGAGTACATAGGACAAAAACCATCTAATTACTTTTGCTGTCTCTACCTTCTGACTGGCACATCACCAGAATTAGCTAGCAGTCCTGATTCTGCCCGTTTTCTGTTTTGTGACCCTCACAGGCAAAGAGACAGTATGGGAATGATGCTATCTTCTCCAATTGCTCAATCAACCATGTCAGGCCAATTAGCAAGTGCAATGAAAAGATCAGGGGCTGGGAATGGGAAGGAGGCACATATATCTTAGTATGCCCCTATAAAGCAAAATAGCGCCTTGCTATCTTGCCCTTAACTGAGGGATCACTTCAGCATAAGACAAAAGGAGAAAGGATGGACTTTTAAAATGAAGGAAAATGGCAATTCAGAGAAGGGTTTGCGAAAACTCCATGATTCTTCTTCCTATTAGCACAAATAGGAGACTCATGGCCTTGACTAGCAAGGACACACTCAGATACCTGGAGGCCAAAGCCACAAAAGCAGAAAGTGAAGAAAACATCCTGAATGTTCTCTGTGCTGACCCAGTGTAGCCCAGATCATTAGCAGCAGTGGCTCTGCTCTGCTCCCCCTTCCAGTACCATTTGAACAGAAGGAGGTCATAAACGGAGACAGCTGTGAAGGCGATGGCCTTGCTCAGCACTGCGGAGACACTGTGTTTCAGGCAGCAAACTGAAATGTGATCTTGAAGGCAAAACATGCCACTCGTCAAAGTTCAAAACACATTGTTCAGCATGTGTAGGAGTATCATTCTAAGATCAGTGCAAACATCTATAGTGCTAGGGTGCAGGGAGGGGGACTCTCAACAGTGAAGAAGCTAGACACACACTAGATTGGTTGGAAAGAGTAGATACTCTTTACCTACATAAATCTAAATGGCTACCAAAACAATGAACAACAATTCTGAAGATCTCCATAGCTATCTAATCATCCCATAAAAGGAAATCTAGACACATAGGGTTTCCCCAAAGTCTGAACAGAACTGAAGTGATAATTTTTCTCTCCCCCAACTTAAGATGACAAAAATGGTTAGGTCCTAAACACTTCAAAAGTGGAGCAATGAACCTGCATCCTTTTTGTGCCACTCCAGAAACACACAGCAAGCAGATCTTTTCTCAGCAGAACCATACTTTAAAGAGTTTGGTCACTAGCTAACAGTAGATAAGCTATGATGTTTATATGACGAAGACAACTGAAACAACAGACAAAGTCTGCCTTCTCTGGCTAGATCAGTACTTGAGACATCTAAAATATAATTTGCCTGCATGTTTTTCAAATACATATTCTATTATCAAACAATCCCCAATTTGTTTGTGACATTTATGTGGTATCCACTAAAAACAATTTGCATAGTACCGGGGGTGAGCTGTCATGATACAAATAGTAAATATGGCTTCACAGAATTAGAGGTGTCCACACTTCATAGCTTCTGTAGGCCAAGCTGATGCACATACGAGGAGTTCCTTGCATTCCTCCATTTATCCCACAGGCCCCCTGTGTGCCATTCTCCCATCCCCTTCTATTTCAGGGACTCCTTGCAGCTCCTGCCCCAGCCCTTCCAGCACATGCCAGTAGTTCTGTGGCCCAGACCCTCAAAAGTATTTAGGTGTATAACTTCCATTGATTTCAGTGGAAGTTCGGAGCCTAAATACTTTTGAGGATCTGGACCTGAGTCCCCCCCTACCATCCCCTCTCTGGCACATGCCAGGGCCTCTGTGTCTCCCTCTCCCCCCCCCCAGTGACAGGTCTGGAAGAGGTTAACTTGTGGTAAAAGATTCTGTTAACTCCTTCCCAGGAGTCTGCACTTGTACAGACTATTAGGCATGGGTGTAGGATTTAGAAAGGGAGGAAGAAGGGGAGAAAAGTAGATAGGCTTCTTCAGCGGTTAAGCTGGAAGCCTTAGTTGAGACAAAGGCCGGTGAGCTGTAGTCTGCTTGAAACCCAGAGTAAGGGAAGGAGCACACCAGCTCCTAGATTGTGGGATTGACTAAGGCACAGAAACCTGTGCCTACACAGGACAGCAGAAGCATGCCTGCAATTAGGTGGCTGCCAGCTGTGTCCTGCTGGGCTGATGCTTGGTTTTTTTATACACTTCTGTTGGACTCTGGTAATGGATTCTGTGACCCTGAAAAGAGCTGGACTCTGTAAAGTGGTCTGGCTGGAGGGAAGGTCATGCCTACAGCCAAAATAGGCTAAAGGACATTGGGGGAAACTGAGGCAGTGTTGCTGCATCAATACACGTGGCCAAAAGGGACTACACTTGAGTGATAACTTTGCTACATTATCCCTCCCCTCCATACCAGAGTCCCACATTCTAGGGTCTCTGTATGCACCCTCATTCCCTCTTCCCATACCAGGGTCCCCTACTTCCTCCCATGCCAGAGCCTCTGTACTCCCATTCCCACTTTCCCTCCAGGGCCTCTGTATGCCCCCTCTCTCCTCTTCCTGATACCAGGGATCCCCAGGTCAGGGGCTCTGTGTGTTCCCCACTCCCCCATGACAGGGGCTCTGTGTGCCCCCACCCCCCACTTTCCCCTTACCCCCTCAATATTACTATTTATCTTTTCTGTTTAGGAGATAAGTCATGCAGGGTGCCAACATTTTAAACTCCACTGGGAGGACAAGCAGAGATGAGATATGGGTATTATATTGGATGTTGTTAATGGGTACCATCAACTTGATTTTTGAACAGTAGACAATTACAGAGGTGTTTCAAGCTATGATTCTGCTAAGCAGATGACGGAAACTCTGCGCCTCTCGCTATTTCAGCCCTTCTTGTTTTCAGATTTCCCCCAAAAAAACATCAATAGGGTTCTACCTATTGATGCCTAGAACAATCCCTGGAATTCTGGAACTGATAGGCTGTAGCATTCAAAAGTTATTGCATTACACCACACAGAGAAATCTCATCAGGCTGAGTAAAAAACCTTGCACGCTCAGTCAAATAATATAGTCAGGGTAACTGCTGTCTTTAACGTTCAGTTGTTCTCTCGATACATTACTTAGGTCAGCAGCAATGAGGTAATGTTCCACGTAGGGCCAATTCTGTGACAAGTCCGCAGAATTGAGCCATTAATTACCTAGAGGAACATAGGGAGATTCATACTTTTATTTCAGAATATTTTCTCTTGATTTCAGTTTATAATAATGCATCCATCCACCGCTTTGGCCTCATGGTCATTCAATATGAAACAACAATCAGACCCAGTGTCCAACAAACTGAACCCTTCCAAATGCAAAACAAAACAAAAAAAAAACTTTCCCACGACCCTCAACTGACCCCTTCCACCCAGAAAAAGCCTGGAGAAAAAGTGAGACTTGTAGCTTGACCTGAAGGTCAACAAGTTTCTATCAGCTAAGCAGCATTTGAAACACCTGCCTGAACATCAGATGCTGAGCCTCTGGAGGGATCCATCTGAATATTAAAATAACCATCTTTAGAATTAAACATGGTCTCCCCAAATGTGGGCATTTATAAAGTATATTTCTTAAATCTGAGTTTTCATATATTAGTAATAATATTCTGCATTTGTCAAACATCTCCCATCCAATAATTTCAAAGTACTGCAGAAACATTAACTGATTAAGCCTCACAACACCTTTTTGATGTATTTAGGTTATATAATCCAACAATTAGAAACATCACACTGGGATACATTATATAAGATGTACGATAGCAGCAGTTGAATAGAAAAATCAGACAATTACACTATCAATGCACCTGGAAAACAACTGTGCTCCAAAAGCATCCCATGTTACAAATATTCCAGGAGGAGAAAAAAATATTCCTGGCTACAGAGTTTTCCCTGGAGTGTTAAATTCCCAATGCTTTTACTTTATTTAAGCAGAATTCCCAACCTGTATTCCGTCTACAAAGAAGATAGAGAGAGTCTGAACTTCTCATTGCCAGAAATGAATCCCACAAGAGAATTCTAATACATCACCTAGAATAGAAACATGGGGGAAACACATAAGAGAAAAAACAGCTGCGCCTTAGAAAGAATGGCTTGGATTAACACTGGGTTTGTTTTGTTTTTTTTAATATTAGCAATGCCATAGGGGCTTCCTGTTCACCTGTATTTAGCATATAGCAGATAATTTGTAACACTATTTATTGACAGCTGGGTTTCATGGAGTGCTTAAAAGTGGTATTGTTAATTTTGTTAATGCCCAGCAAGTGTACAGTAACTAGAACAGATGAACTGGCAGTCTGAATCCCAGATTCTATTTCTGCCCCTAATTCACTGTTTGATCTGGGACAAACCGTAACATCTCTGCCTGAGTGTCCCTACTTTATAGATCAGGCTAACACTTACCTACTTCACAGGTGAGCTGTGTGGTATACTTCATTAATATCTCTAAGGCTGGGGAGATCCTCTGAAAGAAGTTACCATACAAACGTGAAGTAGTGTTGCTTAAAAACTGACAACAAAAGAGTACTCAAGAAATATTCCCTTGGTATTTCCACTGTTCCATGGCTGTAGATAAATCTCGGACTTGTCTACAAGGGATGTTACTGTGGGACAACCAGAGTATGAATCTACAATGTGCAAGGATGGCACACAGAAAGGACCTATGTGGATATACCTATAGGTCTGTAGTGTGCTTTGACATGTAACATGAAATTTTAGGGCACTGTAGTAATGTCCACACAGGATGTTACCAGGCTGTAAACCAGTGAGCTGTAGATTCAGACCTTGGCTTTCTGTGCAATAACATCTCACGTAGACAAGCCCTCAGCTTATTCCACAGAAGTTCACTTTTCTTGCTAACAGAAGCAGAGACTCATTCTGCCTTGAAATCAGTGAGGAAAGCACTGGATTTTGAAACCCAAGGTATGTCTACGCTACAGCTGCACAGCTACAGCACCGCAGCTGTGCTGTAGTAGTTCTATAGTGTAGATGCTTCTTACATTGACAGATGGGGTTTTTCCATCAGTATAGTTAATTGGAATAATTCTTCCATCAACCTTGCTGTGGCTACACCAGGGGCTAGGTCAACCTAACTACAGTGCTCATGGCATGAACATTTTCACAGCCCTGACCAATGTGACTATGTCAATCTAATTTGTAAGTGTAAATCTGACCCCAATTTGAAATTAACTTCAATATACATTTTGAAACATTTGCTACTCAAATTATTTGTTTCCATTTTACTTGCATTTCTTTCTTATTTTCAGAGGTTTCCTAACAAGAAATGCACATTTGACCCCTTATTTTCTTGTTCAGCACAATAGTCTCAGACCAGAACATTGCCCCCAAAGGATGGGGAGGGAGAGGGTGTCTAAGGCAGAAGACAAGCAGCAAGAATAGAGAAAGTGAATCTGGGAGAGAGGTCTGGTCCGGAAAAGCTCCCTCAGGTAAACAGTCCTTAATCATATAAGTGATGGGATTACTTCCAAGACATAGGTTTAGCAGGAGCCCTACACATTTGAAAAAAAAAATACATCTTTCATTTTAATTTTTTCCCAGTTAGTGAAGTAATAATTGCCAGATGGATCAGGCCAGTGGTCTATCTAGTCTGATTCAGTATCCTGCCTGGCAGGACCAGCTGCTTCAGAGGAAGGTATAATAGATCTGAACTAAGCAATCACTGACTAACATGCCCATACAGGGAGATTCTTCCTAACACCTGTAATTTACAGATTGGCTCATGCCTTGAAACAGGAGGATTTACATCCCTTCCAAAAAACGTTTTAAATGACAACTTTAACATAAAGATGGCCAATCTTTATTAAATACTAGTAAGCTCTTGATGGGTAAAAGTTGTCTTACAGTTTATATTATTTAAAATGTGTCAGCTGAAGCATGGAAGTCTTGTCACTGACTTGAATGGCCTCTGTATGAGGTCCTTGATAGGCCTCACCTAAATAAGCCAACAATAGGCACTAGGTTATAATAAATTAGTAGTAGTTTTATCAACAAAGTCAATCAGAGGCTTAAGCGATGGGTGCATGCTTGTATAAATACAAAAACTAAAGATATCAGGTCCAGATTAATAAAGTCAATCTAATTGCTAGGGATGCAGCAACCCTCTAGATAGGGAAGATAGTAGTGATGAATGTATATTATACTGAAAACAACTATTTCCCATCTTGATAAAATATAAGATTTAAAACAATGATAAAATGTTTCAGAAGAAAAAAATCTATTACTTTCATTCCTTCGGCAAAGAAAATTAAAAGGCTAGATTTTTGGAGGTTTCCTTTGTCTACTCTATTCTAGGTTCTTATACACCCCCCTGAGCCCACCATATAGGGAAGTAGCATGTCCTAGCATTCAGTCTGAGACAAAGTAAAAAAACAACCTAATATTTACAGCAATGTGGGGCCCAGTTCTGAAAAGTGATGAGAGCTCTCTCGTCCCATCAGCTTCAACAGTAGCAGTGAGTCTTCAGCAGCTTCCTAGGATGAGGCCCCAAAAGAGCAAACATAAGACTAAAACATTTCACACTGTATATATACACAAGGATGGACAGTACCAAAGAAGTGATATAACATCATAATGCTCAGATGCTATGGTAATGGAGACCTTATAAGTCCCTCAATAGATAAACAGTGGGGTAAGGGGAAGTGGAGATAAGATTGCAAGTGGGGGTTGCAAGCTGTATTCACAGGTTCTTTTGCCAAATTCATCTTGCTTGCCTAGACTGGCCCCACTGATAATAAGATCAGCTCACGCTCTTTAGTACCAGCCTAAAAACAAGGGTACTGCATGCATAACTACATTTTGTTACTGTGTGTAACCAGACAGACACAGACCAATTCTCCTTGCAATAGTTACCACCTGCTGGTATTCAACAACTGCAATGTCTGTGGGATTTTGTTCTCCAAGAATTCCCCAGAAGCAAACATCAAAGGAACACCATCACCAAACTCAAGTTTCTCATACGTTCAAAACAAAATACAGCCTTTCTGTGCGAAGGACTGAATGGTGCTAGTCAACCCAATCACTTGGACATTATTGTAACAAGTTTGCATGCGAGATCTACAGTCTAGATTCTCTCACTACAAATTGGCAAAGATGGGCAAAGTTACAGGGCTAACTCATTGTAGTGTGTGGAGAGGAGATAGTAATGCACGCCACACCTTCTCATGACTCATCTATCCCTAGCTCACCTTGAAAGACATTCTCCCCCATTCACACAGGAGTATTCTGGACAAAAAGCCAAGATTCCACATTTACTAGACAAGTAATCATTGCCATCCAGTGCTAACAAATCCCTAGGTATGTGCTTCTTACATGTCTGGATACTGTGTGAGAACATTATACAGCCCAGACCAAAACCACAACTACACAGGAAAGAAAAAACAAACAGCAATGCTGTCTAGAGATTACAGTGAGGAGAGTCTGGACTCCTTGGTTCTATTCCCAGCTCTGCCATTAACCTGCTGTGTGACCTATGCCAAGACAATTAACCTGTCCGTTTCCTCATTTGTAAAAATGGGAATAATACCTAGCCTAAAAGGGGTGCTGTGAGGCTTGTGTGTTTGTAAAGTGGTTTGATATGAAATGGACTAAAGACATGTGAAGCTGTCATGCACAGAACACAAAGCATTTTATAGAAAAATAAGTATGCGAACTATGAATACTTGGCTGCTATCACTAATCAGAACACAGTCAATGCAGTAATGCAACAAGTGAGTCAGATGAAGGCTACTGTACTTTGACAGGCACTATAGTTCAATGAAGTTCAGCAGCTATTAAGGAATAATGTACGTTATTTTAAATAAATGTAAAAACTTCCATCTTGAAGGAGCCCAAAGTGTTTTATAAACTATATAGACAATATCTGTCTGTGCAATTCAGCCACACGGGGGATGGAGGGTGTCAGCCATCCCACAGACGGCACCCTGTAGAACGGCATAGGGGCTAAGGGAAAGAATTTTGAACAAGCACTCCAGGGCAATTTCCTACTCTTACGAAGAGCAACATGCAAACGTAATGCCATGCAGAACAGGAATTTCCTTTGGAAAGATGAATCAAAGAGTTTCTATGATTCAAAACTGCAGCCACCCTTCCATGGACAAATCTTTGTCATTTGGAGAGATGCTCCCTCCCATTTGAGTGCAGATGATCATAAGCAGTTGTTTATAAACTCTCCCTGCTAGGAAGCATTTTATAGTGAGTTTTAATGAGATATTTAAAGCCTACAACATGTTTTTGAAATCTCCTCTGATGCTTGTATATATTATCGCTTCCCTCCAGCCCTTTCTGGTCTATTTAGATTATAAACTCTTCAGGGCAGGGGGCTCTCTCATTCTATATTTGTACAATGCCCAACATAGTGCTCTGATCGCTGTTGGGTCCACTGATGCTACCTATATAATAAATAACACAAAATTAAATTTCCTCAGCTGGAAAAAAGCCTCTGCAGGGAGTTTATTTCAATAACATTATGGACGCAACATGCAGCCTTGGAACTAGAAAGACCAAATCCCTTAAAATAATGGAAATTCAATGCAGTTAAACAGTGGAAATGAACTGCAAGATGATGCAAAACAAGAAATGGCTGCATGAGAGTAGGAGAGCTAAATTGGGGCAAATAGCAACTGAGACACTGTGCAGACCTTCTTCCACCATTAGGATTTACTGGAACACCAGGGCAAGCTGGATAGAGGAGTATATCTATACTTTGAGCCAATCCCTAATAGCTCTGTCCACACCTGAGAACTGCACCACTGCAACATGCAATAATGTAAATGAAGCAGTACAAACTGCCAAAGTGCACCATACATGCTAGCTATCCTCTTTCAGGTCCACTGTGTCCCTGCAGCACTTCCTGCACTCCTGCAGTTACACTGCATTGATACCCATCCCAGAGTTCCAAGCACAGCCTCCCATCCAGTTCTCTGTCAAAAGAGAAACATCACTTCTCTTCGAAGTCCTGGAGAACAGACCTTTGATTGGAGAGTTCAGTGAAGACACTACAGGCCTATGCTAGGATGACTAATTGCACCAGGGCAGCTGAAATGGCAGCGTTTTCAGTCTGTTACAACAGAGCAGAAGAACCCAGGTGAGCTACAACTGCAGAGGCTTTGCTCAAAACAAGTGCAGCTGAAACAGTGCTGGAAAAATTGTGCAGCACTGGAAGAAAGCTCTTGTGTGTGGATGCAAAATGTGGTACAAGTATGTGCAAAGGTAAAGTTCTCTGGTGTAATCAAGTGTCATGAAACACCACTGCAGTAGTGCCAAACCTAAGTATTGAAAAATAATTTGTAAGGCGCACACACACACAGAGAGACACTTTTAAAAACAACAATATATGTTGAGGGCTCTCTCTCATTTTCATTTTTCTGGTTTTTGAACCTTTATGGTATACTTGGGCAACATTTTTCAATCATACCAGCAAAAAATTTACTTTGAACTAAAGCAGAGGTTCTCAAACTGGGGATCAGGACCTCTCAGGGGGTTGCAAGGTTATTACATGGGGGTCCTGAGCTGTCAGCCTCCACCTTAAACCCTGCTTTGCCTCCAGCATTTATAATGGTGTTAAATATACAACAAAAGTGTTTTTAATTTATATGGGGGGGTCGCACTCAGAGGCTTGCTGTGTGAAAGAGGTCACCAGTGCAAAAGTTTGATAATGACTGCATTAAAGCAAGACTTGATGTAATCGCATGACTCCAGAAGCTGGGGATTTAAGAAAAATACCAAATAGTAGGGAACCTGCAATAACAGAGTGACATATGCTGGTGATGCTGCACGCTGCCAGTCCCGCAAACCACCCCTCTAAGACCTCAGTGAGGAGAAACGCTCACATTTCTATAGATAAAACCTCCAGGTCTCCGGGCTGGGGGATAAAGATGGGGGAGGGGAATACAGGCAAATTGTGGCTAATCCCCACAATGTGACACCCAGGCGGCTCCCAACCTGGCCACTCCTTCTCCAGTCCCCTAGGTCACAGGGAGCCCAGTAAGGTAGAGAGAAGTGAACACAATCAAACTGGAGCTAGTCCCCCCGCCCCTGGGGAGAGCAGCTCCCCCCACCTGGCAGCCCCAGCTCCCAGGGAGGCCAATGGGGAGCAAAAGGGAATCTCCTCTGCAGCTGCTCCCTGGCTAAGACACTGCTCAGCTGGTCATTCCGCTCCCTGCATGGTACTTACCAGCCTTCCCTGAACTCTTTCTTGTCCCTCCTCGCGCGCGCTGAGCAGCTCCTCAGGGCGCCCCGCCAGGGCCTCACACCATCTACTCCAACAGCGTTAGAGCCGCCATTTTTGTTACTGGCAAATACACCTTTTGTTTCCCCAAGGCACCAGGCGTGCGACTTCAGGCACGGCTAAAGACGCCGTCGTCTGGTTGGTCAGATCCCGCCCGGACTGCGGTATGGCGCACTGTGATAGGTGTGATGTGGAACGAGCAAGAGGATATGCATCCGCCCTTTCCTCAAGCTAGTCTGTGCTGAAGCTGTCTCGTGCTTGTAAAGCTTTGGACTGCTGCCCCGGGTTGCAACTGGAGCAGCTCGTTGAGCATCGCGTATGGGTTTGTGTGCGCTCTGGCGAACTGCAGGGCAGGGCCCCGAGCCCTCAAGACTGCCACCTGCTGAGCTCATTGCAAGGGGCAGCACTGCTGCTGCCGCCAATGTGCATGAGGTATTATAATGCCACAACACAGTGGCAAATCCACGACAATATTCCCTGGGGAGTGAACACCCCACAAACGGTTCCTCGTAGCGGGGAGCGTCTCCTGCCTCTTGCACAGCGCTGAGCATATTGTCAACCCGTAGCAAATTAAAGTAGCAAGCACCACTTTGTGGGTCTTTCGCACAGGGTCATCAAATAGTTGCATGTGGAGGGTGACACCTATAGATGTGCCTCTGCAACATCCTCATTGCTGAGTTTAGAGAGCAAAGGAGGTCCCTGCTAAGAAGACTGCAAAGGCAGATGAATCTAGAGACGAAAGAATAAAGTGAGAGAGTGGGGCACAAAGAAGAAACGAGAAAGCATTGCAGGTTTAAAAACCAGGGAAATCAAGCCTATCTAAATGGAAACCTAAAGAATTAGGATTTTTAAAAGGAAATGGACGAAGTGAGAGGCACAGAGAGAGACAGTATATTTTACTTAGCTACAGAAAGCTTTACACATCATTTTGAATTTGTGATGGGTTGGCTGTTTTTAAAACAAACACGCACACTTCCTCTCTCTCTCTCATTTTAAATGTCCTCAGCCTCCATCATCCCCTCATTTGATTCCACCTAATGTTTTTGAAAGGCTAATAGGTATGTTCTCAAGTCTGAAAATAAAATTGGGACAATCCTGCAAATACCAAAGCCAGGTTGATGTGGTGATTGATAGTATTTATTACAGTAGAATCCTGATTTACTGAATCTTAATAATTGAAGCCTTCTTTCTGAATTACACGTGTTGGCCATTAAGCAAGAAGTTTGAGACAGGAATATGGAAAATTATAAGTGGCCAAGCTTCAGTTCTGCAGAACACCTAATTTCTATAGTGTTGGAGTTAAATACCTGCAGATCTTAAGAGTTCCATAGAAGTTTAACTTCAACACACTTGAGTTTAGGTACCTGGCTGTAAATTGGAAGGCTGATGACTGAGGCTCACAAACTCCAAATTTTCTGAACCCTTAGTTACCCAAACCAATTTGGTGGAGTCCAAGCAGTTAGGAAAACAATCAGGATTCTACTGTACTTACATGGCACCATAAATGAACATGGTGCTTTAGATGCAAATAAAATGACAGATCTCTGAATATTTTACAATCTAGATTATATATAACATCAGGAAATGACAAGCAAAGGGAAGTGAAGAGGGTATAGGAGGACAAGAGCTGTAACAGTGTAAGATCATGAGATGTACTTAATGCTACATGTGCATCTTTTTAGTTCCTCTTTAGATTTTTTTAAATAAATTAAGTACATTTAAGTTGTAGATATTTTCTAAATAAAGGTCAGGTAGAAAGTAGATACTGAGCAGGGGACCAGAGTCAGGGCATTGGGGTTCTAATCCTGGCTCAGAGACTGATTCACTGTGTGATCTTGGACAGATCACTAATAGACCTTATCCCACAAACACTCCATATATGGAATTTCTATTGATGTCAATAGGAATTCTGCACTCAGAGGGGTTAATGGATTGGACTGTTAACGGCTCTATGCCTCAGTTTCCCCATATATAAATAAGTCTGATAATATCCACCCCTTGGGGCTGTTTGGAGACTGAACTGAACGTTTGTAAAGCATTTTTAAATTCGTAGATGAATGGCATTATGAAAATACAATATTATTATTATAAAGATGCTCTGAAGAGCAGGAACCCACAGGAATTAAACCCTCTTGTAATTTATGAAGAATTAAGAAATTCAAAGAAAGGACACTTCATTCCTACCTATTCCTGGGTTGGGATAGAGAAGGAAAACTGAATAGAAAATACCTAATCAAGAATCATTATCAACTGAGATTAAAAGAAAATCATGACAATTGTTTAGAGTACTTGAAAACCCACAGAACACAGACCTGTTCTGCAATGGGATACACTGATTTATTTGTGGCTTAGCTTTAAAAATATTTCCTGATTTTTATCTTGATTTTGTAAAAATATAATATTCTAGAATAGTGGCCTAAAATTTTATGGCTTATAATAGTGGTTTTGGATGATTGCTCTGGACCACTGCAATATTTATATAGGAGTATAGAACAGGATGGCTAAGCGAGTTACTATAACTTTCCAAATTAGCTGCTAAAACTATTTACAAAATGCTTTTTCTTTTGTTTTTGTTACTGACTTACTTCATGCAGTCCTGCAGCACCATTGTGGTAGGGAAAATGTGCATGTAATAAGAATTAGTGGTAATTGTTTCATTAATGCAAGCCAATATGCACAGTCTGAAAATATTGTATTCATGCTCCTAGTGCTTTTGGCGTAGGGCTATACTATCTCCTCTTTGGATGATAACATATGTGCTGATAGAGTTACAGCTCAATGTGCGGTTTGCGATAGGCGACAGTTCCAGTGGAACTATTTGACCTCTCTGCATGTGCCTTTCAGTCAGCCCCAGTCAGAATGTGCTGCTGCTGGTACTGCAGAAATGAGAATTTGAGTGGGAGCACTTTAAAGCAGGTACTGTATGCAAAATGTCCTTTCCTTTTCTCTTTTACTGTATCTGGAGCTCTGTAGCAAGGCATTGAAGAGGTTTTTAATCAAATGTTTGATTGTGTAGCATGTATAAGCAATAAGGTAAAATAATTTAAAATAACAAACTGGTAGAGAGGAATTCTTACATTTAAAAAAAATTAATTGCTCTAATTTTTTTCTATATGTTTTATGTCAGATGTTAGAAAATGACAATATTTTGAAGTTTGTATGACAATGAGAGAAATTAAATGAAAAAGTGATTGGAAAGGGGTTACTTAAAAAAATACAAGAGCTGACTAATACATCTAAAGGTGATTGTGGGCAGCACTTGGAATATTAATTTCATCTGGGCAACACTGATTATAGGGTGTTGTTTTTTTTCCCAATTATATTTAACTTAATGTATATTTATATAGAAGGTATATATACAGATTACATGCTCCATATTAGATGTGTATTCTGCTTTTTTACGGCTTTACTAAAAAAGAAGATCTGCTTTGTTTTTCTCATGAAAGGAAATTGAACTGACTATTCTGAGCTGTACTGAAAGTGACAGATGATTAAACTGGGTAAAAGGAGGAGAGCAGAGGCCTTTTTGTACTAAAGAAAGGGAGATGGCACAGTCTAGTTATACCCAATTCCCTTTTACAGGTTCTTCCAGAGTTATAAATAGATCATTTAGGGGCTAGCCAACTCTTGTTTCATTTCCCAACGTCAGCAATGGCTAATTCTTATTGTATACTCTGGGTCCTAGGTATAGCAATAGTGGCCACAGGGTTCTAATTTTTACAGCAATCATGTCCTTTCTTCTTTTTGTGACCATAGAAACATGCATAGTAAGACAGAGAATCTGCCTTTATTACATTCTTCCCAGCTCTCGCCTCATTGCAAGGCTCATGATTTTTTTTAATTATTATTTAATTTATTTATTTTCTGATTTAGAGGCCTGGCTAAGTTTTGTTTTCTGGTCTTTAAAAGTCAGAACAATCTCTGTTTATTGCAGGTGATATTTAAGCTGCTTTACAAGCGCTCCTGAAATCTGTAACTGTTAAATCTGAGGAGCATAATCTTGGCCGATTGTCTGCTCTGTCTGGTTCACAAGCACTAACATTTGTATACTACACTTGAATGGACCCATTAAAAAAAAAACAGACTGTGGTAATGACTTAGTTTACGAAACTGTTGAAATACATACATAAAGTAAGTTATGGCACTATGTCATGAAGATTTCCTAAGGGAGAGAATAGTCTAATGGTTAGAACAATGAATTAGAAGTCAGGAATTTTGGATTCTATTCAGGGCTGCCCAGAGGATTCAGGGGGCCTGGGGCAAAGCAAGTTTGGGGGCCCTTTCCATTAAAAAAAAGTTGCAATACTATAGAATACTATATTATTGTAGGGGCCCCTGTGGGGCCCCGGGGCAAATTGCACCACTTGCCCCCGCCCCCCTGGGCAGCCCTGATTCTATTGCCAGTTTGGATACTGACAGAGTAAAACATTGGGCAAGTCCCTTAACCTTTCTTTGCTTCCATTTCCCATTTGTAGAATAAGGATTATAATACTTGCAGGGACAATATCAGGTTAAATCTCAAACACACACACACATACACAAAGCAAAATGCCCTTATATGTGTTACTACTAACTTAGATTACTAAAAACTGAAAAAAATTTAAACATCTTATTTGTAGGTCATCAATTGTGCTGTTTGTTTATTACTTTGCTTTTCTTCGCATGGACAGTGGAAACAGACTAGTCACTTTCTTCTTTCTGTCTAGCTGTTTCCATTGTCTGGTTTGCTTGCATTAGCGTAATCCTGCAATGCCTAGGCTGCAGATACTGCAGGGGAATGTTTAGATCCAAACCCAAAAAGCTGTTTTAATTTAATTTTTAGAAAATCATGGTAATATATTTATTAATATTAGGTTTTGTAAAATATTTTTTGTACAAAAACTAAGTTTGGGGCCTAAATTACTCAACAGTGACCTTTTGTTAATTATTGTTTTTTAAAGTCCACAGGGCTACAGAAGGGCATTATATTGATGCTACATAACACGTGTTCTATTATAAAAACAGCATCCCCAAGTTTGCATATGGCCTCATCCTGAGAGACACTGAGAACATACCATTTACATAGATTTCAGTGGGAGATAGGAGTACTTAGTGACTCTCGGAACTAGGCTGAAAGTGTACAGGAAATATGCAATATTTTCTATGGCATGAGGGATATTTGATGAGACACCTGCAGCTCTGGACCAATTTTAAAAAGTAGATTCTCATTTAAGGACCAAATGACCCATTAATAGAAGGGCTTCAGATTGGAACATGTAGGGTGTAAGAGCTTGATTTTCATGCTGATGCTAGCTCAGGGATTGAAGTGGGAGGGAAGAGGCAAAAAGGTGATGTTCTTGCAACAAGAATCTCGGCTATCTCATTCCCAGCATTCCCTATTTGCTGTGCCTACATTCCCAGCATTCCCATATTTGCCTCACCCAGTTTATTTCTTCTTCTCCTGTAGACACAGAGGTATAAGGCACGTTCCAGCTTCTCCTATAGCTGCCAGAATAATGTTATGGCATTAAACTTTTAGCTTACTAGAAAAATCATCTGGAGTATGTTGAAGGATTATCCACACCCACTCTCTACATTCTGCACAGCAGTTTGCCTGAATAATTTTCCTGGGAAAAATACATCTTTCTTCTTCAGTTTCTTCAGAGAGTTTATTACATGCAAATACTGGTTATCAAAAACCAGTCTGTATATGATCTGGATGATTCGATATATGGAAATATTCTTCCCAAAATCAGACTGTCATTTAAAAAAAATAAAAATTGTTTTGAAATCTGGAAGCATCTTCTGAGCCAGATAAGTGGCATTTACATGTATTTTATAATTTGTATAGCACCAGGTTCATGCTGAGTGCTTTTAAGAGACTCCACTCTAGCTGACTCAAGGCCACAGTCTCTGCTTTATGGAGACTTACCCATTAAGCCATCTGGGCTACAATTTCTGTGGGTGACAGGTTCTGACTTGCGAGGAGACTGGCAGTTGCACACGAACTATACAAACATGAGATAGTCCCTGCCTTCAAGAGCTTACAATTTAAACAGACAAGACAAAGAATGGGAGGAGAAACAGATGTACAGAGTGGTGAAGTGACTTGCCCAAGGTCACCAACCAAGTCACTAGCGGAGATGAGAATAGACTCCAGCTCTCTTACTCCCAAGTCCAATGCCCTATCCAGACAGAGCAAGTTTTTCCTTAACTACTTCTCATTTTACAGTGCCAGTTTGTAGACAGCTGATCTTGCTCCAGACAGTGCTAGTGATCTCCTTTTCCATCTTACCAAGCAGCAAGAATCAGGGTTCCACATTCAACCTTCAATGACTTTTCCAGGTCAGTTTTGTGTAGTTTACAAGCCATACTAGGATTTACCTGTCTGCAGCCCTGCTATTCCACTTGCTGATCTGACAACCCCAATGGGATGTTGCTTCTTGCAACATCACCACTGCAAGATTCTACAACCATAACCTTGTTAATTTTTTGCTGATAATGCATGAGGTAGAACACACTCTAGCTTCCTCTTTCAGAGATGTATCAGTTCCGTAGGTCTAAAGGCCTATGTTTGGTAGTAGATGGAACAGACATATCTGTCCCTTAGGTCTAAAAGTCTACGTTTGGCATTAGATTAAACAGATAGGAGTAAAAGACACACAGATGGCAAATATGTGGGTTATAATTTTTTTTTTTTAAGAAGCACATTTATAGTTCTGACTACACTTCCCCTTTCATTCCAATGCTTTCCCCACCACTGTGACAGACAAAGACTCCAAGCTGCTGCCTCATTTGAGGCCGAGGCCTCTGGGCTCCAATTCAAGCTATGCCACTTTTGAGCTAGCTTCTAACACTGGCTTGGAAGTTGAATGAGTCACCATCTCTCAGCAAGATGGAGTAACAGGCCATTTTCCCACTAATTTCAAACAAAACAAAGAAAGCAAGTCTAGAATATCTTGGTAGTTAGTTTTAGCCAGTCACATTAGCATTCCAAAGAAGTATGTTTAGTATGCTCAGCAGCACTGATGTAGTGGCAAAACTCAGGAGCATGAACTGTACATCTTCTGTAGTACATTATGGAAGTACTTACTGAGGGAACAGGTATATTAAGAAAAGCCCTAGGCTAAATTCATGAATTTTACTGCAACTCTAGAGAAAGTTAACCTTTGAATGACATGTAGCATGAGTTTCAGCTTCTAGTAGTTTAGGAAAAGTTGCATCCCAGTCATCCCTACATCCAGAATCATTACATTATATAGTAGTGAACCTGGCAGTTCTGGGTCTAAAAGCATAAGCCTCTATTGCTGGAGAGAAAGGACCACTTCAAAGGCAGAAGCAGACTCAAAAACCACAATCTGTGGTCTAGGCCTACAGAGGGACAAAGCCACACTGTGTTAGGTAGGGTTACAATTTTGTCTTCTGAAATCCTGTAGTGTAGTAGTAAGCAATAGGTAGGGTCCTACCAAATTCACGGCCATAAAAAACACATCACGGACCATGAAATCTGATCTCTTGTGTGCTTTTACCCTATACTATACAGATTTCACAGGGGACACCAGCATTTCTCAGATTGGGGATCCTGACCCAAAGGGGAATTGCAGGGGGGTCGCAAGGTTATTTTAGGGGGATCATGGTATTGCCACCTTACTTCTGTGCTGCCTTCAGAGCTGGGCAGCCGGAAAGTAGTGGCTGTTGGCCAGGTGCCCAGCTCTGAAGCCAGTGCCCCACAAGCAGAAGCGCAGACATCAGAGCAGCAATACCATACCATACTTGCTTCTGCACTGCTACTGGTGGCAGCTCTGCCTTCAAAGTTAGGCTCCCAGCCAGCAATCACCGCTCTCCAGCTGCCCAACTCTGAAGACAACACTGCAGCCTGCAGCAGCGCAAAAGTAAAGGCAGTAGTACCACAACCCCCACTTACAATAACCTTGAGACACCCCCCCACCCCTTTTTGGGTCAGGACCCCCTATAATTACAACACTCTGAAATTTCAGATTTTAATAGCTGAAATAATGAAATTTACAATTTTTAAAACCCCATGTCTGTGAAATTGACAAAAATTAACAGTGAGTTTGGTAGGACCCTAGCAATAGGTCTCATATATTAACAGATTTAGGACAAACACATTGTGTCAAAAGAACAGGAATGCTATATTTATGACTTGTGTCAACAGTAACACTTTTATCAACATATCTCCTATGCTACCATTATACCTTATGTCATCAGTAACAATATTGACCTTGATCACTAACATTGTGTCAACATTCCACATAGCAATTTTAAGACTGAAATAACTGTTTATACAAAAATATGTTTCACCTTTCAACTAACATTCTTCCAATCTATTCATAGCAAAGAATTACACATTTAATTTTATACCCTTGACTGTTCTACGACATTTTTTAAAGGGATCCAAAGGAAATGTCAGACATTTAGACAATTTTTACTCAGATGGCAGTTCTTAAAATAGTCATAACTAATTGAGATTACATGTTATAACAACAAACTACCATAGACTATTCAAGCAATTCATAAACTATAATAAAATTCTGAAGACTGATCCTTCAGACACAGTCACAGATTCTCCTTTTTACTCATTAAGGTTGTGCCAGGATTTCCATTTTAACTCTATCAGCAGTCTCTTCCCCACTGTAGTTACAAGAGAATACTACACTACCTAAAGCCAGAACAAAAAACACCACTATCCATTGACTAGTGTGCATACTGTTAGCACCTACTCAGTTGATCAGTATATGATAAACAAATACCAAAGCAATTCCTTTATCAACACCACCTTCCTTACAATCCTCTGACTTCTTACTAACACTTCTTACTACAGGTTTGCCCTCTTATAAGATTCCCCCCCTCCCCCATAATGCCTTTTTGGCGCAAAGGCAAGCAGCTGCAACCATCTTACAACTGACAGCTGTTCGCTATATCTACCTCTTTTTCCAGCTAGTTAATACTTGCTATATTTTGTCCTTTTCTATAACTGATACGGCATCTTCTCACAAGATTCCCAAATTGCCACTTTGAGATCATACACGAAACCAGAGACTTTACAGTGTGCTCTAGTGCCTAATGTTGGAGACTGAGAACTAGGGCTCTTGGATTCTATTCCTGATTGTAGCACTGATTCATTATATGATCTTGGATAAGTCACTTAGGCCTGCTTCATATGTAAAATGTGGGATAATAATTACAACAATATTTGGAATACCTTCAACCTCCATAACATTCATTCCACTCACCTCTCCAGTTCAGGGTTTGAATAATTCACAATTAAAAGACTGTGTGTGATGGGGGAAGGTGTGAGTCCAACCTAGACCAGGAGGAAATTAAAGCCCTGGAAGGATAGTGTTGTTCTGAAGGGGAAGTTGTCTTTCCATTGATTTAAGGCACAAACTTTCATCTCCAAATAATCTCAGAATTTGTCTCCAACTGCTCAAACATTTAGAATTGACACATTAGCAGACTCGATCTTTGCAGAAGCACAACTGAGGAGGAAAACATCCATGATCCATTTTATGATGCATATTTTGATATGCTAACCTACTCTTTCATGTATGGATCTGTAATCTTTCCAGTATATTCACAGGGAGACCAACAGACCTATGGGTGTAAAAAGGCCAATGCTGTCCAGCCTCATTGTAAACTCAGAGTATGTGACTTTCTGAGATACATAATTATTAAAAATTATTAAAAATACAAACTAAAACATTCAATATCTATTCCAAAACTAGGGAGGGACTTGAATGAAAAACTTGCACCCAGGGCACCCTGAAATTTGGGTAAACCTAAGTCTGAATGCTGCAGCATGGACTCATCTCTAGTTAATACCATGTATGCCACACCTAGAACCCACATTCACAGACCTGGAATCCTGAAAAAAAGTCCTCTCTATTTGGTTTCTAGTTAATAACTACCTCCAAAAACTGATTGATAAGGACTTGAGGGCTGCCTCCATGCACCAGGGCCATGGGAGTAGGAGTACAGCTGTAGAAAAGCTTGTTTTTAAAAGGAGCCTTCTCATTTGACAGCAAGAGAAAAATTAACTCTTCTAAAAGGGGTTGGCTTTGTCAAGGAATCCAAGCCAGGCTTTTACCTAGGTAACTGATTCAGGATATACTGTAATTACATTTTTTAAATTACATTACAAATAAAATAAAATAAAAAATAGAAAAAGAATTCTGCCCTCTTGTGCATATGCATCATGAAGCACTCTTTAATTACATGATCACATTCTATTTTTCCATGAGACCTCTGCTTCACTAAGTGCACAAGATGGATGGTACTCACTGAAAATGTTTATTTTTGTCCTCATAATTCACTGTGTTGCCCATATCTTATTTACTGCACACCATCCACCTCTGCTGTGAATATATTATTAATGCTTTCATTGGTTTTTCTATAGTTTCTAAATGCTTCACCAACTGTAATGAATTTATCTCCACAACTCCACTGTGAGAGAAACATTACCTTCTTTTTATAGATATGGAACTGAGGCACAGAGAGATTAAGGCGAACTTTTGCAAAAGTCCTCACTAATGCTGTATGCCCCATTTGAAACAACTAGAGCCTTATTATTCAGGGTACTTAGCATTTTTGTGGTGTTTTATAATAAACATTAATTGTTCAAAACATTGTACAGACATTAACTATTAAATCTTCAGAACACTCCTGGAAGATGTGTGGATAAATATTAATCCCCTTTACAGATGGGGACACTAAGGGTGAAGTGACTTGACCACACCAGTCTCTGAATCACACCCCTGGTTTCTTCTGCTTCACCAAACACAATTCAGGCTCCTTGTCCTCAACAAGGCCCTTTACAGCTCTGATCCCCTCTACCTGCCAGCTTGCCTCTTCTCAACTTGTATCCTCCTCACACTTCTGCCAAGGACACCAGCTTTATTCATCTGTTTGTCAGCTTCTTCCATGCTGCCCCTTCCGCCTGGAAAGTGTTGCCCGCTGTAGGGCCCTTGCTTTTTTTCCCCTCCTTCAAATCTCTCCTCACAACCCATTTCTGCTGTGATGCCTGTGAGAAATCTACCAGTGGATGATGGCTGAGATGAGGGTCAGATGAGGAGAACTGGCATTTCATCTAAAATAAAAATGCAAATCCATATATCTATTAAACCTGTCTGACTGTATCCCTCTCCCCACCCTTCGTGGGGCACTTGCCTTAAGCCTGTCAGCTCCTCAGGGTAGGGACCAACTGTGTCTGTACCACGTCCAGTACAATAAAGTCCTGCCTCACTGGGAACCCTATAGCCTACTGCACTGGCACGGGCAAGGTCCTGCGCAGGCGTACTAATATCAGCAGCCTCAGGAACGCAGCAGATGTTGCGCTTGCGCACTGACACGTAAAGCGCTTGTACCACCCGCCTCAAGGCTATTAGGGCTAGACCAGCAACGCAGCGCGCATGCGGGCTTGTGGACAAATGCCCTCTCGCTGCGGGTGGCGAGCAAGGTTGCGCATGCGCCTTGGTCCTGACAGCGCTAGGCCCTGCCGGTGCTGGGGACAGTCTCGCGAGAGCTCCTGGGAGGGCCGTAGCGGAAGCTGGAGGAGCTCTCGGGCGAAGCTGGGATCGGCGGGGCCGCTCGGAGCGGAGTCCCAGCGCCACACGGTGAGTGAGACGGGGAGGCCCTGCCGGGGGGCGCCGCCACGCGGGGCTCGGACGGACAGTGGCGCCGTCTTCAGAGCCACCCCCCGGCCGTGGACTCCGGATCGGGGGCACAGGCGTTTCCCAGGGCCTCCGTCCCCCTCGACTGGTTGTGGGAGGTCAAGGCCCCGGCCCCCAGGGACCCTCTGCCGCTGCCCCGTGGCCCCCAGGGACCCTCTGCCGCTGCCCCCTGGCTTCTAGGCCCGTTGCCTCACGCACATGACCACTCTGTCACTGGTCCGCTGAAACACTCAGCGCGTTGGGAACCAGACACTTCTCTAGGAATTGACCCATTCCCAGTGCCGTGCCCGGCGGGGACAGGGGGGAGGCTGACATCATAAGGCCATGCCTCCGGGCATTTCCGCCGTGGCTCACCTCCTTAGCCCCAGAGCTGCGGGCCTTATGCCTCTGCAGCTCCTGTCATCTCTTAATTACAGCTAGAAGCTTCTCATTGGAGCAGGGGTTTAATTGAAAGCAGTAAGGTTGGTTTCAACCCAAGTAATAGATGCAAATATTGTCCTGTTGTTTTTTTTCATCTCCTGGTTCCAGGTATATTACCGGAAAGATGAACCCTACTGCCAGTTCAGTACTCTTCTGAGGGTGGAACTGGTTTGGGAGGGAAATAATTGGCCAGTCTCCCTATAGCAATATGTAGGCTTGCTGAGTATTGTAGTTTGCACTATCTTTTCTTGGGTGCATGGGCCCATTTTTGATATTCAGTTGGGACTCCATGTGATTTCAGACCAGTTCTGAGGAAAAAATGTTATGGGACAGTGGTGGGCTGGAAGGTGTGAATGTTTACCACTTCTGTCTTTGGGGTGGAGGTAGGGAGAGGTATTTCAGATTTTTCTCTCTTTTGTCCATGTGGTATTGGTGTTTTTGGTTTTTGAGTTTTTTTTGGAGGGAGGGAAGGGGTGTTGTGGTGTTTTGTCACTTCCTGGTTGAAGTCTGTGGGTGTTTGTTTTTTTTCCCCCATACATTTTAATAAGCAGGTCATATACCTTGTCTTAAGTAAATTGTTTGTGAAACTCCTAGAAGTGGAGGAAGTCACACAGAGGCTTCAATTATGCAGTAAGGTAAATAATGTAACATACTCAGCAAATAAAAGAGCGAAATATAGAGAAAGGGAGTTCATCCCCTCTTTGGGAAATGATTGAACACTTAACAGCCAGGGAGCAAAGATTGTGAGTGGGGAACATCTTAGCTTTCTCCTACAAACAAATTGCTACCTGTATATACTCATTTTTAAGCAAACCTCTTAAAAGAGGACCTGTCACAAATGGCCTCCCACCGAGGATGGCACGAAAGGCTGTGCATGCGTTGTGGCCCTGACAGCTCTAGTCCTTGCTAGTGCTGCGAGCAGTCTTGCAAGAGCTGCTGTTAGGGCTGTAACAGAAGCCAGAGGAGCTTTCAGGAGAAGCCGGGATCACTAGGGCTGCTTGGAGTGGAGCCCCACCAGCCCCCGGTGCGCAGGAGGGGAGACAGGGAGGATCACCTGTTGAGGTGATCACACCTTTGATCACCTCAATCGAAAAAGCAATATAAGAGCATATGAATGGCCATACTGGGTCAGACCAGTGGTCCGTCTAACATGATATCCTGTCTTCTGACAGTGGCCCATGCCAGGTACTTCAGAGGGAATGAAGAGAATAAGGCAGTTTATCAAGTGATCCACCCCCTGTTGTCCAGTCCCAGCTTCTAGCAGTCAGTGAAAAACAGGAAGCTTATTTAAGGCTGAAAATGTGGTGATCAGTTCTCTGACAAAGCATCTTTGGGACAACTGAAATACCAAGGAAGAGAGTTAGGGAACGATTGATAGAGGTCTATAAAATCATGACTGGTGTGGAGAAAGTAAATAAGGAAGTGTTATTTACTCCTTCTCATAACACAAGAATTGAGGATCACTAAATGAAATTAACAGGCAGCAGGCTTAAAACAAAAGAAGTATTTTTTTCACACAACACACAGTCAACCTGTGGAACTCCTTTTCAGAGGATATTGTGAAGGCCAAGACTATAACAGGATTAAAAAAAGAACTAGATAAATTCATGGAGGATAGGTCCATCAATGGCTATTAGCTAGGATGGGCAGAGATGGTGTCCCTAGCCTCTGTTTGCCATAAGCTGGGGATGGGAGATGGATCACTTAATGATTACCTGTTCTGTTCATTCCCTCTGTGCACCTGACATTGGCCGCTGTCAGAAGACAGGATACTGGACTAGACGGCTATTCGGATAAATCTCGCCCAAAGTCATGAACCCTAGGTAGCAACTAGCAATTAGAGTGGCTGCCTAGAGACCTCTTTCGTTTGAGTTCTGTCATTCAAAATAAAGGTGGTGTCACCTTGCAACAGTCAACATGTGTGTTATTTGCAGTGTAGTTGTAGCTGTGTCAGTCCCAGGGTATAGGCAAGGTGGGTGAGATATCTTCTATTGGACCAACTTCTGTTGATGAGAGAGACAAGCTTTCAAGCCATACAGAGCTATTTTTCAGGTCTGGAAAAGGTATTCCAAATGTGTCAGCTACATGCAAGATGGAACAGATTGTTTAGCATAAGAAGTTAGCACGTATTTTAAGATAGTGGTTGTGAACCAGGGGAACGCATACCCCTGATGGGTACATAGAGGTCTTCCGGGAGTACATCAGCTCATCTAGATATTTGCTTAGTTTTACAACTGTCTACATAAAAAGTACTAGTGGAGTCAGTAGAAACAGTAAACAATGACTTGTTTATACTGCTCTATATACTGTACACTGAAATGTAAGCATAATATTTATATTCCAATTGATTTATTTTAAATTATATAGTAGCAATGAGAAAGTAAGCAATTTTTCAGTAATAGTGTGCTGTGACACTTTGGTATTTTTATTTCTGTTTTTTAAGCAAGTAGTTTTTAAGTGAGGTGAAACTTGGGGGTATGCAAGACCAGTCAGATTCCGGAAACAGGTACAGTAGTCTGGAATGGTTGAGAGCCACTGCCTTAGAATAATGGTTCTCAACTTTTCAGTTCTCAGGCAAATACCTAGATGAGTTGATGTACTCCCTGGAAGACCTCTGTGTAGCCCCAGGGGTATGGATACCCTGGTTGAGAACCGCTGCCTTCGAATATGTCCTATCTACTTATGCTAAACAATATGTTCCATCTTGCATTTAGCTGTGACGCTAAGGCACCATTTCTCAAATGTGGCTACCAGGGGCTTTTCTTGTGGCCACAGCCTCCTGGACAGTGATTGGGGGCAGGGGCAGGCAAAGCAGCAGCCCCTCCCCTGGGACCGCTAGGAAGCGTTGGGCCCTGCCCCCCTTTGGAGCCACAAACACTGGAGGAACAGTCAGTCAGTGTGAGTTGCCCACCTTCCCAGGGGTGGTGGGGCTCAGACTTCTGGCTTCCGCCCTGGGATGGCAGGTGGCAAGCTCCAGCCGTGCAGCGGTGGTCTCTGGCCATGGGCTCCATCTGCGGGGCTTTCTCTGCACAGTGGCATGCTCCATCTCCTGGCTGCTAGGCTTTGGGGTCTGGCTCCAGCACCAGGCTCACCACCCCCCTCATTGCCCCTGGCCCCTGCTACCTCCCTACCCACTTCCTCATCCAAGGCTTAATTTGTCCCCCTACTTGCCAGGGCTGAGTAGGTCTGCTGTGAAAAGTGATATTTGTATGTTTGTTAATATCACTTTTCACTGCCTCCCAGCTAGTTAACAAATTTGCTTCTGTGAAAAGTGATATTAACAAACATACAAGTAACACTTTTCACAGAAGCAGACTTACTAGCTAGCAAGTCTTAAAAAAAAAAAAAAATGCAACCAAAAAAAAAGCAAAAGAAACAACAAAAAAAGACAAAAACATGCAAAGTACCTTATTTGTGTTTCTACTCTGTTTAGGTCCAGTAAAGACTAGAGATGACTGTATGTTATTTTTATTACTGAGTCTGCAAAAACCCAAACCCTTATATACATAAATTATTATGATTCTGAGGCTACAAAAAAAATTGTTGTGAGAACCCGTGTGCTAAGAGACCATAGAATTATAGAACTGAAAAGGACCTCGATAGGTCATCTAGTCCAGTCTCCTGCACTCAAGGCAGGACTAAGTATTATCTAGACCATCCCTGACAGGTGTTTGTCCAACCTGCTCTTAAAAATCACCAATTATGGAGATTCCACAACCTCCCTAGGCAATTTATTTCAGAGCTAAACTACCCCAACAGGAAGTTTTTCCTAATGTCCACTCAAAGTAGAGCGGCCTGTTAACACCTGTGTAGTTGTAGGATAAAAAGGGGGGGTTAGTGGGTTATAGATTTTTTATAAGCCATAAATCCAGTGTCTCTGTTCAGTCCATGTTTTTTAATGTCTAGCAAAGTTATGACTTTAACCTCCCTGGCTTGTCTTTTGCAAGTGTTGTGCAGGTTTCCATTGAGAATGAGGACTGATAGATCAGACACAAAGTGATCACTTTTTGAGAAGAGTTCACCCACAGGTGATAGGATATTTTTGTCTTTCCTGTGAGTTCATTCGAAAATGTAGTTATTGGCTGGTTTCACCCAGATAATTGTTGAGCATTTAGTGCACTGAATGAGATATACCACATATTGTGGTAAGCATGTATAGGATCCATGCATCTTGAAAGATTTGTGGGGGTGGAGCATGATGATCATTGTACTAGTGGGGATATGTCTGCAGCTTTTGTATCTGTTGTTCTGGCGGGGGCTGGTGCCGTTTTGAGTTCGTGTGGTTTGCCTGTGGGGAGCTTTCTTCTGATGATGAGCTTGGGGGGAGTTATTTGAAGGTCAGAAGTGAGGGTTCAGTAAAGATTTTTGTTCAGGTTGGGGTTCCCATCAATTATGGGTTGTAGTTTGATACCACATATGGGTTCTATAGTGGGGTGGTAGGTGACAACTAAGGGTGAGCAGTCAAATGGGTTTTAATTTCTGTATTGAAGCAGATTCTCTTGGGGTATTTGGGAATGGGCCAGAGACCAAGAAAAAGGTGTGCACATTTTAAGGGGCGTCAGTCCATTTGATTTGCTTTTTGATGGGTTGGTGTGTCAAAAGATCTTAGGCCAGGTGTGCACTAGAAATTTGCTGATATAGAAAATGTTGCTTGGGCATGTAATCTTGCTGTTTGTGGGGGTTTTCTAATGACACTTCTAAATGGCAAACTTTTTCTAGGGTGGCGTAGGCTAATTTGCTTTGATTCTGCCCTGCGATAGGAAAATTATTATGTCCTTGGGTGTAGGAATGTAAACAGCAGTTTAAAAGAAAGTAACTGTGTAACCATTTTATGCGGGGGGCCCTGCTGCTGAGGCACAGACACGCCAGGCGCAAGGATGCCAGCAGCAGAGTCCTGGGCTCTGGCTGGCAGCAGAGTTTAATTGTTAAGCATCAGTCTTAACGGTTTCAGTTATCAGTTAACCGGTTAAACTTTTACATCTTTACTTGGGTGTAGTCCCAACTATATATACACAGGTCACTCATGTCTGTCTTTCCTTCTATGTTTTCACAGAATGCATAGGCACTGGCTTTCTTTGGGCCTGGGGCAAGGGGCATTCAACCTCCCTGCTCTGCCCCCACCCCACCCCTTCCTGTGCAGTTCTGCCCCTTCCCCTGAGTGTGCCCTGTCCTTGCTTCTTCCCCTTCCTTCCAGTGCCTCCTGGATACTGAAATATCTGATCGCAGTGGGCAGGAGGCACTGGGGAGTAGGTGGGGATCTGGCTTCCAGTGGGTGCTAAGCACCTGATAACTTTTTTCCCCTCAAATGAACTTGCACAGAAAAGTAGTAAAAGACAAACACTATACCACCAATGGGTGAACAGTTCATAAAGCGATCACTCTCTATCTTATCTCACAGTCCTCATCCTCGAAGGAAACCTACACAACACCTTCAAAAGATGAGCCTGGGAGTGTAAATTCATAACTTTGCTAGATACTAAAAATCATGGACTGAACAGAAACACTGAATCTGTGGTTTGTTGCAACAAACACACTTAATTCTCCACAGCCTCTTTTTTCCTCAAACACCCCCCCCCCCCCCACGACTAGAGAAGTGTTAACTGGGCACTTCTCCTTGAATGGTCCCTTGAAATAGTTTATCATAAGCAATTAACATATCTTTTTGATCTTGTAGAGAGTGTACAGATAAATACCTTTCCCAGATCTGCAGAAGAGTTCAGTGTAATTCACAAGCTTGTCTCTCTCACCAACAAAAGTCAGGAGTGCTGGAACAATTTTTATAATGGGGGTGCTGAGACCATTGAACCAACCTATAAATCCTGTATGTAATGGAAACCACTTAAAGCCAGGGGGTGCAGCAGCAACCCTAGTTTTAGCACCTATGACAAAAGTTGATCCAATAGAAGATACTACCTCACCCACCTTGTCTCTCTGATGTCCTGGAGCCAACATAGCAACAGCCCTGCAGCTAGCTCATATGAGCAGAGAAGGTTCTGCTCTCTGTAAGAGTGATGCCTGAAGGGTGAAAAGGGGTGTGTGCGCGGGCTGCTCTTACGGGGGAGACTTTCACTAGCGGGATAAGAGCATCAGGGCAGGGTGCCCCCCTTCCGTGTGCTGTCTGTGTGTTTCCCCCCAGCAGCCTCCCCACAGCCTGAGGTGCAGCCGGAATATAGAGCCGCATGTCAGGGAGGGCGCTGTGGGAAGTGCCTGCCTTTGCTCTGGCTTGGTGTAGTGGGTTTTGCTGGGGGCTCAAGGGCTGGGTTAGTTCCCCGTCCTCCCCACACGTTGGAGTGGGGGAGCCTGCGCTGTGCCCTCTGCACTGCAGACATCGCTGCTGCTATTGGCCACAGCGTGTGTCACTCGGTGCTTCCTGGCTGAGCCCCGAACTGAGAAGGAAGCGGCAGAAAGAGGAAGCGGCAGCCGGGCCTGGGTCAGGGGGAGGGAGAGGCGCTGGGCGCGGCCCCTGCCATCCATCCGAGCCACAGTTCCCCTCATGCTCAGTCTCTTCCTCCTCCTCCTCCTCCAATAGGGCAGATCGTCCCTGGCTCTCCCTTGCATGTGGTAAACGGAGCCCGAGTCCCTGCAGCAGCCGGACAGAGGGAGGGCTGAGCCGGGAGCCCCCGGAGGAGGAGAGGAGGCTTCAGGGAGAGCTCCCTTCCCACCCCCCGCACTGCTGTACGCTGAGCAGCCCCAGCATGGAAGCCATCGCCAAATACGATTTCAAAGCCACTGCAGACGATGAGCTAAGCTTCAAACGGGGGGATGTCCTCAAGGTAAGTGCAGAGGAAGGGGTCAGCGATACCTCGCCTTTCCGCTCTTTTCCGGAGATAGTCGGTCCTCAGCATCTTTTGAGTCTCCACCCCTTCCCCCCATTCGCCCCCATATCCTCTCCTGTCTCTCTCTTCTCCCCCCCACCGCGACCCCCTCTGGCCCCTTTGTTTGCAAAAGACAGAGTTTACAATTGTTGTTTGTTCAGTTTATAATCAACAGCATCTTGCATCTTTTCAGACTGTTTAACCGCTGAGAGCTAGCTGTACCATAGACAGTATCAGGTAAATGTGAAGTACTGAACACATTATTAATTGAATTATTTTTTACAAGATAAACATTTAAAGTAATTGACACCAATTTAGTGTTTCTGTCCTTTGCCTCCTGCCAGAAATTTTTGCATTAAAGAATAATTAGATGATCTTTTGTCACCACACTTGTCAAATATTGATACTGAATTTTATCTTGTGTTGATAAACTTCATTGATAAATCTGCAACACAGAGTATTTAATGGAACTCTGGAGCTGTAAGTGAATGCCTGAGGTGGATTAGGTAGGTTTTGTGTGTAGATTTTTCTCAGTATACCAAAGACCTTTGAGTCCCCTCCAGCTTGGCAGCATAAAGTTATCTATTCGCTTTTTAAAAATATACTTATGCCTAAAACTGAAAAAGGATCCAGAAATAACAAATGAAGAATGTAGCCAACAAAAACAGAATGTGTTTTTTATAACAGATTATAGTGCGTGGTTTTTATAAAGATTCTAAGCTACAGTTTCTTCAAAATAACTAAAAAAAATGTCGTGTTGTATTCGCATAAGTTATTTTTTTTCTGTAGTTAATATCTCCATGTTTGTTATCAATATAAAACAAGATGGATCTTTTTTCTTCCAAGCAATTGAGCTTTTAGCAATTTGGCTTTAAAAAGTTTAAGTCCAGATTTTTCTTTCCAAAATGACCTTCAGGTAGAACGTTGATAATTAAACACACTCATTAAACCTCAATCCCACAAAGATTTAAGCAAATAAGTAACTTTGTGCATGTGAATATTCTTCATTGGGACTGTTTATCTGCATAAAGTTACAAACATGTTTAATTTTTTCTGAGCTGAGGCCTAAGAAATAGCAGCTCATTCAAGGAGTGGTGAAGAGTAGGCTCTTTTACAGGCAGACTTTAGTGTGATTCTTTTGCAAAACTGGAATTTGAATGCTTAATTGATAGACATACAAGAAATGCATGAATTGTGCAGTCACCTTAGTATTTTTATCATAAACCATGATTTCTCGAGTGTATTAGAGAAATGGACTGAAATTTAGTTTAGTGTCTTAGAAAACCAGTTTCTTACTACTTTTAGGTGGGAGGGCAGTCAATTAAATTAAATGTATGGTGGTTACAAAAAAATCCATTTTGGGGTGGTTCTCTTGCAGTTATGTAACCCAAAATGGCTTTGACTTTGCACATTCACATCTCTTACCCACAAATTGCATTAGAATTTATACACCTTAATTACATTATTTACGTGTTACTGCAATAGCTTCATCCATTGTTGCTGCAACTATGTGCTCAGAATAGTGTCAGCTTGAACCTTTTTAGATGTTCAATTTTAGACCCATTGTGGAAGTGTAACCATCAGATTTTTAAATGTTTACCCTGAGCCTAATGTTTAAATTTGCTAACCTGAGCTATATATAGTCTGTTGGTTTGTGTTTAGTATCTTACCTTGGCTTTGTGTAGTATGTTTGAAACAGCACAATTCAGGTTAAAAATTGTAGAAAAAATCTATAAGACTTGTAGAAAATGCTGACCAGGAAGGAAAACTGAAGTGCACATGTACCATACTTAAATATTTTTTTTTAGTTTGAAATGTACTTTTGGTTATTTTAATCTGGTTCAGTCTAGATGTTTGAGTTTGGTTAAGGGTATGAAAAAATGGATGACACAGAGAGAACTACCACATGTTCAAAAGGTGCTTCCTTCTGTAACAACACCATAGTGAAGAGATGAAGCAGGATATTTTTAGAGAGGTTTTTTGTCTAAACTAGAAAAATTAGTACCTATATTACATCTGCTGATATTGGTACTATACTAATGTATACAGGACTCGGGCACTCTTACTACCATCTCATGATTATTATTTTTGTCAGATTGTGGCAAAAATCTGAGCCTTACACTCTTGCTACCACATTCTGGCAATAGCCCAGCCGCATATGAGTACTAATTTTCCTAGCATAAGCAAGGCTGACATTGAGAGAGTCATTTCAACCCTCAAACTGTATCTCTAGTTCCAGCTCAGATACCTTTTTATATTATGACGTAACCTTAATGATTCTGTTACTGGAAAGGTGATATTGACTAAACTTTACGGAAGTGTTTGCCTGTAGTTTCCTGGTCTTAAGTTAATTTCTTTATACAGCACTTGAATGTAAATGTGAACATGAACGATACTCAGCATTACTGTAATAGATAATTTAGCCTTGCAGAGCTTTTGTATAGAGGTGAAAACTATTTTCATTCACAGAGAGTAAACTGAGGCTCAGATAAGTTGTCTTGCTCACGGTACACACAAACCCAGGAATAGAACCCAAGAGCCCTGGCTTCCAGTCAGTTATTCTGATGAGACCCACCTCGATGCACCACGGTGAGAGTAGTTCTGGTGTTCAGAACAAAAATTCCCAGGTGCCAGCAGCAGTGTGAGATTGTAGAAGTCACTTCACTCAGAACTGTTTGTGGCACATCTGGAGTGAGGACATTCAGAGTGACTAGTGCATCTGGCCTGTGGAAGTACTTTGTGTTAAGCACACTAAATCTGTTCGCACATCTCTCTTGATTGAGAGATCTCTAATCTCAGCCAGATCCTGGCTGAACTCCTCCTTTCCCTGTTGTCATGGCTAGTAGCGATCTATCCTGAAACCAGGTCAATCTTAAGTGCCTATAAATGAGGAGTAAGAGAGGAATAAACAGTAATACATGGTGCACATCTAATGCACTCTCAGAAGAAGGTATTTCTCATTCTTCATATGTCTCTGCTTTACAAAATTGAGGGTGTTGAGAAAAATTACATATTCTGCAAGCAAATACATACCTCTTTTCTTACATCTTTCCATGACTTGCCATAATTAGATACCTACTTTGAAACAATGGTGAACATCACCTCTCTGATGGCATGTGTGACTTAGAATGGTGTACAGAGAACTATGAAAGCTTTGTACCATGTTAAGGAATGAAGCTAAATCTAAAATATGTAATTACCACTGCTTGTACTTTCATGATGTTCTCTGTGAGGAGGGAAAGGAAAGATGCATGTTGTCTAACTTCATCTGATTTCAGCAGATAACTTTCCTGTGATGTCATGGTACCATTACTGCAGTATACCCACATATTCTGGATTTGATTGACTAGCATTTGAACTGTAGCCATTAAGCTGCTTGTTAGTAATCTTGTGGCTATGCTCCAAAAGTGAGTGAAGATAATTAACTTTTGACTTGCAACTCTGTAAAACAGCTGAGTGAAGAGGAAAAGTGCTTGGCCTTTTCCTTTGTAGGCACTTTATGATAAAAAGCTTGTATTATTTTGTAATTGTGGCAGTTCACTGGATTCTCAGTCTTTTGTCAGATGATTCTACAGCAGTGTGTGGCATTACCGTGCAGGAGATTCAAGTTGACATCTATCTCTAGACTTGCTCTTTGGGCAAATGAAGCTTGGAATTTATTCAGTCTGCCCCAGAAAAAGGAAGGGGTGCTATTTCCACACAGTGGCCATCCCATGTCCCTTATGATTTGCGTCTCAGTCATTGACCGTGGCTGTATGCAAGACCACCTTTCTGTCAACATTCTGGTTATTGCTATATGGAAAAAGGTGTTGGTAAATGGCATTCTCTGAAAAAAAGTGAAGAAAACTGGAAGGTTCATGGTCCCCCCTCCTCCCAAAATAAACAAACAAACAAAAAAAACCACAACCCCACCCTCCCCCCCAAAATAAACCCCACATTCAGATCCAAGAGGATCCCAGTTCTAAATAGACTGCTCTGGCTATTCTATGCTTTTGTGTTTGGATGCATATAGACTTATCTGCTTTCTCTTCACATGCTCTCTGGTGTCATTAGGACCAGTTACTCTCAATCTGTGCCTATATTCACTGAGTCTAAGACTTAAATTCCTGAGAAACTAATGCATTTCTGGTGGCTTCTGGTTTTGTTGGCCTGTGTGCCAGCTGGCAAGTATCCTGACCTAAAGTGTGCTGATGCTTGCTTTTGGTTTGGCGGTGGGGTGGGGAGAGGAGAAGAAATTGTCCAAAGATTCCGCTAGCCGAAGCTAGGCTCTTTTCTTCTTCTCACCCTGTTTAAAATCTACAGCTACTGCAATAATTGTATTTTATTTCAAGTGTATAAAAATATCCATAGACACCAATCCAATACTCTGTTCGTTCCATATATTAAAAACACACAAAATAATACAACAGCACTGATGGTTCTGATCCATTTCCTCTCCCAAATCCAGAAAGAACCCCCTCCCTCCCCAGGGAGAAGGGGGGAAAAAAGGCTTTATGGCATGTATGGGAGGTTAAGAAGTCTAGAGATCCTTCAGAAGATCAGTGTTCTGTTTCCTGTAGATGTCAATGTAGTTCATGGGCAGCTTATTGCAAGAATTTTAAAAGTATGGGATGTAAATACCCCCAACAGTATATGTAAGAGTCCTCTACTTTTGAGTTGCACTTTGCTGTTTTTCTTGAGTCCTCAATGGGCAATTACATTTTTCAATAACTTCTTTGTTGCACCTAAATCAACTTAACTACGGTTATTGTTTTCTCATTTCTGCAGTGTTGAGACTTGGGTTATTTTAACTGAGTTATCAAGGCTTCTTCCTGTTCTGAACAGTGATATCAGTCCATCATTTGGGCTCCACAATTACCTACTCTTCATGTGATTTCCCCCTCCCCCCGATTCATTCTCTTTCCCTTCAGACTTCAACAGGATTGAGTGTTTCCAAATAGTAGTGCTGAGACTGCATTTTCAGTTCCTGCATGAAAATCATTTTTGGACCTGACTACAGAGCAACATGTTTGTGTACAGGAGGGGTGAGATGAGCAAGGGTGGCAGGTCCTCCATCTATACTTCCTTCTCCCACACCTTCAGTGACCTCACCTGTGTTTACCTGTATGTAGTGGTGTTTGTACTGGCAAGCAGAAACAGATGGCTTGCTGGAGGGAGCTTTAAGGACAATGGTCCTATGTTTTATTTGAAATTCTTTGTTTTTGATTATTGAGAGAACTATATCCTGCCCTTGTAGGGGGGTGGACTCAGTGATCTAGTGAGCCTTTTCTCTCTCTATCTTCTGTGGTACTGTATAATTTTAGCTCACAGAAAACTGCTGTCTTAGTCAACAGAACAGGACATTAGCTGTAAGCAGTGGGATTTGGAGTGAATCAGATACAACTGATGTCTGCATTAAGTGTGTGAAAGTCCATTGTGTAGGTGTACTTGAGGTATGTTGCATGATTGTTGTGGGAGAAAATTGGGGTTTGACTTAAACACCTTAGATAGCTGCTGTTGTTGAAGTAGGGAGACCAAATAGGCCAATATTATGGTCTGATATGAGGAAGCAAAGCTGTCAGCAAGCCTCTGAATACCTGTAAAGATGTTAAACTGAGAACTGTAGTAATGGGGTGGGGGGGAGAGGAGGTTTGAGGTGGTGACATTTGAAGGAATATCTTCTGAAGAAATGCAATGTTTTTATTGTAATAGACTGGTAGGTCAATATTTTAAAGTTAGCCTGATGTCTTGTACTGCCTTGAATACTAAATAGTTATTTTTGGTATAGACTTACTCCCAAAGATTGTTACCCACATCTCCATAAGGGCACAAACTGGAAAAAGTAGTTAGCGAACATACTCTTAATTTTCTGGCCCTGTACAGGACCACTTGCATTCGTAAAGGAGATCTTTTAAACTTGAGTGAATTGACAAAAAAGTCTAATGTATACAAAAACTGGAGTATATGATCTTGTTAGGGACAGCCTCAGAAGAGGTGGCGTTATTTTATTTAATGTTGCTTCCCTCAGAAACCTTCCCAGCAAGGATGAAATTAAAGTATGGTATATTCCAGGTTGAAGGTGTAAAGCAATATTTGCCAGCATCCAGAGCAAGAGGAATAAATGCATTCCTCCTTGAAAATGGCCTCTTTGTTTCTTTATTTGGTAGCTGGCTGTGGTCTCCTTCCAGGACTGTCACTGACATTAGAACAGATTAACTTTCTTCTGTGCTGGTCTGTACCCAAAACACAGTAGATTTAAATCTGTGTAATTAAGGATGGCAGTTATCTCTCTTTGACTGGATGGTGCCAGATGAGCTACTGATGAAAACTAGTGACAGTCAGCTTTTAACTTCCTAATATGCAGAACTGTGTACACTGCTATAGTTTATTTCAGTGATAATTCCTGGACTGTAGTCTATCAGCCAAATCTAGCAGGAGCCATATGGCTATGTCTGCTGGCTTGTTCACAAGGCCCAACCTGTCCCATAGGTGTTTTGTCATCTCAATTTCTTAAATTGATCTTTTAGTACAAAAATAAGCACCCACAGAATAGCTTTTGCCTCTTTCAGTGATCCAATATGCCTTGTTCAACATGTGTCAAACTGCTACAAAGGGTGGTGTGTCTGTGATTTTATTAATTGGCCAAGTGAGGTTCTGCACTCTACACTGTGGCAATTCTCCATTTTGTTATGCAATAACCTCCTGAAAATCCAAAATTTCAAGGAATGTTCTAGGCATCAATTTCAGTGAAAACTAAAATCACCATTTGGTCGCTCATGATAAAGGGGTGAGCCAGTGACCTCACAGATGCCTGTGGAAGGAAAGCAGTCACTCTATATAGGGGTGAGGCAGTAATCTGAGGGTGAGCTTGGCTCTTTGTGCCCATATCTCTGCTCAAAACCCTCTTGATTGTAGTGAAAAACAGAAAAGCCTAATTCTCCAATTTTTCTGATTTTTCACCAAAATCAGGAGGGTTTTGAGCAGAGTGGTAGGTATAAATAGCCTATCAAAACAAGCCTTTGCAAAAGAGTCTGACTTCTGACAAGTGCTTTTCAGAGTAGCATCTTCATTATACCACCAGTGTCTGCTCATCACCGAAATGTGCATTATATCTCTAACAGTAATCATCTTTGCTCTATTTGCTCTCTGGGAGTGGAGACTTATTATAAACATTGCATCAGACTAGAAGGTGGAAGTCTAGCCCAGTGGTCAGGTTCATTTCAATGACTTAAGTTCATGTGAAATTCTTGCAGTGTTCGTTGTGTAGAGTGAAACCTTCTGTGTTTTGTGGTTTTGTTTTTTGTTTGTTTGTTTGTTTGTTTTTTAGTCAGTACTGCATGCGGGAGAGCCGCAAGATATTAGGTACTGTTGCAGCATTGGTATCAGGTCCTCTATTGGAAGTATCAAAGGAGGTGTGCTAAAAGAGAATAGAACAAGATAAGTGGGTGCTACTTGAGTGCCACCCACAATCTCACCTTCAGTATAGAGCAGTTCTGGTGTAAGGAATCCACTCCTAGTCAAAGGAAGAGCAATGGCAGCCATAACAGGTCAAACAAAGGAGGCTCTCAGGACTCCCATGTGAAATGAGCTTGGAAGAACTTGGTACAGAGAATCCCTTTCGAAGCATGAGCAGCCAACTCTTCGTTCACATACTGGTGTTTTGAATATGTTGATATAACAGCTGTGCACTGAGATCTGGACAGGACGTTTGCATATTGGCTCCACGTGTGGCATTTTTACTAACTGGCAGTTCAGCTGCTAGCCAGTAAAGACTAGTCATGGTGTGTGGCGCGCGCGTCCACACACAAACACACGCGCACACACACGTGCACACACACCCAACCCGGCAACCAAATCTATGTTTTCCCTGATAGATTTATTTTTAACTGTAAAATTAAATCTCAGGTAGTAATCCTCTCTTGTGGTGTCTAATAGGCCCAGAATTCTTGTGAATTGTCTAGGATTTGATATTAAGATACCTGACTTTATGCTCTTTACATTTTATATTCAGTTTGTTTTGTTGATTTAGCAGCACACAAGACTGGGTGATTTGCATGTCTTCTGCATTTCTTCACAGATCAACAAACTGATAGTGCATTAAATGTGGTGCACAAGTTCTTATCTACAGCTTTATTCCACAACCGTTTTTGCTCTTTAGTTTCCTCTGCTGGCTCTGCAGTAGTGGTTAACATTATTGCCGAAGTTGGGCTAACATCAGTAAGTGGTGTACACATAAGGAAGTAAATAAAGCCATGTTCATATGAAGTTTCATTATAAACTTGGGAAAGAGGGCATCAAAATGAGAGAAGAGGAACTTTTTCTTGGGGGGGCCGGGGGAAGAAGAGAGGAAAAAGGAAGTTGCACTTTCAAGATTTTCTTTATCTGGAGAATAAAGAAATAACTAGTTTCACATTTTATTTGAAATGCTACTATTCCACTCTAAAATGAGTACTGACCATCCCAATATAGTGTTCCAAGCTTCAACCTCCCTTTGTCAGACTGTATTTAAGCATTTCTGCTTCAGTCCCAGGTCTTGTTACATGTTTAATGGCTTGATCATTGCCTTGGTCTCTTTTTTGGGGGGGGGGAAGGGGGGGTAATCGATCTAAGTTAAGTGACGTCAGCTACATGAATAACGTAGCTGAAGTTGACATGCTTAGATCGACTTACTGTGGTGTCTTCACCATGGTGAGTTGACTGCTGCCGCTCCCCCGTCGACTCCGCCTGCGCCTCTCACAGCTAGACTAGATGCAATAAATTGATCCCCACTGGATCAATTGCTGCCCGCCGATTTGGCAGGTAGTGTAGACATGCCCTTACAAACTGCTGAGTTCCTTCAACTTCTGTTGAAGCAGTCTTGTCACATCTTGCAAGATCACGTCTTAAATAGGGAAGAGAGTGTGTGCTCAATAGACTGATGTTTGATGTAGCATGACCTTGTTACCCTGTTGGTGGTGGAGCTGCCTATCTAGATAAGACAATTCCAATGAATTATTTGAAAGAAACTCTCCACTGATTTTTGTATGGGACATAATCTAAATACATGGAAAGGTACAATTGACCGCTTTCAGTAGGGCGCAAGAAGTGTACTGAGTCTTCAAAACTGTATGTGATAGGAATATAAAGCCTTTAAAAAATCTTAAGTCAAGAAGCTAGCCTGTAATACTCTGATTTAGTTTGTAGATACATCTGACACTTGCATTTTAATTTCAGAGTTCATGATTTTCCTCTGCTTGGAGATGGTTTTTTCCCATTTCAAAGGTAGAACCAATCAGTTCATCTTTAGACCTACTTGGGAAGGAGGTTAAGGCGACAGCTGGAATAAGTACAAAGTTTTAGGGTCTCCCTCTCTGGCTAGAGAACAGACTATCAGCCCCTTCCTAGCAATAATTTTATAAATAATCCTGAAGTTCAGTGCTGACCTGTATAAATATAGGCAAAATACATGCTTATACCTGCTGAATTTGGTTTCCTTCTGTGTATTCAGGTCAGCACGCGCACACTGTCATTGTGAACTGCATGTTCTTATAGCAGCAGCAGCTAGAGCTCTGTGCAGAGAGCAAAAGCATTTCTTTCAGTTCAGCTGAACTATAATTATATTGTTGTTCTCTAAAATCCTTATTTTAAATACTTTGTCTCTCTAGAATATACACTTTCTTCAGTTTTCTGAACTATGTCTCGCTCTAACTTGTACCAAAACTTTACAGGGTTAAATGTGGATAAAAAGACAAGCTGCTCAGTTATGCAAAAGTTCCCCTGGGGGTTTGGGGAGAGGGGGAATACTTCATGAGCTATGTATGACCCAGCAGGTTCCACTAATCGTAGCAGCTAGGTTCATGCAGATCACTTGTGGTCTGAGCTGGTCAGCTTTTTGGTTTGCATGATCAGCACCAAATTCTAGCCATGCCACTCTAGCTGAGGTTGAGTGTGGGTTTTTTTTTGGTTTTTTGTTTGGTTTTTTTTTTCCATTATCCTTCTGTACAGTCAGATTTCAGATATATGCTTATGGGAGCTCTACTTCTTGGACATGATAAATATGAAACTGGCATTTTAACAACATCAGTCTGCTTTTCAGTTATTGCTGTTTACTTGTGGATTATGGTCTAGTTGAGTAAAACAGTTATTGATTAGAGATGCTGAAAATAGCTGTTCAGATCTGATTAACTGAGTAGTTAAATTCCAGACATATGCCTTGATACTGGAAATCAGTTCACTTATCAGAAAGGAGTTAAAATTGGTCACTGAATTGTGGAAATCCTATATATCCTCTTCCTCCCACCCTAATAGCTTCTCTGGAAAAATCTCACAAAATGACTTGCGGGATTGTCCCTTTGTTTCCATGCAGCACTGATATTGTACAGCTCTAGTCGGTTCCATCTGGTCTTAATAGTGCTGCTGGAGAAACCACTGTCTAATCATACCCTGATGGCACTCTAACAGATGGAGGGTAGAGACTGACAAGCATATATCAAAGCTATGGATAGGGAGGAAAGAGCCAGAGAAGTACAGAGAGGGAAATGGGAAGGAAGTGCTCTCGGTAATGGGGTCTGATAGCTGAAACTCGCTTTTAAGTACTCTCCCTTCCCTAATCTAACATCCAAATACTCACCTTGCAAAAAATCAAATGTGTATCAACTTTCCTTGTTTGGTCAGAGTATCTGAAAATCTCTGTGTAATTTTTATTTTGCTTAAACTTTTATTTTTTTTTTTTTATAATTTTTTTTTTTTTTTTTTTTTTTTTTAGTGCTTAGGTATAATGCCACACTGAGCTGGAAACTTTTATCTACAGAACAGGTACAGCACAGATCACCAGTCAGGCTTCCCTTTGCCCCCTTCATCTACACATACTTTGCTCTACTCAGGCCCCTACTTTAGTGGTAGTAAAACTGTATTTTGGCAGAACATGATTTAGCCAGGCATAGTGATCAGGGGTCAAATAATGTTTTAAGCTGATAATTGTTTTTAAATTCAGTGTAAATGCAGTGGCCCTCTCTTTTTGACCTGGGTTTAAACAGTCTGAAGCAATTCTAAACTGTTTTGAAAAACAGTTTTACTCCCATTCCAAAAGAAAGCCAGTATGCCTTAGCCTCGTCCTGGAGAAGACCACTTCTAGGCTTGAGGGGATAACTTACTCCCCCAGCCCATTCAGTCCTTATTCCCTACCGAGACTGCCAAGAAGGATGCAAATTGTGATTTATAATTAGGCTTGGCAGAATTCATTTGTTTTATTATAATTTCAGCAAGTATAAATATTTGTGTTAAGCTTTTTTTTTCAATTTTTTAAATTAATTTTCACAGTAGCTGGCAGTTATGGGAGACCAGGGGTCAGACAACTATTTAAGGAATGACATTGAGAATCCAAAAGCTAAGCTTTATGAATGCCACATAGTTGTCTGCAGCTCTTGCTCAGCTAATGCAGGAGCTGTCTGTCTCAGCAGAGCTGTAAATACATGCTTTATGCAGCATTCATTATATACATTATTAAGATGGGACTCTTCTCTAGCAGCATTTTTCATATTTTGCCTATCTGTACATTTCTATTATCGATAGAAATATTTTTTCATCTGTTTGCATGTGTATGGTGAAATCAACATTTAGAGATTATGAATAGGTTTGGAAGGATTTTATTTTTATGTCTTCTAGGAACTGGAGGACTGAGACTCTCAACTCTCTCCATGTAGGCCCCCACAAGAAAACAGGAAAGGTTATTAGGTTTGACCTTCCTGACCCGGACTTTATTTATACCAGAGATCTAGAAGAGAAATGCACTGTCTACCATTACTGATCCTTTGAGCCTTCCAATCTCTTCAGTTATCTTATATCCCAAATTTTGTTTGAAAAAATTTGAGCACTGCCAAGCATGCCCTCTACAAACTCACCACACTTTGTGTGCTGGAGTGGACGTTCCCTCAGAGCCCACTCTTTTCCACAATCTTTCCAGCAATTGCCTTCACTCAACCTATTACAATAAAAGTAATATTTTAAAAAAAGGAACCAGCACATACAATGTCACGCCATAACTTTACTTCCTTCTCTCCCCTTTGCCATCCTCCATTCTTGCATTGTCATGCCAAACCTCTTTTGTGTTGGGTTCATGTTTCCAATCACTGTACAGCACCATACACAACTGTGGTGCTATTTAAATTGTAAATAATAATAATAATTGTAAATTGCAAAGTTCAGGGATATTAACACTTACATGATTCAACTGGTTGTCTGTGTTGAGAGTAGTTGAACTGTCTTTCCCTCCCTCAAAGCTGAAAGGCCTTAAATGACAGAGGACACACACTTTAATCTACAGCTCCTGAAGTCTTCGGTATAATAGCTACTACTCCAGATTTTTTTCTGTCTGCTAGCACTGAAGAACTGGATTCCAATCTTTTCGCTCCTTAACATACTGTCCAGTTTTGTAGGTCACTCTAGGAACAGTTATACCTGAATGTGCAACCTGTGATGAAATGAATTTGTGCAGTTTTCATGATGAAGAGTAAAAAAGAGCTCTTCACAGTTTGTTTATAATAATTGCTGTTGCTACATTGTTTTTTATCTAATGCATTTGTAGAGGTGAGTAGCTCAGCAGTCTGAGGAGATCCATAGCCAAATATGCCACATGAAACCTAGATGGTTGAAACTTGCTAAAAACCACTCTGGGTTGTCTCACGAGTTAGGGGAATAATCTGCCTTCTGCCTAGGGCAGGCCTGCAGAACATGCGGCCCGCAGAGGCTCACTGTGCGGCCAACGGCGGGGAATCAAAGGGCTCTGGGCTCCCTGCCGCAGCGGGGAGCCCAGAGCCCTTTAAATCCCAGCTGCAGCCGTGATTCAAAAGGCTCTGAGCTCCCTGCAGTGGTGGGGAGCCCAAAGCCCTTTAAATCTCAGCCATGGCAGGGATTCAAAAGGCTCTGGGCTGCCCGCAGCGGCAGGGAGCCCAGAGCTCTTTAAATCCCGGCCGTGGCTGGGATTTAAAGGGCTCTGGGCTGCCCGGAGCCGTAGGGAGCCCAGAGCCCTTTGCATGCCTGCCGCGACTGGGATTCAAAGGGCTCTGGACTGCCCGCAGAGATTCCCGGCGGCGGCTAAGATTTAAAGGGCTCAGGGCTCCCCGCGGCTGCAGGCAGCCCAGAGCCCTTTGCCTGCCTGTCGCGGCTCCAGCGGATGGGCTGGGGCTGGGATTTAAAGGGCTCGGGCTCCTCTCAGCGGCAGGAACTCTGGGCCCTTTAAATCCTTGCCCCAGTCCTGCAAAGCTCCGGGTTCCCCCAGCTGCCGGAGCCCCGGGACCTTTAATTTGCCCCTGACAGCTCCCAGCCACCTCCTCAACTGGGAGCCCCTGTTTGATTTAAAATCAAGTATCACCTCCGCACCCCCAACCTTCCTTTTTGGCCCACAGCTGTTCTGATGGGGAGGCGCTGGGGAAGGAGAGTTTGTTTCTGCAGGGCTGGGCAGTGCTGGGGCGAGGTGTTTCCAGGGCTGGGAGGTCCTGGGGGAGGGGGGGGCGTGTTTCCGTGGGGCTGGGGGGTTTCGGCCCTCAGCTGTTTTCTTTGGAGTAATGTGGCCCTCAACGCTTTACGAGTTGTGCAGGCCTGGCCTAGGGCTTGACTCTGTTCTGTTTCATCACTGTGATTAAATGGAGATCTGAGGTGAAGAGTGCCCTTCTTCCTTTTATAGCCTTCCCAGAAGAGCTCAGCTTCCAAACAGCTGTTTGGAACTCAGCTTAATTGGATAGCCTGTATTTCCAAGGAGGTTTATGGCTGCATATTAGCAATATTGCTATAAACCACCTGGGACCAGCTGGCATTCTGTTGTCATGTCATATGGATCTCTAATGTCTCTATGGCCAGATCCCTATGTAAGTGAATTAATGGCATGAATTTGTGTTTGTTGGAATTTTGAGAGCTCAATCTTTTTGAAAATAACCCTACCACAGATCTGGAGAATGATTTGTAAAAGTAACCGTGTGACACTTGGTCTACATCTTCTATTTTGTTATGCAGGAGCTATTAATTATGAAGCCCTATCCCCAAGGCCTAGAGAGGATCACAGGGCAGGGCACTGATCTCCTGATTGGAATCTGCCAATAGGGAAGAGTTTAGTGTTGCTGAGACTTACAGTGGAAATACTGTGCTCCTATGAGGTGTTTGGGAGCTTAAAATTAGTCTGTGATCAAAAACTATACCCTTGGGTGTCAGTGACCTGCATTATGATATCCCTTCCAGGCTATTGCACTGCAGCCATAAAAAGTTCTATTCTTGTCTTTAATTTGTTCTTGACTTGGAACAGTTCAGCTAATTTGGGACACTAATTAGAAGTTGGGTTTTAGTTAGCCTTGACCTTCTTTTCTCCATAAAATTTTGTTTCCTCAACTGTCTGACAAGGTTCTGGGGCTTGTTGCTGCTCTCCTGCATTTAGTGCCTACATATCTGCATTGTTCATGTATTGGCATTCTGATTTTGCCCACACACTTCAGTGAGTTAAGGGACCGAGAAAGAAATTACTTTTCTTTTAAAAGTTTATGGTACTATCAATAACATGAGACTTAAAATAATTCATTTTTAGTTGTTGAGGTACAGTATAATTAACTACATGTATGAAACCAGAATAGACCATCAGTCTTCTCTGTCTCTTTGTGGAAAGAATGCTCTTCTTAATTTAAAAATATGCTGTGGTGTTCCATATCTTTCTATATCCATTTCTAATGGTGTGACACCTAAATACAAGCATTTTATTTTTTATCTTCCCTCAACCTCCATAACAGTGAGCTTCAATGATTGCTATTGGTTCCATCAGTTGGATGCCCTGAATGTTAATAGCCTGCTTTAATATTAACTTAATGTAATAAAATTCCATATAAACGTTTTCTTCTTTATAGAGAATTTGTTCACATCCAGTTCTATTTATTACCCTTAGAAGTGAAAGAGGAACTTTCAGAGGCATTTGCGTTAACATGTAGGTGTCACCAGTTTCAGCCCGCCTCATCTCCCCCCACATTGCATAATTCAGAAGATTCTTTACTGTAAACCTCCACCGTTGTGAGTTTTGTTTTTTGTTTTTTTAAATCAAACTTGATTCATATGTGGACATATTAGCCCTTGCTGCTTCCTGGTAAGGACAGGGACTGGGAAAACTATTCTGACACTGGAGGTAGCACCCACCTGAATGTTGCTGTATGGGCAGAGTTATTACTGTGTAATGGAATCATGTTCCTTCATGTAACAGTCCTCCAGTAGCGGTCCCACAATGCCCAGCGGTGGTCACTCTGGGCACAATTGTGAACTCTACTGCTTTGGCGTCACAGAGACTGGCAGCCATCCCTTCCCCCTCAAAATATCCTGCATATTTTTGAAATACCTTTCCCTGACAGCCCAGGTTGGCGAGCACACCTAGTGGCTGTCTTGTTGTGTGGAGCTGCCCAGCCAGCCATGCCAGCTACCTGCTGCAGACATGCTCCTGCCTGGAGTGGAGAGTCCTGGGTTTGTATGGGTACATATATGGACCAGTCATAAAAACGTGGACATCTACGAAGCGGTATGATAGGGATCAGCAGCAGTGATGCAAGAAAGTGAAGGCGCTGTGACAAGCATACTGCAAGGCCAGGTAGGCCAACCGTTGAACGGGTGCAAAGCTGAAGACCTGCCTCTTTTACAATGAGCTGCATGCCATACATGATAGAGAGCCCACCAGCACCCTGCAGACCACTGTGGATACCTCCGTGGAGCTAGAAACGCAGACCCCTACCATGAACAGTGAGGAAGAGGGGAGAGGCATGGGGCGGGTGCCTGCCATGAGCCAGGACCTCTTTGAGACTCTACCTCAGTCTAGCCAATACCACTTGGCAAGCCCAACACAAGGGAGAGGACCTCCTAGTAAGTGTGTGCATGCGTTTTCCCTTACAGTGTTTAAATGTAAAGATGGCACCAGGGTCATCCCAAGTTATCAGAGACAGGTATCTACTTTTTTCATCGTTTTACATGTACGAGAAGTAGTAGGGATACCACAAACAGAGGTAGCTATCTGCTTTTTTTGTTCCTCTATATGATTCTGTTGGGATGAGGGGAGGTTACATAGGGATACCCTTCGTATCCTCCTGAGAGATCTCAGTGAAACTCTCATGGAGATACTGTGCAGTCCTCTCCCAAGAGTTTCCACAGATGGCCACCTTATTTCTTCCTCTATGGTAGGACACTTTCCCATGCCCCTCTGCGATGAGTTTGGCTGGCACTATTGTAGTAAACAGGCTAGTGGTATATGGACCCAGGTGGCTTTGGAATGCCAGTCAGTTTTACCCTCTGTGCCTTTTGTGACCCTCAGGAGTGAGAGAGAGCAGCTAAAACCACCACCACCACCACCTCTGGAGCATAGTGCCAGTACTCTGTATTGTTGCGCTATTCTTATATCAATGGAAATAGGGACTGATTTGTTTCATGCAATTGAAAATGTTAATACCCTCCTTTCTCTCCCTCACACCCTTTGGCATGTGATACTCAGTATGACTGGGGCTGGAGAGCAGTGCTGTGCAGAGGCGCTCCGCAGCTGAAGTGCCAATAAGCCTGTCTTATTTTTTAAAAAAATAGATATAGGAATAAAGGAATGGAGTCTTGAAACTTTCAGTTTCCCCTGTAACTGTAAATACGATACAACTGTCTCTTATGTGTAGCTGCTGACATTGGGGCCTTGAGGGATACCCGTTCCACACCCACAGAACACCTGAGCCTGATGCGAAGGAGAAGGGAGCATACTAAGGAGAAATATGTTCAAGTCGATTTGTGCAAGGCACTGATGCATCAGACCACAAACAAAAGGCCGTCGTGGCCCACATGGCAGACAGCATGGAGGAGGTAGAGATGATGGGAGAAAAGCAGAGAAACCCAAGAATCCCTTCAGGAAAAGGAAAGGGAGATCCATAAGGACACAGTGGGGCTTCTCTGGCAGCAAACAGAAATGCTGCAGGTTCTTATTGACCTATAGATCCATGGACTCGCCACCCTGTGTAGTCCCTGGAGAATGCCATGGTGGCGGCTCCCTACAGCCCCTTCTCCCCCATATGATCCATGTGGCATCATGCGTCACATACCTACTGTAATCACTGCACACCGAGGAACGGTATTGACAACTACAACTTCACACACGCTGATCTACAAGAGATGGTTGGTGTATATGTAGCCAAAATGGGCTGCATTTTTGCACTGAGATGGACAGAACTGTTTGCAGCCTTTTTGCATTTAATGTTTGGTTCAGTTAATTTGTTAAAAGTTTATTGTATTTTCCTTCTTTATTTGCAAATTGGCTTGTTTACTGCTTTTGTCTATCAATAAAATATTTTTTTGAAAATAAATTAGTTCACCACACATACTGGATAGCAGTATGCAAACCACCCAGTACTTGCAAGTGTACAGAGCTCATAGGTCCAAGAAAACACCCAGTCACGTGTAAATATATACAGCAAGCACTGCATATGCATAGTTTCACTGTAAGACAGTGTAATAGTTATAAATGTACAGCAAAACAGGATAATTCATAGGTTCATTATAAGACAGTGTTATATGTATAAATGTACACCAAGCACTACGGAATTACTAACAGCCCACAAACCTTCAGGACAGGAGCACAGAAAAGACCCCACATTTCTCGGGCCCAGAAGCAGTGCTTCATCATCTGAAGCTGCTCTGTGAATGTCACCAACAACCTTGAATAGTTTTTCATGATGTCCCTTAACAATGTGTCCTCCAAAGAAATCTTTGTCCCCCATTGTTCCGATTCTTCCTGCAGCTCTGATAATACTGGAGAATTTGTGGATCCTGTATTAGCTCTGTACCATTCTCATGAACGTTGCAATGTGGGTTCCATGCTTCTGTAAGAGATGGTAGACTTTCTGAACATTGTCTTGTGGGTTTCTGAGATTTTAAAAAAAAGTGTTGGGATATGGATGTCATTGTGGGATGGAGAAAACTGCATGTTGGGAACTTGAATCCTAGTTCCTAGAGATCCGGGAATGTGTTATTTCTATCCCACTACATGTAACAAAAACTTCCCAGGTGGCATGGTGCACCGCCCTTTATATTAACACAAGCACTACTAGTGTGTACACACTCCGCTGACACAAGCAGCCAACTATGCACATACGCCAGTGATACACTTACTTTGGCAGCTGTACGCTGATGTAACTTGCGTCAACCACAGTTTGTACTGTAGACATGGCTTTATTGTTGACATAGATGCAGTATTTAAACTTGCACTGTGTTTGACCTCTGTAGGTCGACCATGTTCATCGCTGTTTGGGGCGATGGTTTTACTGCATTTCCATAACAGGACACTTACATCAGTGGGAGAGAAACTTGAGTGTAGACCTGTGCATCAATAGGTTGATGTAAAGTGGCTTATGCTGACCTAACTTCATAGTATAAACCAGGCCTAAATCTCTAGAGTGAGAGGACAGCAGCACAAGAAGCATCTCATTCCCTGAGGTCCAAGGTCCTTCCTTTCCTCCTCCCATGGCACTTTAAAATCGTTACTAGTTTCTTCCCTGGAATGTGTCTAGGCCAGTTACCTTTCATAACTTTCTTTGTTTTAAAGGGAATAATCTAAAATCTTAAGTATCCTTGTTGGACATCCAGTTTCTTTTTTATGGTTGTGCCATCTCTCCTTCTCCCCCTCCTCCTGCCTCGGTTGAAAATCCAGATCAAAGTGTATTGTTCTCTAGGCTTCAGAGAAAGGTGCATGTTTTATAGGTTGGGTACTCCTGTGTTTACTTGGAAGCTGTGGGGTTTTTGCTATTCATAGGTGGCTGTTACCTCATGTTTTCCTTATCTTTTACTCTTGTATGCACAGAAGCACGTCTGCTTAGCAGTACACGCTATTGGTTCTCCTGCAGGAATGGAATCACAGCCCACTGACGTGCTTGGAAAAGGAGTGATTTCTTATGGTTTTACATGTGTGTTCTGCTGGCTGTATAATTAGTTTATGTAGATTCGATTGATTCCCTACTTCAGAGGCCCTGTATGGTTTATAGCAAGCTAGACCTAAAATCTGCTGCAAGTTCTCAGGGTTTTCCAGCAGATTCTTGTAGGAAACTAGAAACTTCTGTCGCAGCTTCTTTTAAATTTAAAACGGAAATTTTCTTACGAAATATTAAAAATGGATACTACAGTAACCCTGTTTTGGTTTTATTCTTTACAATTTATTTATGCTGTACCCCCTACTCACAAATGACTTTAGCATATCAATCTGAATCGACAACATAACTGCATCATGGAAGCCATGTGGGGAGGAAAGCTGGAGAATATGGCAATTGGAGAAGCATGTGAGGCAGTTAGATCTGTACATACAGCTGAATTCGCACCCCAGCCCTCTGTGCATATGTTTGTTTAAGCTCTGGAGAATAGGATACAGGTAGTTACCAATATCAAACAATTAATAAACTCTGCATAGATTCCCTAAACCATAAGAAGAATAAATACATTGGTTTGATTTTTTGTTACTAATATTGCAATTTAAATTGTTCTCTTTAGGTTGAGAGTTAAGAATCCCATTGAGATGAAATGAGCAGTTCATGTCTCAGAGTTTGTGTTTCAGGCTCTCTGCAGACTCACGAAGATAACTGCTTCATCAGCCTATGCTCAGTTTGTGTTTTCAAACTTTTCTTTGAAGTCATAAGGGCTAGAAACATTTCTTATACCAAAGATTTAGATTCTGGAGCACAGATGTGTAGTAAGAGGTAGATTCTTGCAGTAGAGTTTTTAGCTGCAAAATACATAGAGATCTGGCTTCTGACCAGCATCCTTAATTGTGCCCTCTCTTGGTCTCATCCCTTGACTTTGCTGACATTTTCTAACACTTAAGAATTCTTCCTGGAGTGTGTTTGGAACTTCAGAATTGGGAGACGAAGAATTTCATTTTAGAGTCTGTATTCCTCATGCTGGGTCTTGTTCTGTTAGCAGAATGTTGCCAGTGAAAATGGCTGAATGTGCTAAGTAAAATGATGCACATGCTGTGTATCTCTTATGACACCCTCTAGCTGTGGCTTGAGATGTGTGGAAGAATGTACTGTATGTGAACCTTAATTGAACTTCAAACTGTTACTGCGTCCCCAGCATCATCTTGTAAATAAGTGTGACTAACTGGTTTGCTGCTTTGTAACTCCACCCATCTGTTAAAGCCCTGGCACAAGAATATACCAACATGACATCTGATTCCTTTAAAAATATTTCCCCACTGGAACCTTTGTTCCCAGTGTTACTCCCTCATACAGTATAACGTTGGCAGAAAAGACACTGATACTAATTTAGGTAGTGTACAGTTAACCTTCTAACTTCTTCCTGGTTGTAGTCACTTACACATTTCATAGAATATGCATCCCATGCTCCATCTGTGGAGCCAGTGTTCTATAGCTGGTTCTGAATGCACGCCCCTTGAGCTCCCCTGCAGAGACCTGTAGTCCCCTCTTGTTTTGTTAGTTGCATACAGAGATCATTAGTTACATTTGTAATCTAAGGATGAGATAAATGGATTGTCATCTTAGAACTCTAGTTCTACAAGGCCAATAATTGTAGGGGGTTCTAAACAACCCCCAGCTTTGCCTGCAGAGATTTGAGAGATCTTGTGCTGTGTCTGCATCATGCAGACGTGGCATTGGACTTAGAAGATACTTGGTGATCTATGACTTGATCTCACTTGTAAGTGTCTTCATATTTGAGTGTATGCCTTGGTGAAGTGTAAGTGCAAATAGCTGGACAGTTGCTAGGTAACACAGATAGGAACTTCACTTTAACTGTTTGTGCATATTCTGAAGAGCAATCAGAAAAAGTGGTCATTCATTTCCTTTTTCTCCCACTTGAGTCATTGCTAGACCTAAGTCAGCAAACAACTACTTTAATTGAAATATTTCTGTTTCAGGCATGTCCTATGAAAGTTACCTTACAGAATGGAAACAAAACAAGAAGTTCTGATCTGATAAGTATAACTAAGGTTCCTGATTGGCACATCCACTTTCAGTATGTCTCAAATGGATTACACACAAGCACACACTAGAACGCTGACTTCTTATGTCACACTGAGAGGGAGCTGTGTTAGTAATATGCATGAACTTGTCCTACTTCAGGAGGACTCTAGCTACCTAAAGGAAAAGTGTTTCATGGATTTTATTCCTGACCCTTGTCCACACTACATCATGTAACTCCCTTTGTAACCAGTAACTAGTCTGGAGGAGAGAAGACTGAGGTGGGACATAACTGTCTTCAGTTACATAAAAGATGGTTATAAAGAAGAGGATGATAAATTGTTTTCTTTGATTTCTAAGGCTGTTAATTCTTGTCCTGTCCTCAAATTGCAGCAAGGAAGATTTAGGTTAGACATTAGGAAAAACTTCCTAACTGTACGTGTAGTTAAGTAGTGGAACAAATTACCTAGGGAAGTTGTGGAATCTCCGTCATTTGGAGGTTTTTAAGAACAGGCTAGACAAACACCTATCAGGGATGGTCTAGATAATACTTAGTCCTGCCTTAGTGCAGGGGACTGTACTGGATACCTAATGAGGTCCCTTCCAGTGCTGCATTTCTATGATTCTATGGCTGGCTCTAAATGTGGGTTTGTTCACGCATGGCATCGTTAAGACTCTGTTGGAAATAATAGCAGCAAGCAATGAGTTGCCTCTAACTTGGTATATGACTATCTTCCTCCAGTCAGTTTAGCAAAGTGTGTGGACAGGAACTTCTGACCAAGACTGTGAAACTCCTTTGACCAGTCCTTATTCCTCCCAGCAGTCCTTGTGGGAACATCCCAAAGTGCATTGCCTCATGAGCTGTACTTACTGCTCTGCATGTCTTCCCCCACTGAGGGAGTGGGGGATAACTGCCTAGGACAGTGATCCTCAGACTGAGGCTCAGGAGCTGCAAGTGGCTCTTTGCAACACATGATATTAAAATACTGTGTGATTTTTAATTAATAAATTAACTTTAATAAAAACATCCTGAATAGTTAATATGTTAACCATTTGTAGAATACTTGGTCAGTCATTCTACTGTGAGAATAATATGTATAAAAATAGTAAGTGAAACAATTCACACTATGGTGGCCCTTTTGGGTAATGTTGATTCCTAATGTGGCACCTGAGGTGTGAGCATCACTGGCCTAGAATGCAGACACAAACATGTTGAGGCTGTGGAGTAGGTATGGACATTCAAATATGGTTATGATGATAGAAAAGCTGCTATATGGATACAAACCAAATTGTATTACTTGTGGCTATGCCTGCAATCAGTTACAAAATCATAGTTATGGCTATAGTGTGAACGGGCTCTTTGTCAGCCAAGATGGTCTTGTGACATACTGTTCAGTTGCTTGCTAAGAGCATATCTCTCTAAATTGCTAAGATGTTTTAATCTGTGGTGACAGCAATGTTCATTTACAGTCCAATCAGAAAGATTACATCTTGTGGGGCTCTTTAAATTCTATAGAACTAGTTTTAAAATGTTGATTAAAATTTATAGTGAACTACGAAGGTCACTCACATCACAAGTTGTGATTGAAAGTGGGCTGGCTATAGCTCTCTTGCTGACCTACATATTGCGTGGTTTTTCATAGAAGCAGCGGTGGTTTGTTAACTCATTGTTAAAAACTTTTTCCAGTAGTGTTGTTCAAGCATTGGTCTCATTTGTTTTAAGCCCATAAGCAATGAATGAGCTTAAGTGCTTATTTACCGCTGGTTTCTCTGAACAATTTTGTTTAGTCTTGTGCCATCCTAGTGATTATAGCTAGAGCTTTAATATAATCTTGCTTTTCTTTTCTTCTCCTTCCTTTATTATAGCATGCTCTATAACTGACAGCCAGAATATTTCATTGTGGGAGTTGTCTGGCTACCTTCAGTGATCACTCAGCTAACTTTTGTCCTGAGGTCATTCTATACGAGATTTTTGCTGAAAAAACTTTCAGCCTTTTCCATGTGGAAAAGATACGTTTGTTACATACCACTTTATTTTGCTGCCTTGAGCAAAGACCCTAAAAATGGCTCGCTCATGCAAGAAAACCAATTGATACCTGCTCTATCTGGCTGTCTTACGTCATTGCTGGCCACGGATACAAATTCACTAGTGATCACCGGTAATCTATTACTACAGATCTACTTTGTAGTGAAAATTGATAAGCAGATAATTTCTAATTTTGTAAAATCATGTCATGTCTATCTTTCTCCTATTGATTTTTTCCAATTAAAGCATCAGGAAGAGGTCTAGTAGAGCTGCAATAGAATACAATCTCTACCTATGCCCCTGGCATTCTCCAGTATTTGAAATTGCCAGTTCTGCTGCGACACAACTAACAAGAAATGCACCGTGTGGTGCTGGTGATTCCTGCTTCCACCAGCCTGTTAAGTGGTCAGAATAGGCAAGGATCTAGCAAAATACTGATTTACTCTGAAATAAACCTTGAAAAGCTGCCTATTCTAGGAAATTGGCCTCCTGTTATCTCTGATTTCATGCTTTCCATCTGTCTTGAAATGAAGAGATTAGGACTGATCCTAGCTATGTGTGCCAGGCAGATTAGGATAATCTCATTTTTCTGATCTCATTACATTTAGTCTTCTGGATTTAAAAATTCCCTCTATTTAACTCTTTCTTCAACAGCAACAAAAATGGTGTAAAATGGTAATTATGGGGCATGGTGTGCTGTTTTCTCCTGGAGCGAGCAGTTACTTCCCCTCTTCAATTCCCAAACAAACACATTTAGAGGTGAAAAACCTATTCAAATTCTAGTTATCCAGCAGGCCATGTAAGAGTGATTCACAGTTTACTCATTTGAGTTCTAAAAGATGAATTGTCACCCAAAATAGTGCAGCAAACAGCCAAGGGATGTTAAAGGGATAGATTAACATTTCAACATATTAGCACTTTTCTATAATGTTAATTTTTATGTTCAGAATATTTATATCAAATATGACCCCTTCTGAAAATCAAATCCCTGTGGAACAATATAAATTCAGATCTAAAATAAGTGATGTACCTAGAGATTTCTAGTTTGGAGAGATGCCATACTAGTTCATGGTAGACCAGAAATTTTCAGATTAGTTTTTTGGGTAGAATGGTAACTTAATTTGCCAATCCCATCCAAATCATTGAGGAAAATTCTGAGACCCTGTAGGCTTCATAGTGGGGCGGCCTGTGGTCTCGTTTCAATATGACCTGATCCATTGACTTGTCAATTCCTGACATGTTTCCTGCTGGCACTTAAGATATGTAGGTACATGTTCTGTGCTCTGGAAAAATTGGCTGAAGTTTGAGCACGCGGTCCCTATTTTTCCATTCCTGTTGCAAAAATCCATTGACGTTACTGGGAGGTTTCCTTCAGCTGACTGCGGAAGGTTAAATTATGGTGCTTGTATTTGTGACCGAAAAAAGGATTAGTGTATGCCTTGGACTAGCATGTCTTACTGTAAACACTCTCTAATGCAAACTTTGTCAGGTGGACTCAGGTTTACAAGAGGCCTTTGTCTCTAACCTGTGAAGGAAGCGCTGTTCTTCCTGGACAATCCCAGACATAAGTTATGAAACAAACTCTTTCACTTGATTGGGCCTGTGTACGTAAGGAAGGTAATATGATAAAATGAGGATTAGGTGACAGCTGCTACACTTGGTAGTTGTGGGTAGAAGTAAGAGTCTGGTTCCTTGATTACTTTAAAAGTGCATTTCACTGTAAATTATAATGGAACACATGCATGGGGCATTTGAAATTATATTGTACCATAATGCTAGACTTCCAGATCAACGAATGTTGGCCATGTCTTTTGAGGGAGTTTAAACAGTGCCTTTGTCTTTTTCATGGTAACTTATTGCAAAACAAGGGCAGCCAACGCAAGGCATATAACCTGAAATACTGTTGAATTTTAGGACAGCCCCCTCCCAACCCTGTGTCATTTAACACACAGGCTTGGTGAGAGGAAGGAGAACACGGGTTTTTTTTTTCCCTTCATTTTACCACTTTTTTTTTGCCTGATTCTTGCCTTACTTCTCATAAGCCATGCCCATGGTAGTAAAGGCAAGACTATAGTATGGTCTTGCCTAGGTTGATCCCACATCGTTATCTGCCTGGAGCACACTGGTTGTGGGACTCTTTAATTAGGATTTGTTGCCATTCATCAACGCAGCTGAGTAGTCCACCCTCACTACATTCCTGTTGCTGCTGGCCTAGGGAGCAAGAGAATAGGAATTTAATTGGGTTTTCCCCACAGCAGAACAGAGTTCTCCTGTAGTCACTGGGACAGGCCATTATTTTTATTACTTAAATTTATTTTTCTCACTGTTTAGAATAATACCTTAGAAACACAAAACTGGTGTTTATTTCTTTACCAAAGAACATTGCCTCAATTGTGCATTCACACTAGGTGGTGATGGTGGTTTTGCTTGTGACAGCTGCGTGGCAGTCAGTTGTTTTAATACAGGGGTCGGCAACCTTTCAGAAGTGCTGTGCCGAGACTTCATTTATTCACCTCTAATTTTAAGGTTTCACGTGCCAGTAATGCATTTTAACGTTTTTAGAAGGTCTCTTTCTAAAGTTCATAATATATAACTAAAGTATTTGTTGTATGTAAAGTAAAAAGGTTTTTAAAATTAAATTAAAATGCAGAGCCCCTCGAACCGGTGGCCAGGTCCCAAGCAGGGTGAATGCCACTGAAAATCAGCTTGCATGCTGCCTTCGGCATACGTGCCATAGGTTGCCTACCCCTGTTTTAATATATACTTTTTTAGATAAGTGAAGTATTTGTTTAATGAGTGGTGGGAAATTGCAAAGACTAAAGAATTGCATTATCTGGTCTAGTCTAGTGATAGCATATTTCTTCCATCTTGAGGATTCCTGGAGGGTGCAGGTGAAATGGGATGTAGCGAAGGGAAGTTTACAGGAGACACTTCTTCTCCAACAATTTTTTCTTGGGTTGGGGGGGTCTGCAAGCAGTTATAAAGGATGGCTGAGACTAACAAATTCAGGGGTTTCATTGTCTTTGGTGTTATCACAGTTCAAGGCAGCTACAGCGGTATTCTTCCCTCCATGGTCCACAAGGGCACCCACTTTTAGGCTCCTGGCTCCTCAGCTGTCACCTTTCTTGGATGGAGACACGTGTGTGTGTCTCTGCAGCCTGGAAAAGCCCCAGTAAGGGAAGTTCCCTGCCTACACTATATCCCCCAACAAACCAGATGGCCTAAAAGGCTCATGTCTGAACTTTTGCTTACTCTTTGAAAGCTATGAAATACATAATTGCCAGAAATCATGAGTTACCACACAGGTCTTTCTAAGCAAGCACATTTTTATTAAGGTGAAATGAAAGCATTAGATAAAACATACTTAAAAAAAGTCACACCCATCTCCAGCAAGGGGCTTCTGGCAGGTGTCAGTCTTTTCAACCCTTCCCTAAGGATTGAGGGGCCCCCACTCTTGGCCAAAGATTCTGTCCGTTTGCTGATTCAGAAACGAGGCTGTGATTTTAGAACTTGGATAAATAATCTGACTTTAAACTTTTTTTGTCTCTTGGTATCTGGAGAATCCAGTTTGAACTAGTATATGCAAGCTTCTCCAAGTGGCTCTCTGGAAGCTTTACAACCTGGGTGAATTTGTCTAATCACTCCCAACTCTTCTTAGTTCTGGAGGGCTGTGGTCACCCTCCCCCATGAAATTAAATACAATCCCTGGCCCACAATGGTACATAGACTTAATACAGCAAGCTCTCCCAAAGACATTTCAGGTCATTACCATATCTGTGACAGGTGTCACTAAAAATCAATGGGTCAAAGTCATGCCTTTCAAAAAGAGAAAATAATCTAAACAAGCATGATGAACGCATGCTGTAGTCAATACGAAACTGCAGAAAAGTTTTTAATCAGATGTCTTGCCTTGCTTCCAGAGGCAGGAGATGATCTGCAATCAGTCTGGATAGGGAGCTATCCCTGCAGATGATGGATTTAGTAATCCATCAAATTCTAGTAAAAGGAGGTTTGGAGGTTCATCTTACAAGAAGCAGGAAGCAAGTAATAACTGATTTGCAGAATTACTTGCTTTTAAAGCAGTCAGGACAAATTTTACAGGCAGAAGATCCACGTCATTTATTCAGAAATGTTTTTTGCATAAAACAGAGGCAGTGAGGTTTTTTTCTGCGGTATGTTAATTGTGGTTTAAAGTCTAATTCTTGTTACTCAGGGTCTCTGCTGCCAGTGTATTAGGTCAGACTGATAAAGATCTGCCCCCTTCCAGTGCTCATCTGTGTCCTGTTACTCTCCATTAGTTTTCCTGTTAATCTTGTGGCTGAATGCCCAAGCTATTCCAGTGGTCCCAAAAGTTGCAGATACAGTTGCCACTGACAGCAATAGTGAATCATGGCTTCTCCATGTCCAAAATATTAATTCTTGACTTAGGAACGTCTTACATGCCTGTTCAGTGCATGGATCTCACTCAGCAGATTTAGATTATTTAAGAAAAGGAAGAGATTGCTATTTGCCATCCTTGCCTCAATCAAAAACTGAGATGTGAGCCAGTTTTTACTTCCCTTAATTGGGAAGGGGACGAAAATGCATGGAGGTGGGCTGGGGTGGGGAGGGGAGGGTTTTAGAGAGACTCTGCAGTTCAGGGGATATAGCTGAAATTGTGATAACTGTGTTCATGGAGTGCTAAAGCTGTAAATCCTGTTTGGTGTTTACAAAAAATGGCAGTCTTCCAAGTCATTGGTCAGAATTGTTGGAGTTCTCAGCTGGGATAATTTGATTAGTGACAACACTTGGGCCAAGTGTCTCTAGGTAATGAAATATGGGCTTTTCCTTACCTTCATATGTAATCATGCGTACAGTGTGCTCTAGGGACTGACAAAAAATACACGTAATTGTATATAGTGTATATAAATGTTACCTGAAAGGATGTGGCAGTTGTCGTATGGCTATATCAAAACTCTCTTCTCTGACTGGAGTCTCACTATTCATGCACTGGTATTAATAACATCTAGTTTTTACCACTTCAACATATAGCCCTAGTTTTCTCCATCTGTGTGGGTCTGTAATGCATGATCAAGTGGATTGGCCTTATTTACTGTGCCTGCCAATGAGGAAGTGATTAGAGAAACAAACCTACCTAAGGACTTGAGGGCAGGCATGTCACTTGGATTATAAAGCCAAAAAAAAAAAAAGGCTTTATCAGTCTACCATGCATTATTATAATGAACTCAGTGGCCCTGAACTCTGCAGCTGTCCTATGTGTGAGGCCAGTGTTTTCACCATTCATGCTGTAGACGCCTTCAGTGTCTGTCTCCAGGATCAGGATTAACGCTTAGCCTAGCCTAGCTGGATGACCTGAGAAGTATCTTTTCTTCTTATCTCAGCAATTAGAGGTCATGATTTTCAGAAACATGTGACAGAACTGAATTGAACATTTTTCTGTATAGAGAGTTTGAAAAATTGCCTTGACATTTATTCACCCAAGGATAAGTCTGCCAGCCCAGAGGAACTGTATGTGGGAGCCCTGATTTAATCAGTTCCATCCCCTCCAAAGAGTAAAAAACAATTCTCTATTCTTCCCTTCCCGATCCACCAGTAAGTAAATTTGGGGCTCCCACTACTTCTTTGCATGGCTCTGTCACTGTTGCCACCCTCCTTAGACATTCAGGAAACCATCTGCTTCCTAGCTTTCTTTCATGTAGTCTGTTCTCCTCCTTTTTCTCGTTCTCTTGAAGAAAAAGCAGCAACTATGACATTCTGCTTCCCTCACAAATTATTGCTACCTCATCCACCATATTCCCTCTTTTCTATTGGAGGAACAGCAACACTTGGACCATTCTCCTGCTTCCTTTCCCCTCAGCGCAACCAGAGACTTCTCTTCCCATTCAGCTCACTGCCTGGGCAAAATCTGTGCTGTTCCTGGGAAAGCAGAACTATTAAGTTGTTTGCATAAATGGATATTTTTGGAACCTTAGATAAGGGTCCCTTGTATTTTAAGGGCTGCAGAATTGTGCTTCAGCCTCCCTGCTTTTTTTTTTTTCTTTTAAAGTTAACATGAAAAATTGAACTGAGTTTGAACTGATGGGTGTATTGAGTCTTCCTGAGTCTGCAGATCACATTGAACAAATGCTTAGAGTATCAGTATTTTTAGCCATGAATGGAAGGTCTCATCTCTTTTTGTACAAAAAGAGATCAGCCATCAAAAGGAAGGACATCTATAGCCTGTTGTATAGGTGTTACCATTGCTGAATTCTGTAACTGTGATCCCCTTCTCATTGTGATCACTGTAGCTGACACAGCTGGCAGAGTTATGGCGAAGTCCAGGGCTTGGCCACTAGATGATTCTCCATCACAAATTTATTGATCTCCTCCCTAGAAAGGTTAGGCAACTGCTCTGTGAATTTTGCCACAGAGCCTCAATTTCAAAAGTTTTATATTTTGAGAGCAACACCTGTTGATTTGCAATCATCATTGTAAGGAGGAGGTCAAATAAATATTCCTGTCCATGAGATCCAACCTCTTTATCCTTGGGCATGGATTTGTTCCTCCCTTGACATAATCTCTCATTGGTCACTGTCATGACAAGCTGTAATGAACTGGGACTGTTCTTAATGTGGTCTTTGAATGCTGAGTGGGGGGGAGTGTTGGCCTGGGAGGACGGTTTGCACAGGGGGATGGGAGACTGGCCTTGAGGGAGGATACCTGAGCATGTAACATGAGAACCCAGGAAGGGGTTAGAGGCCAGGTGACACCTTTGCCTGGGAAACTGAACAAAGGCTGGGGGAGGAGACACTGGGGAGAGGGGGGGGGGTATGGCTACACTTGGAATTTCAAAGCGCTGCCGCGGCAGCGCTGCAAAGTGTGAGTGTGGTCGGAGGGGCAGCGCTGGGAGAGAGCTCTCCCAGCGCTGCACGTAAACCACATCCTCTACGGGTATGACTACACTTACATTTTTGCAACGCTGGTAGTTACAGCTGTGGTCGTACAGCTGTGTAGGGCCAGCGCTGCAGTGTGTCCACACTGACACGACCCGCGCTGGCCAATGTGTCCAACACTTGCAGCATTTGCAGCGCTGTGTGGTGGTGCATTGTGAGCAGCTATCCCACAGAGCACCTCGTCCATTTTGGGCTGTGGTTGTGGGAAGGGACGGAAGGGTGCGGGTCATTCCGCTTCCTGTTCCAACGACCCGTGGTGCATCGCTTTCCTTTTTCAACCGTTTGATGCCATTCTGAGTCTGCCGCATGATTTCAGTAAGAAATGGAGCCTGAGCTGCTTGAGGACTTTGCTCGATGAATGTTGCCAGAACATCACGCTGGCAGTTGAGCTATTCCTTATGCTGCAAGAGGACGTGAGAGCTCAGATGATGAAATAGATTCGGCTGACGCGCTGAACGACAATTGCTTGTGGCAGTAACGGACGTGCTCAGCACCGTGGAACGCCGCCTTTGGCTTGGGAACCAGCACTGAGTGGTGGGATCACATCGTCATGCAAGTCTGGGATGAACGATCAGTGGCTGCAGAACTTTAGGATGAGAAGCCACTTTCATGTGAGTGTGTGCTGAGCTCGCCCCCAACCCTGCAGCGCAAGGACACGACAGAGAGCTGCCTGTCAGTGGAGAAGTGGGGCTATTGCAGTCTGGAAGCTGGCACTCCAGCAGTACCGATCGCAGTAACCAGTTTGGAGTGGGAAAGTCGACCGTTGGAATAGTGTGATGAGAGTTTGCAGGGCCATTAATCGCATCTGCTAAGAAGAAACGTGACCTCGGGAATGTGCAGACATTCTGGATGGCTTTGCACAAATGGGTTTCCTAACTGTGAGGGGCAATCAGATGGGAGCATATTCCTATTCTGGCACCACCCCACCTGGCTCCGAGTACGTTAATCGGAAGGGATTCTCTATGGTTCTCCAGGCGCTTGTGGATCACCGTGGGCGTTTCACTGACATTTACACGGATGCTGGAAAGGTGCATGATGCACGCATCTTTTGGAACAGTGGCATGTTCAGGAAGCTGCAGGCAGGGACTTTTTTCCCAGACAGGAAGATCACAATGGGGACGTCGAAATGCCCATGTGATTATCCTTGGAGACCCCGCTTACCCGTTAATGCCTTGGCTCAATGAACCGTATCAGGGAGCTTGACAGGAGCAAGGACCGTTCAACTACGGCTGAATGACTGTGCAGAATGACTGTGGAGTGTGGTTTGGCCGTTTAAAGGGAGATGGAGAAGTCTTACGGGAAGCTAGACGTGGGGAAAGCAGCATCCCACGATTATAACGCGTGCTGTATCCTCCATAATATATTGTGAAGGGAAGGTGAAACCTTCAGTGACGAATGGACCTCCGAGGTTCAACGCCTGGAGTGCAATTTGCACAGCCAGAGAGCGAGGCTACGAGAGAGGCCCAGCACACTGCTACAAGGATTAGGATGCCTTAAGGAGCAATTTGAGGCTGAAGCCAACAGTAATGTTGAGTGCCTTCCACAGGAGTTAATGCAGTGGTTGCAATGTTTGCAGTGCCTATTTTTCATTGTGTGACAGTATGTTACACTTTTCTGTAATAATGAAAACTGTTTTAAAGACAAGAAATCCTTTATTAAAAATACAGTACAAAAACGGGCAGGTGTGTAGTGATCGCAGGTAAAGATCAGAGGTTTGAATATGTCCTCCTTGAGTGCTGTGCAATGCCTGCTGCACTTCAGATTAATATGCTGCGTGGTGATGGGGTTGAGTGCATGGTAGGGTCGTAGTCTCAGGGCTGTTAGGTGAACGTATGATGTTGGGCAGCTGGTGGTGGTAAACCAGGATGCTGGAGAAGGGTGTTTTGAGGAAACAGTGGGGCACAATGGGTTGAGCTTTGGGATGGGGGGAGCAGGCACGGTAGTGCTCTTGCTGCATGGCTAGCATTGACTGCATGAGGTCTGTGTGGCGTTCCAGATGCTTAGCAGCCGATCTGTGCTTCTTTGGTAGCCAATTCCTTTCTCTTGGCAGCTGTTCTTTTTCCTGCTTTCACTTCTTCCCTCATTGGCGAAACTTCTTTTATATCTGTGAATACAGTTCAGTAACGCTTTCACAGCTCTCCTTGTTCTTCCTTGGCTTTTTTCTTAAGTTCTGTAGTTTTTCAGCAGTCTGCGCTGATGGAACAGTATCCAAGGTCACTTTAAAAAAAACACAGAGAGATAAACTTTTACTACGAGCCTGTATTGTTTTAAGACTATTTGCAGCAATCATTTACACATTGCGAGCATAGCACAGAGAGGCCGCAGCTGCAAGAGAAATGGTGAGTTATCCCCACACGCGTCCTCACCTGGGAAGGGGGGCTGCTTGACTCTGGGATCAATGGGTTTCTGGTGACTGTGGGGAAAGCAAAGAGCAGCTACAGGGAAATAGCACTGAACCCTACACCCACATCTGCCACAGCAGACTCCTCAAGCCATCTTGCCACGCGCTCACCTGGGAAAGGAGGGCTGCTTGACTCTGGAATCCATGGACTTTCTGTGACTTGGGAGAAGAAAGAGCACTACGGAAATAGCACTTAACAGTAGCCCCGCATTTTCCACGAATTTACCTCCCCGATATTCTCGCTGCTTCCGGGTCACCTGGGAAGACCGGGAGGGTCTTCTACAGCTATGTGGATTCCGCCTGGTCCCTACGCAGCTTGCCTGTGTGCAGCAATGGTCCCCCACCCCTCACGGCACAATGGCGCGGACGTGTTAGCCTGACTGGACAAGACCCACGGTGGGCTCCCTGTAACTTGCAGAAGCGCTTGCACACGCTCTGGCTGACAACTTTTGAAGAGATTACAGAGGCAGATTACCGCGACGTGATAGACCAAATCAATGGGCTATTCCACATCTAGGCATGCTTGCAGGCAGCCATAGCCCCTTTCCCAAACATTTCATCCTTATAATAAAAGCTTCTCTGCGGAACAGGCTCCTCTGCTGGTTCCTCACTACCAAGTCCCAGCGCTGCGACTGGCTAGCTTCTCCTGCTGGAAAATAGCTCCTGGCTGCATGACTCCTGGGAGTCTCCAGACACTCAGTCGCCTCCACTCTCGGTTCCCTCTACACCCTCCCCTCCTCCAAGGCTCTAGACTGTCCATCATGATCCTCGGATTGGCAGTGGTACATCCAGTATCGCATCCAGCTCCTTGTAAAAAATGGCAGGTCGTCGGGGGCAGCACCTGAGCGGCGGTTCCCTGATTGCTTTGCAGTAGGCACTCCGCAGCTCCTTTACCTTACCTGCACTGCACCGCGTCCCGGTCATAGCCCTGTATTGCATTGACTTTGATATCAGACCGTAGGTATCATAATTTCTACGGCTGGAGCGCAGCTGTGCCTGCACAGCTTCCTCACCCCAAACACTGATGAGATCCTGCAGCTCGGCAGTGCTCCATGCTGGGGCTCGTTTGGAGCATGGAGGCATGGTCATGATTGATTGATTGCACTCCACGCCTCGCTGAGCAAACAGGAAGGGGATTTTTAAAATTCCAAGGGCATTTAAGGGCGGGTCACCTGACCCCAGGGCAGTGGAGTGCGAAACGATGACCAGAGAGGCTGAAAAGGTATGGCTGGGATACCTCTAATACCCTGGAGGCCAATTCAGCGCTGGTGATGTGTCCACACCTGATGACCAGCGCTGGATTCACTACACCCGTAGCAGACCAGGAGTACAGCCAGCGCTGCAGACAGGGAGTTGCAGCGCTGGCTGAGCTTTGTAAGTGTGGACACCGAGTAAGTTGCAGCGCTGTAACCCCCTCACCAGCGCTGCAACTTGCAAGTGTAGCCAAGGCCTACGGGTGTAGCATGCAGCGCTGGGAGCCGCGCTCCCAGTGCTGCCGCCCTGATTACACTGATGCTTTACAGCGCTGTATCTTGCAGCGCTCAGGGGGGTGTTTTTTCACACCTCTTTTTGTTTCAATCCTGTATCAGGTAGTTTGGGTCCTTCACACCTTTGAAATAAGAAGGAAATGTAGCTCAGTCCCCATGTTCGTTTTGTGCTTTTCAGTCTTGATAGAGGACTTTTGGAGGTGTTATATTAGAGGTTTGGAGCGCTAAGGGTGAGATTTTTGAAGAAGTGGTTTGCTTTGGAGGCTAACATCCTGTTCCTCTTCACTAAAATGGAAGCCAAGTTTCATTTGTCCTCTAATCACAAGACTACTTCTGTGCATGAAATAGTGTGGTTTAGTGAACTGAGTGTGCATCCAGCAGTTGGGAACTCCAGAGTTCTAATCTTGGTTGTTCCACTTGCTGTGTGACTTTGGGCAAATCATTAACCTTTGTTTCTTCCTCTATTTTGTAAAATGGAGATATTTACCACAGATATTGAGGAATGTTGTTTGTAAAGTACTACAAATGCTAAATCCTAGGGTCATAAAAGAGGAGCAACAATAATGTGATAAATCAAAATCTTCCTAGTTTTTCAGGGCAAAATGACCGGATTCCCCAGGTTATAAATCTAGTATCACAACCCTGCCGTGACTCCTGAATCATAGTGGTTTTTTTCTTCCACAGGGTATCTGGTTTTTAGCTTTCCTAATTCAGATCTGCTTAATTTGTAGTGTGGTATAGTAATAGGGCAAGCTCTGAATTTAAATTGTCACAACAGTTAGTTTGTACTGATCACGTCCCTGTCCTCCACTATTTTTTTTCAGCTGTCCTATTTCTGACACATCATTTAGTAATGATGCTTGCGACAGAGCCAGCATGATTACTTTTGCTGAATGGTAATTGCAAAATTGAGAAGATCCCATGTTCTTGCAAAATGCCACAGAACCATTGTTAGATTTCTGCAAAGTCTCTTCCATGAACTTAAAAGGAACTGTGAAACACACTCACTGGAATGTGTTTGATAGCCCCTTTTTTTATTTTCTGGCAATGCCTTTCAACCTCCATTCCTCAGAAGTTCTGCCAAGAGCCTTGCGATTTCATTAAAGGCTGCACTGAGAAGTTATGGTCAGAGCTGTATTTGTCTAAATGTTCTAAAACCATACAACAGCAAACGTGTATTTCGTGCTCAGTAACTGTGCCCGTAAACTTAAACAGAAAGCTGGAGGCAGCTTGAACAGACGGGAAGGACAGCAGCTTTTAAGACTATGATGTAAGCAGCAGATCTGGGAATAGAACCAGAAGAACTGACTTTACCCTGACCACTAGATAACATTATTTCTCATTTTGACACGTGGTGTTGGATTGCATCAGAAGTGACTAGATTTTATTAAATGTTCAGTTAAGTGAATCTCCTCTAAATGAATAGGGTTAGTTGGTACATCACAGTCAGGCCAAGTCTAAACTACAAAGTTTTTTGTCAGTATAACTGTGTCCAGGGTATGGAAATATTTGAATTTGATTTTCTTTTAAATCATTTCTATGGCTAATAGTTTATTTTTAGGTATTGTCACTTAAATTTCAGTTATGTAAAATTTATGGGGTTTGAGCATTTTTAATTTTTTAATCAATATTAATTTTCACAATTGCAGGAAATTTACTTTCCCCCTTAGACTATTTAATTATAGGAAATGTTGAGATTCAAAAAGTTAAAGCTTTTGTAAACTGTTAAAACACAAATTGTCAACATCACTTGCCAATATACAAAGTAAATATCCTTTAAATCAGCAAATCATACCTGTTTTTACTATTCATTTGATAGTCCACTTGTAACAAGCTTAATTCAAAAGTCTAAATGACTCAAAATCCAATGTAGCATATTCTCAAGCAGCATTTTTCTTACTTTGCCTTTCTGTAAATTTTTACTGTCATCAATGGAAATATTTTGTCATTTGTGTGTACGTGGTGAAATCGATATTTGCTGACATTTATTGATAAAAATCTAATCCTTCCAAGCCTATCTATAGCTGACATAGCTATGCCAGCAAAACCCACAGTGCAGACACAGCTGTGCCAACGGAGTGCTGCTGTTGGTGTACCTAACGCAGTATTGCCAGAACCTGCGTAGTGTAGACTAACCCTTAGTCTAGTCCTCTTGAGCCTTGGTCTAGGATAGACCTGTACTTTATTCAGACTCAGTGAAACCTGTCCGTGCTCTTCAGTAAGTAGGGAAGAGATCTCTACAGGGTCTAAGAATTTATATGTATGGTTCAGTTTAATTGCTTCTTTGATAGTTTCTCTTTAGGGGGCCTCCTTAAACGGGGGTGATTTGTCTGTCAACTTAATGAAACTTAAGCACAGGGAAACGTGTTAGACAAACGGCCATCTGAGCAGGACCTGAGTAAATTAATCTACTCTGCATAACAGCAAACTGGGGAAGTGCTGCTTTCTTCAGTAGTTCCACAATTAAATGTGGATTGGGTTTGAGACTAAGGAAGGATGGTTTTTGTTTTCTGTTTCTGTAATAGCATCCTGAGCGATGTAGTTAGTTATAAAAGGCAGCTGGTCTTGAGTAAACTAGTTCGTGATCTATTGGAGGAAAACACTGTTCCCCTTCCTCTTCTTAAGAAACTGTTCTTGAGAGCAGAGCTATGGGATTTAATACACATGAGAGCCGAGCTATGGAATTAGATCTACAATAAAGATCTTTTAATACCATGTATCAGATTGAATCACTATAATGAAAGTGCAGTGTGTTTACTGCACCCTGGAACTACTGAACAGTCATTACTCCTTTGGTCCTAAAATCATAGGAACTAAAATGGCAATTTTTTATGCTTGGTAACATTATTTCAGGTCCCTGTCTTAAAGCTCATTTTTGGATTTCCTCAGTATGTTAATAGTGCTTTTGGGGGTCGTTAAGCTGGAAGGAGGCCCAACCAGAGAGAATGTATTGGCTATAACTTCTTCGAACTCCATAAAGCTATTCTTATTATGGCCTATTAGTAGTTTGACATTTTAACTTGTATTGCTAGCACTCACTCTGACTACATGTACACTAGCCTTTCCATACAATTTCTTGTTACCAGTGGTTCAGCTCTACTACAGTAGTCACAGTGAGAGGAGTAGCGTAAATGAAACTATTGCAGTCTCTCACATTTCTGTCACTGTGCGTACCCTTTAAAGGGAGTCGTAACACAACAGTAAAAATGTTGGCACTTGATCTAGGCTTACCTATGTCGATGGTAGCAACAGTGGGAAACTTCAGTGAAACGTTAGTGTAGATGAGGCCTGTGGCTAAACTTGTGGAGTGTTACTCAGTAGGTCTTTTGTACTGCTATACAACTTGATTTAGTATAGTGGCTTTTATCATGGTGTTTACAAAGCTAAATACAGTTAGAAAAAAGCCAAAGAGAATAATCAAGATGTATAGGCTGGGGAGAAAGAGAATCATCCATCTTTTCAGATGAGTTCAGAAAATAGTCCAGATTGTAGGAGCTACCGAGAAGTGTCAGTGAAGGGATAGAAGGCTGGTGCTAGAGAGGGTAGGAAGTAGTAGCAAGGTTTGGGAGGTTAGTTTGGGCAAATTCATGTAGGATTTTAAAAACAAAGGTAGTTTTGAACTAGAGTCTTGATCTCTGATTGCCTGACATGTTCCTGACTGACTCTTCCATGCTTACTGCATTTCTTATGCTACCTAATGTTAGGCACTGAGCTGTAGGTTTCTTGTCCAGCATAATTCTTACTCTGTTTTTGTCAAGAGTTTTGCAATTTAAATGATGGAATGGTACTTGCAACTTGTCTCTAATTTACGTGTTAAAAAGGGTATCCGTTACAAAGCTATCTTTCCCTCTCATCATTTCTTTGATGGTTTGGGATATTATTTTACCATATCTGTAGGCATTCTTACAGCACAGTACTGTAGTGATAGGTATGAATTGGTGTGACGGGCTCGGGGAGAGCCTTTTTCCTGTTCAGGCAGTATGAATAGAGAATAATGGGTCCTGGCATGGTTGGTTTCTGTGACTTCCACTGTTCTGTATGTTTATGGTAACTTTCAGCTTTGTTTTATATTTCGCTGCTGAGAGAAACTGCTAGTTTCCTTCTGAGGAGAGAGGAAAATATCCATGGATAACACAGTATAATCAAGAAAAGTACTTCAGAATGTACAAGACAAAACCAGTTCTCCTTCGCTCTAGTTGAAAATGTTTAAACTTCTTGACTGTTGCGGCAGTGAATGGGGTCAATATGAGAACCCTGTGTATGCCACATTGAAGTACAGGGCTACCCCTGCCCACTTTTCAGATTGATTGATTGTTGTGTGAGCCCCTCCTGTTAGCTACTTTTGCATGGGCCTGATTATTATTATTATTATTATTATTATTATTATTATTATAGTGTTTTTAAAGGGATGAGGATGGGGAAAGTATTTATATGGAGGTACAGGCAGCAGGAAATCTAGGGTGGAAAATGGCAAACCTTTGAACCCTTTTCATGTCAGCTGACATGAGTTGTTGAGATGTTAAGCTGTGCGACTTGATTGTTGACTGCGGCTTGATATGAAATATATTTACACTCATTGTTTTGCTGTTTCAAGCCTGCATTTGATGGTCTGCATTTTTCACAGCCTCTGTATTTGTCTGGATGTTGCTTTGCTAACAATAACAGATACACAGTTGTTATGCAGCTGTGTCCAAGAAGCTCAGTGCATCAGCTCCTGGTCTGTAAAATGGAGATATTTCCCTATCTTCCCCCTCACACGCACACACATGGGGTGTGGTGAGGATAAATTGTATGAGATGCAAAGAAAAGCCAAAAAATATGAAATTTAGGAAGTTGGGTATTCCTGAATCAGCCTTCTCTTCTCAACTGTTTAACTGTATTCTTTAATGTCTAACATTTAACCTGGTGTAGTTAGAATGAACTGGAGTGAAATTATGACATGGAGGGCATAAACCAAGAGAAAGCGAACTTGCTCTGTGGTTTATAGCCTGTTTGTCTTACTCGTATTAGAATGCTGGCTATTTTGATGTACAGGTTACCCTGTGGTATGGTAAGGTGCTGTTTCCTTAACATAGTGCAGAAGGATATGTCCTTTTACTGCCATTCCTAAATGCTGAGAGTATGAGAAACTTGGTGTGAAGGGTTTAGGCTACATGCCTTGGTATGTCAGTAGGATCTTCAACAGAAGGACAAGGAGGGCAGCCTTGATATATACTTAAATGGTTTTCCATTGTCAACCAGGACCTGTCTAGGCTCCTTATACAAAGCCAGCAGAAGAATAAATCTCAGGCTTTGTCTACACTACACAGCCGTGTCGCTAAAAGTCAGGTAGTGTAAACGCTGTTTGTTGGCACTTTTGCCTACTAAGTACTTCCACCCCCTATGAGCGGGGTTCTCATTGTTGACAGGAGAGCGCTGCTTTTGATAACAAGCTGTTTACACTGCTACTTGCCACAGCAAAACTTTTGTCTTGGGGTGGGGGTAGGGGGCAGGAAGAATTTTTTTAAGCACCTGTGAATGACAAAAGTTTTTTGTTGTCTTTTAAAATTAGGTTAATTGAATATGAAAGTGAATGCTATAATCAATAAATGTTTCCTGAACTATGTTAAATTTTATCCTATTTCTAAACAAATGTTGTAATGAAAATTCATAACCCTGTAATAGAAATTGACAGGGGAAGCTGGGGTTTGGGCAAGGAACTGCTGTGGAGTTTCCAGCACTGAAGAGGCTCTAACTGGATAGAAATTCTAGCTATCAGTAGCTAATGATGACTCTGGAATTTTCATGAGGTAACGTTGTTCATTGTAATGAACTTTTGTTACGTGATTTGTAACATCCAGAATCGTTTCAGGCTGGCTGCAGATTCAGGAAGTGATTGCATTCCATTAATGTTTGGAAGATTTTCTTCTCAGGCGTTTAATTTTTTAAGGAAGCTGAGATACTAAAGTAAAAATCTGCAGCTAGGGAGGATTTTGAGTAAGTTCTACACTAATGGAATTGTGGAGTACACAGGGCTGTCTTTATAGCACAAAAACAATATACTGCAAGACTGTGCATTATAATGTTCAATTTGCAGCTGCTGTCTTCTTCCCTGTCACTTTACTGACCTATCTTTTAAGAGGGGTGGTGCCACAGGAATGAGTTGTGGGAGTCAACATACAGTTCTCAAGCTATACGTAAAGCAGAAAACATTTGGTACATAAACAGCTTTGTCCTGAGCCTACTGATCAACCTTGATGTGGTTTTTCCCCCTGTTGCTGCCACATTATTTTAACAGTAGTTAACTTAATAGAATGGGCTGGCAATTTGTGGTATCTTTTTTTTTTTTTTCTTCACATTTGTGGCACCTAGCAATGAAAACATGCTCATCACCACTCTCTTCCCCTCCACCACTTTGTACATCAGTACAAGCCACCCTGATATGGCTAAAATTGCAGTTGTACTCTAATAGTCACATTTGTAGGCATCTCCACCCCCGAACCAGCATATCTGAATGTGGTTGTCAGTCTGGGAATGTTCCAGTTTTTACAGTTGCTAGTTGTAGTTCTCCCATTCACAGTTTCTGCAGGCACCTCAGAACATATAGCTTGTGTTTTGAAACCCTCAGGAAGAGGACAATGTTCAGTTTGCCAGAAAGGTTCTGTGATGGGTCCCCGTGGTGCATCCTGGAACTTCGGTACCGCTAAATCGTCTATCTTCCCAACCTGGGCTCCCTCTCACACTGTGATGCTGTGACAAGCTGCAGACCCCTCCAGGTCCTGCAGTCACATAACCATTTACAGGCAGGGACACACTCAGCTTTCGCCAGCCACTCATAAACCAACAATAGAGAGGCTCCAGCCAGCTCCCCAGGATAGGACCCTACAGCTATACCACCCTGTCCTTCTTAAAAGCCTGACCAGTGTAAGCTTATTACCCAGTCCGCTCCTCCCTCAACGTGGAGAAGATATAAGTAGGTTTTTGTGAACTGATCTATGACTTTTTCATGCACTTCACTCAAACCACACTGGTTTTAGGTGAAATATAAAACAGATTTGTTACCTACCAAAAGATAGATTTTTAAGTGATTATTAACAAGTGTACAGATCAAAGTAGATTACCTAAGAAATAAAACAAAATTGCAATCTGAGTTCTGTAAACTAGACAGGATTTGAATCAAGCGGTGTCTCACCCTGATGGTACAAACAGTCCACCAATCTTCCATATACAGGCTGGAATTCCTCCTTTCCCATCTGGGACCACCTGGCCAGTCTAGTCTTTGTTCCTGAGGTGTTTCCAGGTGTCGAGTTGTGGGGGGAGTGAGGCCAAGTGATGTCACTTCCCCCTTTTATAACTTCTGCCCTGTGGCGGGAACTTGATTGTCCCAAACAAAGCCCCCAGCGCAGTTAGTGGAAAAGTACAGGCACAAGATGGAGTCCAGTGTCAGATGAGCTAGTCACATGCCCGCTCATGCTTTGATGAGTCATACTAGGGGCCATTACCCATATTCTGGCTAGAACATCCATAGGAAAGTCCATCAGGTGGGAGTAAGCTTCTTCCATACCCCATTGTGTTCATTGATCTGTCATCAACTTGAATAGTCCATTCACAATGTGCTGGCTAGACTGGATGTATATCTTGTGTGGGAGTTACCACAGGAGCAAACACATTTGAAGTACAGGTATATAGTCAGTATTCATAAAACAAAAATGATACATGCATACAAATAGGATAATTGTATTCAGCAAACCATAACTTTTCCCTTGACCCCTCACATGACCTATTTTGTACCAGATTTGTTGTGATTATATAACAGTGGTGAATATGGGGGTGCCAGGGTGTTGCTTTGTGGTACAGAGTATCACAGGTTCCTTTCTATAATTTCTTAAATTATTGGAAATATTCACAGGGTGTAGGACTGGGAATATCTTGAATATTTTCTTCAAGCTGTTGCAGCAAAAGCTGCCTTGCTGAGCAGCCATTCAGCAATCCTCTTCTCTGTTTCCATGGGGACAGATGGGCTTTTGCTGATAAGTGATCTATTATGGAACTAGGAAAGTGACAGGTAGTATTTGAGCCACTATTACTGTAACACAGGGCTGACTACAGACTCAAGACCATCACATGACAGTATTTGTATTCAAATGTAATGGCTAAAAATATCCCTCCTTTTCCTTCCTCTTATGCACAAATGCTCCAATGTAAAAGGAACATGGTTTTAAATTTCTCATTTGACTGCTTCAGTAGCAGATTTGGCTGCAAAAGAAACTCAAATTCATGTTTAACCCATACAAAGAGCAGGAATTCTCAATGCATTTCAGTGAGGATTACAGGGTTTGGGATTCCACATTTCTGCAAGCTCCCAAAACCAGCTTCATCTAGAGCAGCAAAGCTTATGAAATTTTGTTTAACACTTTCATTTGGAGGATTTAGCTCTTTCTGTATGCCCTTCAGATTACTAGCTTGTACAGTTGGTTGAGGTTGGGAAGAACTGTTACTTTACTTTGCAGCATTCTGGTGAAATAATCTGAAAATTTTGTGGCAGCTTCAGTGAAATTTAAAAAAATTAGGGTTTTTAAAATAAATGGGATATGAAAAATAATGCTTGGGATTATGGGAGATAAGTAGGTTTGTCAGGCATTTCTCCTAAAATTTTCAGCAGCAGAATAGGTAACTGATGCTTTAATTGTTACCATTTGGTTTCAAAGTTCCCCCCACTGAGATTGGGCCTGTTCCTACTCCTCAGAGCTGTGTTTCAAGCTGTCTGCAGTCTCAGAGCCAACAAACACTCTTTTAGTTTACTCTCAGTTGTATTCATGGACATGAATACTAAAAGTGTGGGGGTTTTTAGATAAAAGCTGAAATTTTGCAGCCTGCTGCTGTAGTAAGGGGCAGATTCCATGGCTGCAGAATTGTGGGATAAATTGGGCCTTGCTAAAAGAGCTGTTAATCTGTTGAACTAATTATGTGGCTTCTGGCTCTCTTTGACAGTTCCATTGCCATCTACTAAATCATTTTTAAATATTCCTTTATTTAACTCCTGCTTTGTGTTTTTCATTCCATCTCATGGCCTTTGGAGTCATAATCATTACATAGAGGATCAACAGATCTCCCATCCTTTTGAAGTCAAAGACCAGTTTCCTTTGATTGCTATCACTAATGCATCCCTTAGCAATGCCTCCATCCTGCATTTGGCTCTGGTCCAAATGTTAATGAGTACCCACAGGCATATAGAGTTTGGATCTCCATAGTTAAGCATGTCTCTAGAGCCAAGATCAAGCTCATTCAATCATGTATGTTTGAGTATTAGAATTTCAAATAATTTTTAATGCATCCTTACATTTTGGGAAGTATTTCTTAATACTGAGCTATGATCTACCTATAAGTCTTCACTTTTATTCTAGAGGAGAGAAGAGGAGTCAGTTATGTTCCCTCAGCTACACATGATAAAACTTCAAAAAGGTTTGATCTGTGTCATAGATTCTATGGTAAAAAAAAAAAGGAAACAGCACAGTCCCAAAAAGTAAATATTCAGTCATGACATTCAGCATGTGCAGAACACTATCAAATACACCAATATAATCAAATGCAAACATGCTGCAAGTCAGCCTGCTGATGACTGCTAAGATATATAGCAACTGGAGCCTAACAAAGTAGTAGCTGCACAAAAGGTAATCAAAAGAAAGATCCTTTTTAAAATTAAATTGTCTGAATGCACTTCCATTATATTTTTTATTTTTCTTGCGTCTGCAGGTACAACCGTTTCTGTGATACTCTGGAGAGGACAGACCCTCCATGGCTGCTCGATTCCTATCTAAATGAGTAGTTTGGTCTGGGTTGTAGTTGTTGGCATTAAGAAAGAAATGGCTGTTAGAGGGTCATCCATTATTATTAGAAAACTGTTACTCATTTGCTAAAATTGATAATAGTTGTTCAGGTTTTACTGTTATCTACTTTACTAGAGCCCAGTTCAATCCAGAGTGGGGTTTCCTTCTTATCCAGATCTAGCTATTGGAGTGGTGTAGGTTATGATATTAAAATGCCACACAGTCATCAGCTACAGGGGCCTTGCTGAGGCATGTGTTAATAGCTTTACTTTGTGTAATTCTGCTTCGCCCTCTTTCCTCCCACCCCTCTACCAAAAAAAAAAAGGTGATTAGAGGACCAAAACTTCAGAAGTGGAAATAATTGCTAGTGAAAACAGGTTTTTCCTGAGAGGATTTCTCCATTATAGAGATGGCTGTAAATCAACAGAGATCTAACCTGTGAACTGTTTCAGAGTGGTAGCCGTGTTAGTCTGTATCCGCAAAAAGAATGAGGAGTACTTGTGGCACCTTAGATCCTAACAAATGTATTTAAGCATGAGTTCTCAGCCCACGAAAGCTTACGCTTAAATAGGTTTTAGCCCACAAAAGCTTATGCTTAAATAAATTTGTTAGTCTCTAAGGTGCCACAAGTACTCCTGTTCTTCTTTCTTGTGAAGTGTGTAACTGCTTTGTGGGTGCAGCAGTAGATTTTTCACACACCTTTCACACATTTAGAGCCTAATAGTAGCATGTCCTGTTCCTCGCTTTGCCTTTCCCTATCTTCATCTACCAAGGCAGCCTGCTGGTCCCATGGTGCTTTTGTTATAAAGGGCCAAAGCCATCTCTGAATTTTTAATCTTCTAGGTTGACAGCTTTTTGTTAGTTACTTCATCCAGGAGAAAAACTCGAGAGTTAACTTGGGAGGGAATGAATAAGGTTGTGGGATATTGGCCAAAAAGCATACCTTTCCAACAAAAATAAAGATGTCCCTTGTACTCTACCATCCTTCATTAATCCAGCTTCATCCCTTATGACTTTCTGGTCTTGTACTCATTTTCAAGTGTTGGCATAGTCAGAAAAGTGCATATTAAAAAATGGATACCTTCATGTTCCTACATCCACTGATAATGACTCACTTTATTGATGTACGCCTTGTCCACACTAAGGAACTTTACCAAAAAAATTCACTACTGCAGCTCCCTGTTCATCTGGGTTTAATTAATGGTAAAAACACCTGAAGCTGCCAGTCTTGTTTACACTTGGGCTCCCAACAGTGCTACCATTAGGGATTTTTAAAAAAAAAATCCCTATTATAAACACTACTTAAAACCCTGTGGCTCCAGTACAACCACAGGAGAGAGACTATCATCAGAATTGCCAAGTAAGTTCTGAATGAATAATTATCGGTGGTAAAAGGAAGAATACAGCTTGTTTCTCAGATCTCAGGTTGAATTTGCAATGGTGGCAATTAACAAAATACTCCTTGGATTTATAAACTGAACTTGATCTAGAGAAGTTGCTGAGGGTAAATATGGAACATACAGACTGTGGCTCTGGCTATACTAGAGAGCATACAGCGGTGCAGCTACACCGATGCAGCTGAGCCTCTGTAAGCTGTCTAGTGTAGCTGCTGTAAACCGATGAGAGAGTTCTCCCATTGAGTTAATACATCCCCAACGAGCAGGGGCAGCTATGTCAGTGAGAAAAGCTCTCCCGCTGACATAGCACAGTCCGCTTCGGCGCTTAAATCAGCATAAGTTATGTCACGGAGAGGTGACTGATTCACACCCCAAGTGACATAACTTATGTCTACTTAAGCTGTAGTGTAGCCATAGTCTGACTTTCCTACTAAACCACCCAACTTCAACACTGACGTTTCAGATGATTTCAAGTTATTTTTTTTCCCTTCACCCTGCCTGCCATAGCTTTCAAAGTGCATGCGGTGCATTGGAGGAGAATAGCAGATATATTTCTCGAAATGTGTATCATAAGAGCACCCTGGCTTCCTAAGCACAATTCTGTCTTCTGCTATATAGTGAAGTAAGGTAAATGGTTTCATTGTTTGTTTCCTGCAGGTTTTGAATGAAGAATGCGATCAGAACTGGTACAAGGCAGAACTAAATGGGAAGGATGGCTTCATTCCCAAGAACTACATAGAAATGAAACCACATCCGTAAGTGGAGCATCACTGATCCCCTTCCCCCACTCTGCCTTGTTTTCATTTGCCCTTGAAGTAATAGGGAGGGCTGCTGAGCACATTGTAATGAGTGTAGGACCTTAGTCACTGGCACAGTCCTGTGGACTTCGTAAGGTATACAGGGGTTACTACTAGCTGCTGCACCCAGAACAACCCTATTATGATGAATCTTAATTGCACAGCTCCTATGGTTTGCAGTACTGGGACTTTCTCCTGCAGACCTCTTGAGGAGCAAGGGGAAAGGGTGTCCTGCTGGAATCCAACTAAATAAATTGTCTGGAAATTTCATGATGTTAAATCTGGGAGCCAGAAGAGCTTCAGAGTTAGTGTAGCTCCTTATGTTTTGTTCTATATTTTTTGTTAAAAATAGGAGACTATTTAAAACAACCCTATAATAAGAGACTGTAAAAATTGTATGGTTAAGCACTGCAAAAATCAGAAATGCCATGTGTTTGACCTTAACTCTGCCCTATGTGTTTGATACTTCGCAACATAGATTTTAACAGAGTAAGAGTGAGAATTGCTGGCATATCACTTAAATAAAGCTACTTTTGTAGGTAAACCTTTGATATGAAATGTCCATGCTAAATGTACCAGTGTAGTTACTTGGTTCCCACTTCCAGCGAAGCCCGCCTTGAGTAGCCTCTCAACACATATCCTTCCTCAAATACTGAAGAACAAGAACATGGTAACAGTACTATTCCATGACTCTGGCTGGCCTCCTGATTATTTCTTTTCAGACACTTTTGCATCTTCTCTTGTTCTCGGGTTATACTGAAATTTTAGCTCGTTGAAGTGCTTGACAAGAAAGCAGTAGCTCTGTGCAGTGCAATTCTGAAGAGTAAAGAATCTTCTGGACTGTCCAATAAAAGCTGTCACTGGGGTTTCTATCAGTAACTGTAACGCTGCAGTTCACAAACACTGTTGGTGCTGCTTTCGTCAATAGTTGGCTTCAATATTTAAATAATGAAGAAGAAATTGCAGTTAAATACAGAACAAGAATTTTTTCTGTGGGGCCTGCCTTCCAAACAGAAAGATGAAGATTCTCCCAGGCAGTGCGCTAAGAATGTGGTGAGGAACATCGTATTAGTGGTAGATTAATCTGAGTAGGAAACATGACAAGGTCAGTCAAGACCTGTGAAGGGTCTCTCAAACTGTTTAAAGCCTCGTCTACACTGGGGGAATTCTGTAGAAATTTTCATTGTTAATGATTGTTCAGCTTTGCTGCTGTCAGTAGTGTTGGGAGCCCTAATGTAGCTGGTCTACTAGTGGTTTTAAACACTATCGATTATATTTCCTCTGACCGAGTTTAGATGAATATTTAAATTGCTTACAGAATCAGTGCCCCAGGGGCTCCCATCATTGCTTATGTGTGGAGCTAAACAAGTATTAGCAATCCTGGAAAACTTTTCCATAATTTCCCTAGTGTAGTGCAGATTTAACTGTGGTACAGGGCTGCAAGTGTAAATAGATTAGCAGCATAGGTGCTGGAATTAAGGGTGCTGGAGTTGCTGCCGCCACCCTGGCTTGAAGTGGATTCCTTTATATACAGGATTTATAGTTTGGTTCAATGGCTCTCATCACCCCCACTATAAAAATTGTTCCAGCACCCCTAATTAGCAGTTTACATAAAAAGCAAGTTGCAGGCAACTGAACAGGGACTTGAAAAGTGCTAGGTTCTTTTGTAGGACCAGCATCTCAAAGGGCATGTTGTGAGTGAGCAGTATGGAGACTACTTCAGTCAAGAGGGGTTGGAAACTAAGGAGATATCTATAGAACCTGGAATAATTTTCAGTATAAGACCTGTCATGGGTCTTTAAATCCTACAGTCCAGTAGCTAGCCTTCAAATATAATGTGATGTTTTTCCCAGATCACACGGTGCAAAACTTCCAATTTGCTTCACAATTATTAACAATTGAAGTCTGAAAGAAAAGAATTAGTCCTCCAGTTGCAAAATTCAGAAACCCTTTTAAAACAAAGAGTTAATCTGTAATTCACGCCAATTGATACAATAGAGAGAGGTGAGATATTCAGTGAAGAGTAGCAGGAAGCTCTGGTAGGGAGACTTCCTGCTAAGCTCAGCTCTGCATTTCATAGGCAAGGCTTGCTTTTTGGGATTGCTTTCATGGTGTGGTTTGTGTTAGATTTTTGGCCTATACGTCTTAAGCGCTTGTGCATGCATGCTGGGTTGTTCACACAGATCTTTTTGGAATATCTCTTCACAAACACTGACTTTTATGTGTGGAGGAAACACAGCCAAGCTAAATGATTGCAATGAGTGAAGCCAGAAGAACCGCCAAATTGCTGCTTTCACAACCAAGAAACTAGTCTGTATGCCTGGTGAACTTTGGTATTTTACCTATCAGTGCATCCACCTCCAGTCTTGCAACATCAGCAGTAAAATCTGGATTTGTTTTTGCAGTCTTGACTGGACAACTTCACCCAGCATAACATTTGTCTCCAACTAGCTTTGTAATTACAGATCTAACCATTCAGAATGAAATAGTGGAAACCATTGGAATAGTGTGGATGCTTTCTTTGGTTTAAAATGTTTGGCTGTTCTGAGGATTTCGCTAGTTTTTGATCCAACCTACGGAAAAGATTTGTGTGCAATATTCCATAAACCCAGAAAACATATGGTGCCTTGGATGTGTGCTCCTAGCAGTCTGATATGTTTCCTTAAACACAAATTTCCTCTTTTTTTTCCTTTTTTATATGTGAAGAATGCCTGAAAAGTTTGTTTTTTTTTTTCTGATTGTTTGTTTTTATATTAAAAATTCAGATCTTCTCTATCCTGAGAACTCTATGGATGACCTAGAGAGCTAGTAGAATTATGACCTCACAAGAGACACAGCTGAGCCATTGCAAAGAGGATTTTTAATAATTTTCCTCCCCTATTTAACTTAAATGCCTGGGAAATTATTAGAAAATGTCTGTGCTGAGGATTCAAAATTGTTCCTCTTCAATAATCGGAGATATTTCTTAATGTACGTTTGAAATCTCTAATGAGCCAGCAAAACCAAGGAAAACTAATCTTGATATTTTTGATTCAAAACAGCAAAAAAACCCAAACCAAAACAAAACAAAAAAACTCTGCCTGGAAAAATCTTTCAGGTGTCCTTTTATGAACCACAGAGGTGCAAAAAAAAAGCACAAAAAACTTTTTTTTTTTTTTTTTTTTTTACCTTTTGCAGGTCAACTTTTACATGGTGATAAAATGTCAGTCCTATCTGAGTAATTGAGAATTAGACAGAACAAAGCAATCAAATAACAGCAAAAATCCTAAGCAGAAACTATGGAAAGAATTCTCAAATTCTTAATATAAAACTTGCAAAGTGCAGTATTAGGATAAAGTAAAATGTAATGCTTATTCATCTTTACTGTGAGCAAAACGCAAGAATGTGGGAAACAGAACCCCCTATCAATATCTTGACACAGTGAATTCTAAAGGAGTCCCAGATAACGGTTTCTCACATCTGATTTTGAAAAAAAAAAAAAAAAACCCAATACACTGATGTGATGGTGATAGGAGCTCCCTTTGCTGGCTCTGTGGCAACAAAGTGCTGATTTCAATGAGGTTATTGCAAAAACAAGGAAGTATTCAGTTCTGGTAGCTCCTTTGCTATTGGATACAGGGTGGGGGTGAGAATTTGCTTGTCCTTTCTGTTTGGGGGGGGGAAAAGGTGTAACATATACACAAAACTTAGAATAAAGTAATATATGTGTAGTTGAGGAGTGATGTCTGGGATTTGTAATAGAGGATGTTTCCTCCAATCTGAAAACTCTCCATAAATGGAACTACTTGGAGCGAAGTTAATATTTTCTTCACAAGATTTCAGTGGTGGAAACAATTTTCAGACACGCTGCCTATAGCAAAAATATCCCTGTAAACATATCTGGTGTCCTTTACATCAATGATGTCATTTATATACTGTGCATTGTATCAGACAGACACCATAGGCAGATGGTGAGAGGAGCTGGGGTTGCCAGTTATAGAAGAATCTGCTCATGGTGTGGTGAAGTCCCTTTCTCTAGATCATGCCTGATCCTGGAGAGCAGAAACTATTGTTCTATCTCTGAGGATTTCACAAAAAAAATCCACTAAATAAAGGCCAGTGTTACAGATCTCTGTGTCCTCCCTGCAAAAGGAGCCCTCGGTGTGGTAATGGAAAGGAAGTTATTTGGAATGAAGTCCTTGCTGTTTAGCCATGAAATGGGGCCCCAACAGGAATGCCCCGCATGCTCATGGATTGTGGCAATGAGTGTCTCTTGACCCAGTTTGAGATAACTTATCACTCAGCATTTTAGCCATTCTGTCTCTAACTGAAGATAGCTCTGGTTTTCCCAACACAGCATGTGCCCAACATCCCAAACCCAGTTTATTTTTGCTATTCTTGGACTGGAGTCTGGGTTGGAAACCTGTGATCGATGAGCTGTGGGAAGCACCTAACAGACTAGGGCTGTGATTTAATTTCACTCTGGAACAGGAACAGCCAGCTACTGACTGAATGTAGTCACTTTGTTCACTGCAGGTCTGTATGAATTATTCATAATCACCTGATCCAGAACAGGCTGGAAATTGTTCTTTGTCACAAAATGCATTTTCCATTTGTGCAGTAGTGGTGCGGAGTCCCTATTAAGGCATGAAAAGCTCCTGATTCAACTATTCACAGCTATAATGTCAAGTGTAGCCTTTGAAGAAACCTGTGGGTGAAGTCTGCATTTCAGTGTATTTAATAGCGGAAGAAATCTTGTTGCTTTCCCTTAAGTGCTGCTAAAGCGACAGTTGTTGTTCCTTCCTGTTAAAAATCATAAGATTTCTTTGCTTAATCTAGTATAATCTATTGTGACCCAAAACCCCCTTAATGCCAACTGGCAAGGGAGTTACAGGAATACACTGATTCTGGTGTGTATGTTCTGGTTCACCAAAGAATGTCATGTGGGGTCTTAAATGACAGCCAGACTAACACTGATCATTAATAGCGGCGTGAAATGTATGTACAGATACTCAGGATATAGATACTAAAAATATGTTAAAGTCTGTATCAAGGCAGAGGTGAAAAACAGGCCTTCCTTCAGACAGGAGGTAAGAAATGTATCTCTTTGGAATCTAAATTAAGCATTGTAAACCAACGCAATGGATGTCCATTGATATACAATGTGAGATGTTAGTGAAGAGATGTGAAGTCAACAGGAAAGCAGCACACAGGAAAAGCAAGCCAAGGGTGGTTGTCCTCTTTGAGTACAGACAGTGAACTTGGGTGGGTGGGTATATGTCAGAAATGAAGAAGACACCTCATCCTGAACATAGAAAGGAGATGGGCAGTGCATTGCCATTCATGAAAACAGGATCTCAGATAGCCTTGATTGAAAACACTGCTAAAGAGTTTGGGTGAGAGAGATTCCTTTTGGCAGTAAGGTAACCTGGAAGTTTTACGTGTAACCATTTGTTTCCAATATTCTTATTCACTGTCTCCTGAGTCTCTAGGCTTCAATGATAAACTTATTTTTGTTTTCACATAAATATATCTCAGTGCGGTGGCTTTAAGCTAACTGTTGGTCTTGAGCTGAATCTTAAACTGGTGTACATACTGTTCCTTTGGAAACAGGAAGCCTGGTAGTTCTGTGAGTAACCAGTGTCGGGATGGCTATCACAGGGGAATGCTTCAAAGGGACTTGAGGTCTGGGGTACATCTATTGTTAACCTGCAAGGTAAAGGAAGGGCTGGCATTGCCCAGAAGAGTGTGCTTGAGGGGCTGACAGGCTGGTGGTGTTTGAGCTGATAGCAACCTAAGCACACGCATGACGAGTGACAAGGTGACTCATCTGTCCTTGGAACCCCAAGACATCTGTCTTCCAAATTGTCTGCTTTGCAAGTCAGTACAGAGGCACTGCATTTTTCCTTAGCAAACTCAAGTAATAAGGGCGTGTATAATTACTTTCCATTGACTATCTTCAGTTGCCAGTAGTGAAACAAATGCAGCTGTACATGAACAAAGTTCCATAATGATGGGCCACGTACATGCAGATTTCTTGGTAGTCATGGTTAAACTGTGTATGTGCAACATGGGGAAGTAGAGCTTTGTATCTTCTGCTTCAGAAACACAGGCCTCTACACCTGGAGTTGTAGAGGAAGATTTCTATTAGCATTTGGCTGGTCCAAAAAGGGGAGCTGTTCAGTCTATTGTTTTTGTTTGGTTTTTGTTAAAGTTATGGGACCTGATTACCAAAATACTCTCCGGAACCATTCAATACCCTTTAGATTTATCCACGCAACTGGACAGATTCAACATCATCCAGGTGGGGCACTGTGCTACATATTTTCCTACAGTAGTTTCTCCTTCTGCTCTTATTGTAAATTCTGCAATTTCAGTGATTTCATTTACAGACATACCAAGTCATCCCAGTATAGTAGAAAAAGGCTAGCACAAAGCCCCTCCTGGTGGAATCATGGTGGCCGTTGCTCTCAAGATGAGGAGCCATGGTACTTGTGCTGGTAAAGATTCTGTAGAGCAGTATCAGGGTGCAGTTCAATCCATTACCATTCTTTTGAAATCACTTCACAGCTATGTACATGTCCAATCCTGATTTTTCCATGGGGAGGAGATTGACTTTAATTCTCATCTTTCTTCTTCCACAGATGGTTTTTTGGGAAGATCCCCCGTGCAAAGGCTGAGGAGATGTTAGGCAAACAGAGACACGATGGTGCCTTTCTCATCAGGGAGAGTGAGAGTGCTCCTGGGGACTTCTCTCTCTCAGTCAAGTGAGTAATGCTCTGTAGCATCCAGTGTGCTAATTAGGACACCCCTTGTGTGATAGAAGTACAAATGATTATTCCTGTTTTTCACCTCTGACGCTATTTCCCACATGTGTAGTGGCAGTTCTTCTCTTCCAGTGACATGCACCTGTGCTATCTTTTGTAACAATAAATATGGGTGCTCTATACTACTAAGAGTTACCTTGCTGAGATGATGGTAACAAGATATTGTCCTGTTCTTTGTGAAACTATGTACTGGTTCAGTGGTGAGAACAGGGGAATGGGACACCATGACTCAGTGGATTCTGAAGAATGATGATGATCACGTACAGTTTTTCCCTCTTCCTGCTCTTCTCATTTACTATTCTGAGGCTCTAATACTTTCCACCTTCTGCTTTTGCTATCTGGCTGGTTGAGAGAGACTTTCAAATATGCAGTTTTTCATAACTCTGTGGGAGGCACATATTTTGGGAATATCCTTGTTCTCTAGCATAGAGATGTGGAGTTGTAAAAATGGAGCGTGCTTCCCATTTCTTATCAGTAGAGTCCATGTTGGCACAGACCTGATGATTTCATTTTGGAAATGTAGCTGGGTTGCAAGGAGCTATTACTTAATATTTTTATTACAGTAGTATCTAGAGATGCTTATTTAAATCGCTTTTTAACAGTAGCTCCTATGTCAGTCTCATGTATTCCCTCACAAGCTGTGAGAGCCCCAAGAGGCTGCTGTGAAATAGAATAGAAATGTTACAAGCTTTAACAGTATGGGGTGAGTACTTAAAAACTTAAATGAACAAACTCTCTTGTCCATTAGCAGTTGACGCCCTTCTTCCCCTCCACTTACAGTTGCACGCCCTTTGCCTGGCAGAGCTGAGCAAGATATCCTTCGGAACCTAAGCATCATATTTTGATTATCCAGCTGAGATTGCTACAGAATAGTTTTCCATGCCCATCAAGCACAGTACCTCAGCAGTGCTTCCAGCCCTTCCCTTCTGTGATTAAATTCTGGACCTCATATATGGCAGCATAGAATTCTGCCATCATGCTGGCTTGTTTTAGCAGTGCATTTATATTCTGTCTTTGGTACAATAATCAGATACGCTGGAATACACACAAGGCTGTATGAATGACCAGAAACAAGATGTAAATAGAACTTGTATTCCAGGAAGGTTATTCTTTACAAAAACTAACATTGATTCTAAATGCTGGGAGACCACAGATCATCTCTGCCTGCCTAGTAGCTCAGTGATAGCTCACCTACTGATTGATTTATCTCTCTCTCTCTCTCTCTCTCTCTCTAATATCTATCTATCTAATATATATCTCAATCAATCAATGTGTGCGTGTTTTGGGATTTTTCTGCTGATTAGCTCTTCTGAAAGGGCTTACTAAAACCTTATCTGCAGGATCTGAAGTGAAAAGAAACTGACTGAGAAAGGAAGACTTGAAGCATTAGCCATGAAATACTTGCTGCAGATTTGACATTTGCTCATAGCAACAGTAGACTGTACATCTCCAGGTACTGAAAGACTGTAAACACCAAATGAGAACTGCTGCTTGCATTTTTCATTTCTTGAACTATAAAAGGAAAATGTTGTAGTTCTGTCTACATGTACCTCTCTATTGGTAGCCTTTTGATCTCCTCTTCCTTCAGAAGAAAATTTATTGAAAGCAAGAGACAGAGGTTTTTATTAAATATGCAACTAGACAGAAGTTTTGATACCAAAAGATGTAGTTAAAGTTGAGTTAAGGATGCTGCTGTGTAAGTCTATAGAAGTGTTTGGGTTGTGTTTTTTGTTTTTTCTTGTTGCACTAACTGGTTTTGTGTGGGGAGATTTTAACTGAGCACTTGTTCTGAAGTTTGCATTTGGGATTTTGAAGTCCATCACCTGGAAGGGATGGGAAACAGAAGGTGCTGTTGTGCAGCAGCAACCTTAACTCCCTCTTAACAAAGTATTTTATAAGTATGTTTCTTTTGTTTTTAAACCTGTGAGAACCTCCAGCCAGCCTGGCTCATTCACATCTTTATCAACAGAATGGGTTTACTCTCTCATGGCTGGGATATCAAGCCTTAGTAGACAATTTTAGACATTCTTTGAGTCTTGGGGAGTTCAACTCAGGTGCTTCAGAAACAGCCAGCACCAGAAAAAGCCTGCCCACGTGGCAGTTCTCAAGTCATCTCTTTACTTTGACAAAATGCCTAATCACTACTGAATAAAAAAGGAAGTTACACCATGTGCAACATGGACCAATGGGCTTTACAACCCAAACATCCCACGGGATCTCCCCAGGAGTACAGGTGACTGTGATGTACATATGTATGATGCACATAAATATATAATGTGCATGCACATGGAATGCCATCATTGGTGGGGAGCTGTATCTTGGGAACTTCTTGACCAAATTTGCACCACGCTTCTTGCTGGATTTTAGAGAGATTTGAAAATTTGGTTTTAAAGCAAAACCCTGTTGCAACCTTAAGTATGGAGTATCTAGTCACTCCATGGTATTCCTTTAACAGGTCCTGTCTTCTGTAGCTTCTTTTTCGCCCTTCTCTGTGAGTGCATACAATGGTAATACCTTCTGCAGTCTTAGCTGTGCTGATAAAAAAGAGACCATTATCAGCTATTCATCTGGAATCATTTGGAAGAACCAATTTTTCATTCTTGTCCCTAGCAGTAAAACCTAAATCTTCTGCTGCCTTAATGTTCAGCTCTTTCACTCCTGCCTGTAATATGTGTAGGGGATGTTCTTGAAAGGATAAAGTGACACTTTATTTCTCTAAATGTGGGTTCAATCTTGGGTCATATTGTTAGTGGAATGATTCTGGTTCCAAGATGACATTCTTCCAGCCCCATACACTTTCTAAGATGACTATCTTTGTTCAAGTGGGATAGCAGCCATAGCTATAGGTCAGGACTGAGTGCCTTGGCATAGTTATATGGAAGGAGTCTGCATTCCCCCTACCACTCTATTTGCCTGTCCAGACAGTATTTTCATTCCTTCTTTCATGAACGCTATTGTCACAAGCTTTGTTTTTATAGTTTTTATACTTTCAAAACACACCCCAGACACTGATCATCTCTGTGATCCCTTCTTCCCTGTGCAGGGTCTGAGGAAGTGCAAAAGCTATTTTCCACTAATCCTTAGCCTGCACAGATGACAGTGAGTTAGTGTATCTCCAAAATCATTTGAGACCTAGATTCACAGCGATTAAGAAAGGAGACATTTTTATGCTATTTATGCTTGGAATTGTCTTCCTAGATTTAATCGGTTTCCATTCACGTTCTTCTAGGAAGAGAGACTCAGTATGACTGATGCATACAATCTGTCTTCTCTCCCTCTTCCACATCCCAGGTTCGGAAATGATGTGCAGCACTTCAAGGTGCTCCGAGATGGGGCTGGCAAGTATTTCCTCTGGGTGGTGAAGTTCAATTCTCTGAACGAGCTGGTAGATTATCACAGATCCACTTCTGTCTCCAGGAACCAGCAGATATTCCTTCGGGACATTGAGCAGGTGCCACAGGTAAGATGGTGGGAGAGAGGAGCATTGCCACTATAACCAAAATGGAGAGCTCTCGGTCAGCAGCCCAAAGGATTGCTTGAATTTTCAGTAGGAAGATGTGGGGAGAGAGAAGTTAACCCTTTAACTTTCCCTCTCTGATGTAGAATTATCTGGTTCTACAGTTCTGAGTCCTGGATTCTGCAGACTAATTATACTGAAAAATAGATGCAGCCCATGTGCCTTCTTTTGGATGGGCTTTTGTACCACTATAAAAAAACTTGTAAATCCCCTTCTGTTCTGGCAAAGGATGTCCCTATGACTTTTTGATCCTCCAATTCGCATCTTTAATAATAATTTGGGATTATGCCTATCCTTCAATACATAAAGCACCATAGTGAGGCTGTCTGTTTGTTCCCACCAGTAGACATGGTTGTAATCATATGTTACGTTCCCTTCCCCCAGCTACTTTCAAGGGGATTTTGATTTCTGTTTGAATTAATTTTTAACCAGCAGGGCCCTCAGCAGTAGACTGCATACCATCAATATCTTAATGGACATTCCTCTTCAGATGCACACTGTAGAGAATGATTAAGGATATTGGCATATGGAACTTCTCTCCTCTAGGTTGCTGGTTTGACTCTAGTCCAAACTGGTAGTGACCAAAGTTATGGTCTAATGGAAGTTATTGGTTTTAGTTCAGCTCCCAGACACACCAAAATACCATCACAGTTGGCAATTGGTGTCTGATGGGCTCTGCAGGAAGACCATCTCACCATTAGATGTGGCTCCTCCAGTCCAGGCTTGAGACATGCTGGAAAGGCCGAGTGGAGGAAACTTAAGGTATGTCTAAACTAGAGCATGAAGGCATAAATTCCAGCTCAAGGCAATATACCCACACTAGTTCTGATTACCTAGTGTGCTAAAAATGGAAATGAAGCTGCAGTGGCACAAGCAGCAGGAGGGGCTTGCTGCCCCAAATATGATCCTATCTCAGCCCAGAAGTATGGCCTTGGGACAGCTAGCCCCTCTCACAGCTCGTCCTACCTTGGGTACACATCTATTTTTAGCATGCTAGCGCAATCAGAGCTAGTGTGGGTATGTCTCCTCAAGCTGGCATTTACACCTTCCAGCCCTAGTGCAGACTTACCCGTATGCTGCTCTGTCCATGCTTTACCTAATCTATAGATAACCAGGACATCAAGGCTATTGGACCGGTATTAAATTAACCATATCAAAAGAGACATAGCTGTAAAAAACAGAAAACATGAAAATAAAAGTACTTCCTAGTACCATTAAACTCATTTTTTAAATTAAGCTTTAGTTTTCATAAACACAGTATACAGATTTGCAGAAAACAGATTGGATAAAGTCTGTCCAGAAAAACTTCACTCAACGTGAATGAATGGTGGTTAGAAAACTTGTTGTGATTTATGTGGGAAGCAAACTGAGGAAGAATAAGAGTAATGAAGCTGTTAGGACACAGAAAGGAAATGGAGAAGGACAAGGATACAGATGAGAAGGGAATATCTAGTGGAGACAGTAACATATACAGTATGGGCCTCTGATAAGACATGGTCACAAAGGGGTGTCTTGCAGTGAAAATGCCCAAGAGACTCCACCTTGTAGAGTTTTACTGTAACTCATTCATTTAATTAATGTGACCATTTTCAAAGGTCCTGTGTATTCTAAACGTATCCTTCTGAGCATCTTGTCACAGATGATGAAAGAGGCAATTTGCAGAGAAATGAAACAGCCCAAATATTTACTATGTTGCAGAGCTAGAATGCAGCCTATGGGAGATTTGTATGCTGTGAATGACTCTCTCTCTTGGTTTTTTCCCCATGCAGCAACCCACATACGTTCAGGCCCTTTTCGATTTCGACCCCCAGGAGGAAGGTGAACTCGGCTTCCGCCGTGGAGACTTTATCCAGGTCCTCGACAATTCTGATCCCAACTGGTGGAAAGGAGCCTGTCATGGACAGACGGGCATGTTTCCACGCAACTACGTGACCCCAGTGAACCGGAACATCTAGAGATAAATATTAGAGATTATTTAAAGAAACCAGAGAAACAGTAAATACACATACAGAGTCTAACTACAGCCGGTGATCTAAAATCACAAGATGGTAAAACCTGAATCACTTCTTACCACAAAGTGATCTTCCTTCACTCAGTATGGAACTTTGGGGGTGGGAGGGAGAGTTCAACTTACATGCCAAAATTTACCTTTAAATTAAAAAAAGTAACAGATTTCCTCACCTGCTCCTGGGTTGTCCCTTTCATTCACTATTCCTTTTCCCCCCTCCTTTGTCCATCAGTGCATGAAGTTTTAATGCCATATAAAGTCCTAGCCATGCTGATAAAGGAAAAGGGAGAAACTCTGCTGGTATTTTCTCTCTATGCAAACAGTCTTCATTTGACATGGAGGGACTTGAGAGAAGAACCAAATCTACTGTCCTGCCTTTAAAAAAACAAAACTGCTTTTTGCCTTCAGCATTCAGCTCTTTTTGGTTGGGAAAAGATGGTGTTTTCTTTATTTTTCCTTCTCCTTAGCCACTCTCCCCTCTGAGGCTCAGCAGCTTCATAGCAGAGTGAAGGAGACAAGCTTTTTTTCACAAGTCACAGAGCTGCTCTGAGAAACTCCAAACTACAATCAGTCTGTTCTCTTTTATTTTGGTGACAGCTTTTTTTCTTAAAGATGTACAGTTGAGCACAGTCTGTAATTTTTTTCCATAGTGCCTTTGCCCGTATTTCCTTTTTTTATTATTTTTAACTTAAAAGGACAGTCCAGAGGTTTTTTCTTCATACGTGTAAATATTTTTAGGAGGGAGAAGTGGTAGTTTTATCAATGAATATAAAAAGACATCTACAAAAAAGATGGAGCTTTAATATTTGTATTACCATGTGACTTTCTCTATTCCAAGGAAAAATACAAGGCATCTACAGTGTTGTAAGTGGCAGCACAGACTGCTCAGAGGTGGGGAGATGCAGCCAGGAGCCTCAGGAAAAGGGAGAGAAGGATTGCCTCATTAGGACTGTTCAATAGAATCATAGAAATGTAGGATTGGAAAGGACCTAAATAGGTCTTCTAGTCCAGTCCCCTGCACTGAGCCAGGACTAAGTATTATGGGAAATGGGCAAACATATTTGGGGGTGAAGGTGGGCGATGTTCTATCAAAGTACCATGGTGGGAGAGAATAGTGCTGAGGTGTCTGACGAAATGTACATTCCTCTTAACAGGAAACTTTATATTACAGGGAAACCTCAAGAAATAGTACTTGAGTACACTTCAAGGTATTAGTGAATGTCCATACGTACACATGTAATCGAGAGTCTGGCTCCCTTTAGGCTGGGGTAGGGAATATTTGCAATCATGTCTTGTTCCTGAAAAGGGGGGGTAGCATCACTGTTCTCCACTTTCTCCCTACCCCATCCTCCTCATGCCAGTGTTACACAATTTAAGAAGTTGATTCTTACTTTTCACTCCCGTTTCACAGCAGGCTGTGTGACTGCATTCCCCTTCCCCTCACCACAGTGGCATTTGTTAATGCCATTAGCTCCTCTGCCAGAGCAGTTTGACATTGATTTGGTCAAAAAGGAGATAAATCAAACTGCAGAGCTTTGTGCCAATCTTCAGTTATATTGTTTCCTCTTGGTAGCCCTGTGGCTGAACCCTTCACCCCAATGATGAACCCCAAAACTGCAACAGAGATCTCCTGCCCAAGCGGAGATGTTCCTGTATTGGCGGGTGCCTTTTTTGTACTAAGTGTTACAAATGTTTTATTCCTGAGATGGACTCTGCCTTACACTTCATTTCTCCAGCAGATGAAAGAGAGAGCTACCCTGTAGAGTATTACTTTCTCTCCCTGTCCTTGCTAGCTGTCATTCACTTTGTCTTCTTTCTAAAAATGATTGGAAAAGGAATCTATGGCATTCTACACCTGGACCATTTGATTGTTTCCTTATTTTGAAATTGGTGTATATCATACAGCCTTGCAGACATACGTCTTGTGTGTACATATATTAAAAAAAAAAATCAGTGTTTAAATAAAAAGGCCTATGTACTTAATCCTTTAACTCTGCAGCAGCATTTGGTAGATAGTAATTAACTGTGAATAATAAATATACAATGAATTCTTCACTTTAGCATCTGTCTGTTATTTCCATTAACTGAGCAAAACATCAGCCAGGCAAACTAATTTATAATATGTAACTCAATGGGAAGGAGGAGAGAAGTTAGTCCTTCATCCTACCAAGATAGATAAATTGACAACTGCATAGGTTAGCACGCATGGCCTTCTGGGTTCAGATAAAAATCCAGTCTGCTGCTTGCAGACATTAGAGACCGTTGTCCATTATCTGAACAGTAGGTGGAGCCTGGATGTTTCCTTGTTCAAAACTTTGTATTGATCTCCACAAATGGGCATGAAATTGCTGACACATAGTAAGGAACCAGTTGTGGAAAATGCTTTGGTGTATCCGATCTGACTTCTGACTGATCATCTCCCAAGTAGTTTATTGCTGCTTTTTTACTGAAGGACAGAGTGTGGGGGGATGCTGGAATCTGACTTGTGAGAATAGCAACTGTATTTCCAACTGACAAATGAGTGATTATTTTTTTTCCTGCTCGATTTGCACCTTGGCCTTTATGGATTACATCCAATTGTATGAGTTGGTTCCAAGCACTTTCAAATGGTACCAGAATGGCTTGCCTGGATCATCATCATAAGCTGTATCAATGCAATGGTGGAAATGGTCCTTGAAAATCTGTCTGGATCAATATCAATTGTATGACTTCTCTCCAGTCCTTTGCTCTGTGTAGATTATGTTCACAAACTCCATAGTGGGATTTAAAGCATAATAATTGAAAGGCTGACTGACATAAGCTCCTTTGAATTGTCAAAGAAAATTCTTAATTTGGTTAGGAATTCTTTCACCACATCTGTTCTGGAGCCCGCTGTCTCTGGCAATATCTAAATTATCCAGTGAGAGTTTTTCATTGTTTTTCCTGAGTTGTGCCAAGTCAGTATCCCAACCAAACACAATCATTTGCCTTGTGGGTTTGAGTTGGACATCATTTATAATGTTGAACTGGGACACCTTCACGTTCTCAGTGGTCTTTATCTTCTGTTAAAGTTTAGAAAAATTCCTTATGGCTTGTAAAACTCATTTGTTGCCATTTTGTATGGTTATGTAATATTAATGATGGTGCTTGATTCTTGTTTTTGGCCAGAATCCCTTCTGAGTAAGTCATGTACCTCTTTAAGGTTCTCTCTCCCACATGCACATACAACGACCACCATGGGTGCACACATATACCCCCTTTTCCTGACAATGCAAATGTCAAAATTAAGATTAAAGGTCTCCTTCCCCTTTCTTCTCTTTCACCCCCTCTCCTGGAGGGAAAAAAAAAAGCTGCTTAAAAAATCTCTGCATGCCTGACTGTCATCCTACCTGATGCTAGCAAAGCAAAAGCTGTATGGCCAAAATTTCAAGACCTGGCAGTCAGCCAGCTTATATATAAAAAGCCCTTTAACTATCCATTGACTATCTACTGCCACCACAGCAACCAAGCAACTGCTTCGGCTGCTGATGCTATATGTAAGGATTGTTTGAACAGGAGTTGTAGGCACAGAACAAAGTTATGTGATGGGACATATGTTAAAAATGCAGCTAATGCCTGTAAAGTTTAGCAATATAGTTTACACTTTTTGACTCCTTGGAGAAATGATCAGCTTCCACATAAAACCACGATGATCTTAATTCTGCATTTTTATTTTTTTTTTTAAAACTCCACATCTCAGGACTCAGAGTGAAATATTGAAATCAGACTTTATTTTAACACAAGTTTAAAAAACAAAAAAAACCCTTATCAATTGGCCATGTTAGAAGGTGAGTGAATGATGTGAGTATTTGCTGCCAACCCAGCATGACTAATCAATGACTTGCCACTGTGAGTGGTACAGTACATAATGTTAAAGGTGCAGTTCTTAGTGACACTCAGGCTTTGTACATACTACCATGAGAGGAGTGAGGAGCTGTGTGCAGAATTAAGAGCCAGAAACTCTTATTTTAATACCAGCTCTGCTATGGATTCCTAAATGGCCCTGTGAGGGTCATTTTAATCTGCTTCCATTTCTCCATCTGTGAATTGGGAATAACCCATTTTCAAGGGTTGAAGACTATTTAAAGGACGATCTGCACAGTGAATACATTTGCTTTATCACTCTAACCATTAATTTATAAAACTTAAACCACAAGCTCATGGAAAACCAGCTGGGCGGAAGGAGTTAGGGGGTGGGTCAGAGAATCCTGTCTTTTAATGAAATGGTGTTGCTCTGTCAGGTGCTGGTGGGCAAGTCCAGGTGCGGCGGCTCTAGGGATTTTGTCGCCCCAACCATGGCAGGCAGGCTGCCTGTTGGAGATCTGAAGCCGCGGGACCAGCGGACCCTCCGCAGGCACACCGTGGAAGGCAGCCTGCTTGTTGCCCTCAGGGCACTGGCAGAGCGCCTCCCGTGGCTTGCTGCCCCAAGCAAGTGTTTGGCGTGCTGGGGCCTGGAGCCACCCCTGGGCCAGTGCTCTATTCTATGCTCTGCTTGGTTGGAGTGGCTCTCCTGGACTGATTAGTGTTGGGTAATAAAATACCATTGGGAGAAAAGGTAGAAAGAAAGTAATCATAGAGCTAGACTATATGCTTCTGTACTCTAACATCCACATAATAATATGGGAATTGTTTACACAGTTGGTCTGTGCCTTCCATAAGAGCTTACTATGTCTTGCCTGTCTGCACAGTGGCTAGCAGATGGTAGGTGTGCTGGAAAAAAAAAAGGGGGGGGCACACAATCCTTGTGAATCTTGGGTTTGAACACAAACCCACCACAAAACAAATGTAGTCCCCCATTCTTCTACAACCCATCGACCTGGGACTACACTCAGTTGAGCACTTCAATCCTCTATAGCAAATGCCTAGCCCCTTCTAAGCTAGGTGTGATAATTGCCTCTGGAAAGGGTGACCGTATAGCAATTGTGAAAAAATGGGGCATGGTGGGGTAATAGGTGCCTATATAAGAAAAAGTCTATAAAAACAGGACGTCTGGTCACCTTACCTCTGGAAGTCCCTAGCACCTGTTCTGAAAGGGAGGCTGGCTGGCTCCGGGTCTCTAAAGAGGCAGAGGACCCTGTTACACTGTCCCTCTCCTTTTTATTCTCTGTTGCAAAGACCAAGATGAGTGTGGGACCTTTTCCTCCTATCACCCCAAATGCTTTCCTCTGACAGCTTGGGAGGAGGGGGTGGAGCAGCACCTCTCCCCGCCCCGCGTGACGCTGCGGTCTGGCGTGACTACATCTCCCAGCAAGCCTCGGGCCTGCGGTGATCCTGAGCATGCGCGGTCTGTTCTCTGTCCTCCCCGAGCAGGACAGGCAGCTGGCTGGGTTGGCTAGGCCCGGCTTGGGCCGATGTCAGCGGCCGGACAGCGGGTCTGAGCAGTGCCGCGAGGAGGGTGAGCGTCGTCGTGGTGAATGTCTCCTCTGGCGGGGGAAGATGCTGCGGGGCAGAGGCCTGAGCGGAAATTTCTGAGGTGCGGTGACTCAGGGCAGCCTCGGCCCCGGTGCGTCCCCGTCCACACCAGCAACCGGCCCCCTCGGCGCGTCCCCGCGACCGGCCGTTGGGCTCCCGGCGCGTCCCCGTCCATACCAGCGACTGGCCGTTGAGCTCCCGGCGCGTCCCCGTCCACACCTGCGACCGGCCCCCTCGGCTCGTGCTCGCGACCGGCCGTTGGGCTCCCGGCGCGTCTCACCCAGACTAGCGACCGTCCCTCTGCCCCTAGCCTGGGCCTGTCCAACGTAGTAACTGTCCCTTCTGCAAGTCTCAACCAGCAACCCTCACTTCTGCCCCCATCCACCCAAGCCCCAGACCTGCAACCACCCCGTGTAGTAGGGCTGGTGCCAGCATGTCTCTTCCAAGGGTTATCATCCCCTTTCCATGCCAAGGGGTGTTATTGTTGCCTTTGTTAGGCTGGCTGAAGACCTTTTTATTTAGTTTTGTTATTGTTCCTGTTTAAATAGACCACGTGTTCTAGTGGTGGGAGCAGTTTTAGGAGTTGGGGGTTCCTTTTTGGGATCAAAAATATTCAAAGGCCTGAGGCTAGCTTGTCTTGTGATAGTGACCTCTTTGCTCCTCTGCAAGAGGTCAAAAGTAGACCTGTCACTGAAAATGCCTCATTCTCTTCTGTCTTTGGACTGTAGTGTTCCTGGAGGTTGATGCAGGTGGAGGCTGCCCGTGGACCAGGCAGTGATGGTCGGTTATGACCCCAAGTCTGAAGTGAAGTCCATCTCAGCTGTGGAGGTGGCTGTGGCAGGATCAGCATCTGGGTTTGTCACTCGGGCTCTAATAAGCCCTATGGATGTCATCAAGATTCGCTTTCAGGTACCTTTCCCAACAGCCCCTATGGCACACCTGGAAGAGGAACATACAGAGAATAAAAAGAAGCAACACTTTTTTTCTTTTAACCTTTTATAGTATTTAAATAAGTCATTGCCAGTGTCACAGATACCCCCAGAAGCTATTACATAGCTGATTAAACCTGTGTGTGTGAGGGAGTTAAATACAGATTATACAAGGTAGACAGGTGTATTTCTCTTTGGGGACCGTTTCTACTTTCTCTTAACAAATTAGTGTATTTTTACTGCTCTGAATTATTTTCTTGTACATAGCTCTTATGTTTTTCTTGTTCTTCCTTCTTTTTTTTCCTTCCTATCTACCTGTCCTAATTTAGTTTTATTAACATTTTTGCTGAATATCATAGTTCTTTAGCGTTGCACATACTTCTTCTTCTGCTTCCAACTCTTAAGGACCAGTAGTATTGGTATCTGAGCCAGTTGTAGCTGCCAAGAGGGCACACAAGAAGTGGGGTCTGAGTTAATGTAGGCCACCGAATGTTTCAAAGATCAGGTTCAGGACCTTGAAGCAGATCACAGAGTAAGGTAATTTATTTGTTCTTTTTCAGCTTCAGATTGAAGAACTCTCCCCCAGAAACCCACTGGCTAAATATTATGGCATCTTGCAAACCGCACACCGGATCTTTCATGAGGAAGGGTTGACAGCATTCTGGAAGGGGCATGTGCCTGCTCAGCTCCTCTCAGTCAGCTATGGAGCTGTCCAGGTAAGCTGTCAGGAAATCATCCAGGGCTAGCTTTGTTCTGAAGTTTTTTGTTCCTGTAGTGGCTTTGTCAGCAGCCTCATCCTGTCATAGCTGCCTGCCACTTACCCAGCTGTCTGTAGGGCTAGTCCATTTGTAGGGTACTTTGTACGTCAAAGGGGAGACTCTGATAGTGTGATTAGGTGATGGTAGAGCAGCGGACCAAGAGGACAGATGTGGACTCTAGTCTCAGATGAGTTACTTACATGCTGTGAATCCTTGGGTGTGTCACTTATCTTTCTGGTTCACTTACCACCTTTGTTCATTGAAGATGATAGTGTTAATAATAGCAGCAAAGAGTCCTGTGGCACCTTATAGACTAACAGACGTATTGGACCATGAGCTTTCATGGGTGAATACCCACTTTGTGTTAATAATACTGATTCATAGGTTGTTGTGAAGCTTAATTCATTAATGTTTCTAAAACCTTTTGAGACCATCTATTGAAAGGTAATGTATAAGAGCCAAATATATATTATTTAATAAATTTGTGGAGAGGAGAGAGAATTAAAATGGGATCTTCCTAGGAGGCCTTTTTGTTTTAAATCCCAGACTATATTCTCCTAAAGGGAGAACTGAAGATTCTGAATGCCAAGAGTATTCCCCAATTTGATGGCTGCATCCTTGGAACATACCCTCCAGGAAGTTACAAATGATGGATTTATTTATTTTTGTTAGAATGTGGTAGAACCAGGAGGGTTGTGGGTGATAAGAGTTTTCTCTGTGACATATGTTTCTGTTTCTCTGTAAGTTTGTGACCTTTGAGTGCCTGACGGAATTGGTGCACAATGCCACACCATACAACACCCGCAACTTCGTTGTGCACTTTGTGTGTGGCGGCCTGGCTGCTTGCACTGCCACCATGACAGTTCAACCTCTTGACACACTGCGTACCCGCTTTGCTGCTCAGGGCGAGCCTAAGGTATGAGTTAGGGGAGAAGAATTTTAGCTTTATTATACTTGATGATAGCCATGTTTCATTCAGATTAGTGTGGTGGAGGGAAACTGCACAACTTCCAGCAGGTGATCTGGGAAGACTGGAGCCCTTAATGGGTGGTAATGTCATTAATGCCAAGTTATGCTTTGGTCCGTTGGCACATGTGCTTTGTCCTGGCTGAGAGAAGGAGAAACCTCTCTTTTTGGTGTGGCTAATTTGGCTCTCATTTGATACTCAGCCACACAAGGGAGTTATTCCTCTGCCTTTCTTGAGGGGACATGTCTCGAACAAAGAGTCATAGAAATGTAGGGCTGGAAAGAACCTTGAGAGGTCACCTAGTTCAGCCCTCTGAATTGACACAGAACCAAGTATGCCTAGACCATCCCTACCAGCTGTTTGTATAACCTGTTAAAAACCGTCTGCGATGGGGATTCCACAACCTCCCTTTAGGAGCCTATTTTGGTTCTTAGTTATCTATATAGTTAGAAATTTTTTCCTAATATCTAATCTAAATCTCCCTTATTGCAGATTAAGCCCATTACTTCTTGTTCTACCGTCAGTCTAGGTGGAGAACAATCTATCACCATCCTCTTTACAACAACCCTTAAGATATTTGATGACTGTTACCAGGTTCCCCCTCAGTCTTTTTTTCTCAAGACTAAATATCTTCAGGGTTTTTTTTTTTTTTAACCTTTCCTCACAGGTCAGGTTTCTAAATCTTACATCATTTTTATAGTGCACCTCTGGACTCTCCAGTTTGTCCTCCTCTTTCTTAAAGTGTGGTGGCCAGAACTGGACACGGTGGCCAGCTGAGGCCTCACCAGTGCCAAGTACAATGGGATAATTACTTCGCTTGTCTTACATATATCACTGCTGTTAGTACACCCCAAAATGATGATATCCTTTTTTCACAACTGCATCACACTGTTGGCTTATAAATATGCAAAGTGTACGAAGAGTCATGTGCAGGTTCTTACAGGTATGAAGTTTTTAAAGCAGTCCTCTATTAATCCAGTTGTATATCCTTGTTTATACAAGGATCTGACTCCCTCAACCAAGTTCTTCTGTCTCCCCTCAGTTATTACTGGAGACACTTAATTTTGAATCAGAGCCATTTTCTTACTCAGTTTCTGCTTGACTTGTAATGGAATCGCAATCCATTCCCATGTATTCAGTGTCAGGGCTTCACTGCAGGAGTGAATGGTGAAACTAGGCTGTGAGGATGAAAACACACTGCTGATACAAATACAAGTGCTGGTGAGCTTAAGCCATTGTGAAAATTACCAAAAATATGAGAAGTAGCTAGATTTCTTAATACAATAAGTCTTTGAGTAATGTGTTTTCCAGCTACGAGTCAAAGAAGACTGGACAAGAAATGTTCTCAGCTTCTTGAGTAAAGAGCTGTGACTGGCATATTTGACATCACTCTTGTAAATTAAGAATCTTTGAAGGACACTCAATCTGTGAATTCAGCCGTGTTTTGCACAGTTACCCAGAGCTTTCCCCCTGCCTCATAATAGCTGTCCTGATCTGCCAGCCTCCCCTTACTGTCACTTTTTGAAGCTATTCATATCAAGGTGTTCTCAGTCATAGGGACCCATCTCTGGGGCTTGCTTCCCACCAGAGCCAAGGTTCAGGCAACTTCAGGATACAATGTCCAGCCATGCCTTTCAGTGGGATACTGCTGTCAAGCAGAACTGAGGGTTTGTTGGTTTCAGTTAGTCTCATGTGGAAGAGACCATGTTTATTCTGTCAGGTTGTTTTAATTATTATCAGGATTTCAAAGACTCAGCAATGAGCGTTCATGTCATGATACATGAAATGGTTTTGTTAATCTGTTTGTGCTAAAAATCAACCTGTTATGTTGGGAGATGGGAATCCCCATCTGTATCCAGAATGTAACTGATTTCTGAATAGCTGATTGTAAGTGTATCTAACAGGAGAACTTTACTATTCCTTGTTGTTTAGGTTTACCGAAATCTTCGTCATGCTGTGGCGACCATGTACCAAACAGAAGGGCCTCTGACCTTCTACAGGGGTTTGACCCCCACTATCATTGCTATCTTTCCATATGCTGGTCTCCAGTTCTCCTTTTACAATCTCCTGCAACAATTGTATAAATGGGTGATGCCACCCGAAGGAATGAATGCAGGTGGGTGCTTGGGACTGAGAAATACTCAGTCCTGGAGGAAGAAGAAGGGTGGCCCAGTGGTTAGGGCACTAGTCTAGAACTTGAATCTGAGTTCAGTTTCTTCCCCTGTGACAGATTTACTGTGTGACCCTGGGCCAGTCACTTAATTTCTCTATGCCTAATTTCCCCACCTGTAAAATGTCTAAATACCTTACCTTATAGCAGTGTTGTGAAGATAAATACATTAAGACTGTGAGGCACTCAGATATTGTGGTAATGAGGCCCATAGAAGTACCATTGGCAGGAAGATGAACTCTTCAGTATATTATTTCTCAAATTGGGTCATGTTGCTTGTGCAGTAGAAAGATTTTGCTGAGACAGCCTTTATTTCTTTCAATTTCAGTAATATTATGGGGATAGGACTGTCAGTTGAGTACAGGATCTCTGAACAGCTGTATGTTCTAAAGTTGCTTCCCCTCTTCAGCTTGTACAAGAGGATTCATCTGGTGCAGGTTAACGCTCCCAAGTTGTTCTAATATTGATCTCCTGCTCTTTGGCTATTCTGAGTTTTTAAGAGAATTTCATGAAAAGTGGCACCTTGACAGCCCTGGAGATGGGAGCTCCATCCATTAAAGCACATACAGCATGGGTAGCCTCACTGCAAGTTACTGCTCCATCAGAGTGTTCTCAAGTAGAGAGATTACCTCCTATGTGTGAGAGCAGCTCATCCTCAATGTTCATTCAATGTTAGACAGCAGATTGTGATGGTAGTTTTGTGCTGTGGACACCTGCTAATTAGGACCTGAACTAAGACTACCAAACTCCTTTCCCATTGGCCTCTGTACAGCCACCAGATGGTACCAATTTATGATCTCTACTAACCTGTTCTGATTTGAACTCTCAACTGGAAGCACAAGGTTCCATACCCTATTACCAATCTCCAGTATTTTTTTTCCTAGCAGTGTGAAAGCTTGCATGGTTATTGATGATAAACCCTTCTGTTATTGTTTCTTTTGTGTATTGCCATTTGACAGAGCTTCACAATAGATCAGTCTTTAAATTAAGACTGGATATCTTTCTAAAAAATATGCCCTCACTCAAAGAAGTTGTGGACTTGATGCATAAATTCTTGGGTGAGGTTCTATGGCCTGTTTTATGCAGTAGGTGAGACCAGATGATCATAATGGTCCTTCCTGGCCTTACAGTCTCTGAATAAATGGTTCTGATTTACTTTCCATTATGCGTTTGTAAATCAGAACTCCATTCTAATCCTCCATTTCTTCCGTACACTCTTCTTTCCACTTCTCTACTTTTCAGGTAATGTTAAAAACCTCGTGTGTGGCAGCTGTGCCGGAGTTATCAGCAAAACTCTTACTTACCCTTTCGACCTGTTTAAAAAGCGGTTGCAGGTGGGAGGCTTTGAGCAGGCCCGGGCAGCCTTTGGGCAGGTGAGTGATGTTTTAATCAACTGGTTTTCATATGTTTAAATGTAGACCAAGAAATAAAACATTACCCAGAAAACTCAGCTTTCTGATTTTGAACAGCGTTCTGTTTAGTTCCTCTCGGGGCCTACCAAAGAAGGCATTGTTGGTTGACTTGTTCACAATATACTATATATGAGAGAATCTTCTTAATAGGCAGTCATTTGTGGTAGACCAGTCATCCCAGATAAGCAGCTACCCTGATTAGGAGATTATTTTTCCTTCTAGAAACAAAACTTTCTGAAAAGACCTGAAATTAAATAAAATAATGAGTAAAAATAACCATGAATTTTTAAAAATCACCTGTCTTAAACTGGTGTTGAAGTTCTGAACTCTGATATTTTATCACCCAGTTAAACTCCTTAACCAAATGCTGAATTTTTGCTAGTACTGTTCTAAACAATTAGCAGTTACTGCAGTTCACTCACTAGTGGAATAAATTGCCTTTCAGGAAGATGACCCAACTGAGGGATGTATACTATGTCTGTATATAGAGATCTAGGCTGAGAGACTCAAAGGGGCCTAGGGGACTGACAGTAGTCATGGCCATGTAATAAATTGCATTTATCTTGTACTGTTGACTGAGGGTCAGATTTTTAAAGGTATTTAGGTGCCTAACTCACATTGATATCAATGGGAATTAGGTGCCCAAATACCTTTTAAAAATCTGACTCACTTGCACTGTGCTCTTGGAGAGGGGTTGAATGAAAGTTTGGAGGAGTTTGGATTTATTTTATTTTTCTATTTGCTGATGGATATTTGTATGTCAAGATGAGATGAGCAGTTCTTGCTACTGTATTGTGTATTTTAGTTTGTGGAATAGGCACTCAGAATTCATGATGGGTACCTAAAGAGACTTGTATAAATCTAAACAAATTAAATACATCTAGCATTTCTTACCACCTTGAAATAGACACTTATTTTAAAAATTGTATTAGAGAAATATTTCCTTTCTCCCCCAAATATGAAAATGTCCCTTCCAGTTTATATTGGCCTGACATGCAAATTGGGTAGTATCCAGTCTTTGAAGCAATGACATGTATAGTCTGAGAGGGAAGGATGTAAATACTAGGGAGGGAGAGGAGTTATTTAAGTTAAGCACCAATGCTGACACAAGAACAAATGGATATCAAGTGACTATCAATGACTCTAGGCTTTAAAGTAGATGAAGGTTGCTCACCATCAGAGGAGTGAGGTTCTGAATAGCCTTCCATGGGGAGCAGTGGGGGCAAAAAACCTTACTGGCTTCAAGACTGAGCTTGAGAATTTATGGTGGGGATGGTATGATGAGACCGCCTACAATGGCATGTAGCCGATCTGCAACTGCCAGTAGAAAATATTCCTGATGGTTGGTGATGGAACCCTAGATATGGAGGACTCTGAGTTACTACAGAGGACTCTTTCCCAGGTGTCTGGCTGTTGTCTTGCTAAAATGCTCAGAGTACAACTGGTGACCATATTTGGGGTTGCGAAGGAATTTTTCTCCATGTTAGGTTGACAGAGACCCTGCGGGGGAGGGTTGCCTTCCTCTGCAGCATGGGGCAGGGATCATTTGCAGGTTTAAACTAGTGTAAATGGTGGATTCTCTGCACCTTGAAGTCTTTAAATCATGTTTTGAGGACATCAGTAACTCAGCCAGAGGTTAGGGGTCTATTAAGGAGTGGGTGGGTAAAGTTTTTTGTCGCTTGCAATGTGCAGGAGATCAGACTTGGATGATTATGATGGTCCCTTCTGGCCTAAAAGTGTATGAGTCTATATGGAAAATAATACCTACACATTCTGAAGCAGTTGCTCTACAAACTCTGTAGCATGAACATTGCATGAGGTGTGGTATAAAGGATTTCCTGTCATTCAGTTGGCGTGTAAGCTGTTGCTGACAATGGTAAATGTAATTTGTAGCTGTAGTGCCTGCATCTACAAATCAGTGTGCACTCAGATTGATTCTCTGATGCTGCCAGTCAGTCATAGTGAATATCCATAGAATCTCCATTGTATGTATCTAGAATACATTTTTGATACAGCCTTTGGGTTTCTTTCAAGTCCTCTGAGTCCCTTTCCTGGATGTGTGGAATATGATACAGAGGTTTCTGAGAGAATCCTGCCCAGGTGAGCTGGGCTTGTGCTGTTGCACTCTTTACTCTCTCAACTCTTCTCCCCCAGGTGCGGACGTACAAGGGTTTAATGGACTGTGCTGGGCAGATTGTGCGAGAGGAGGGGCCTGTTGGACTATTTAAGGGTCTCTCCCCCAGCTTGCTGAAGGCTGCTCTCTCTACTGGCTTCACCTTCTTCTGGTATGAATTCTTCTGCAACCTGCTATATGCCCTGAAGGACACTGGCAGCACTAAGGGGCAGGAAGGCTGAAGAGGCAGGACTCATCAGCTGCAATTACACTGTGGAGGAGTAAGACTAGTGGCTTCATTGTCACATGGAGAGGGATGGGGAATGGCTCCTCCCTGCCAGGGCTCTGAAAACACGTGTCCACTAGCTTTGGAGGAAAGATCTGTTTGGAACAAAACCAAAGAAGCAAGTGACTGCAGCTTCAGTTGAGGACACTAAGCCCTGGGGTACACTGAGCATCTTCTGTCATATCGCCTATAGTATCGGAATTCATTTTGGGAGAAGGGGTTTTATAAAAACCTAATTCTACTACCCATCTGGCAACATGCTCTGAAGAGGCATCTGATCAAATGTGTGAAATCCTTCAAGCACAGGGACCCTCTGGCTTAGCTAGTGCCACTCAGCTAGTGTCAAATGATGTCACATCTGCAAAGCTTCAGCCCTCTGCTTAGGGCATGTCCATTTGCTGCATATTCTCATCTCCTTGTTGTACAGGTAACCCCTTCCTTATTCTGCGTAGACACCTGTCTTCTCTTTGCCATTAACATTTACCAGCTCCACATCCTCAGCCACTTTAAACGTAGCATCATCTAGCAACGTTTATGCTAACACCGATTTGCTTTCTCACTACAAGTGGCAGCCTTACTTTTGTTTGACAAGTGTCCCTTCTTCTGCCTGTGAGTTCTGCTGTGGGCCTCTTAGGGTTCTACTTTGCTAGTGTAATGCTCTTACAAACAGGTCTGCAGCTCTAATGCTGTTTGCTCTCAGGAAGGTCTCTCAATGCACAAAACCCATTTTTGCTTCGCACTGACATGTTGGGGCTCTGCTTTGCTATTAGATTGTCATGATTAAACAGATGCTATAAAGATTTTTTTTTTTTTAAACCTACCTTAAAATAATGAAGACAGTCCTGTGGAAACTAGTGACTCTTTAATCATCATAGAGCCAAGGAATTGCTGAGCACCTGGTGTAGTTGGGAAATTAATTCTCTGAATCTCTTGTGGGGGCTTGAGAGAGACCTGAGAACTGCCAGATAAACTGAGAGAAATGACATGGTTGCTCTGTGGAGGGCATTGGAGCAGATCTTCCTCCCTGGAAATACTTCCAAACCCTCTCTATTGTGGATTAAATGATCTTCTAAACCTGTCATAGTCCCTTATCTGGACTGAAGGGCAAAGCAGCTTGAGGAGTTTGGAATTGTTTGTGTATAGTTTGTTTTTAATTTTTTCTGAAGTAGCCTGGTGAGCCTCCATGTGCACTGGGAAGGAATGACTGGGCAAAGAGCCTCCACCCTAATCTTGGTTTGTTGCACACTGGGCTGTTGATCATACATGTGATGGGTCTTTATATGATCATTTAGCTGGTGGGAAAGGGATTTAGTGGCTTCTGTAGTACAATGAAAAGACAAACCATGATAGTCATTTCACCTCCCACCCTCGATGTCTGTGTCTTTAAAGGATTTCTAATTTGCCCATCACTAGTCTCTAAACATGAGTCACATCATAAGGAGGGGAAGTGGATAAAAACAAGAGCATTGATTTCCCCTTAGGTAAAGGGGAGAGATACGGGTTTAGTACACAGGATTAGCAAGATGGGTCTTATTTTGCTACTGTTGAGTTTTGCAGGATCTGTATATTGGGGTTATATTTCCTAGAATCAGATAAATTAAGAGATTGAAAAGATCCATTAGGTCACGTTGTTCCTCCCACTTGCAAGTGCAGGGTTGTTTTTGACTGTATACCTGACTTGAGTCCAATTTCCCATGATTCAGTCAATAGGACTTGCGCTACTTCCCTCGTGAGACTGTGCCACAGTCTAACTGGTGGTGATTGTTAGAATTTTATTCTAATGTAATCCTATCAGTGAGGATTTGCTTTGCCTGAAATTCACCCTACAAGCTGCTCGGCAATTGCATTTGTTTTTATCCTAGTACCTTTTATCATCTGGGTAAAGCAGAACACTTTACTAAGCGAGGTGCAACATACTAATAATACAGTAGCCATTATGGAATCCACAACAGTTGCCACCTAGCCTTGGCCATTGGATCCTCTATGTGCAAATACTGCAACAAATACTTTCCAATAGCACTGATTACCTTACTCATGTACAGTAACATTCATCTCTCGGGATGTTTGCACAGAGCCGTATTGAGTTCTAGGATTGGTTACTGAAGTGGGTTATTTTCCCTTTTGATTTTTAAGCCTCCATTGTTATGCAGAGCCTTAATCCTCTGCAGCATTTTTAGCGATCATCTGAATGGATTTTTTGTGAATTCAGTAGACTTAAGACTTCCTGACCAGCTGTGTTTTTTCACTATATATGTTTAATGTGTGCCTGTCTCTAAAGAGAGGAAAGAAAACATTAAATATTTATTATCCTCCTGTCTGGCTTTTCCTTTCATCTCTTTGCAAACACTCAAACCATGAACATGATGGGGTGATGCAATTAGATCATATTGGACAAACACTCTCTAACAAGGGCCTGATCTTGCTCCTGTTGACTGCAGTGCGATCAAGGCTCATGAATTATACTGCAGATGCAACTTAATTGGCCTCTCAGAGTTGCTAAGACAACTCCCACCTTTTCATGCTTTTTATATGTGTATATATATATCTCCTCAATATAGGTTTCATTCTGTGCGTCCAAAGAAGTGGGCTGTAGCCCACGAAAGCTTATGCTCGAATAAATTTGTTGGTCTCTTAAGGTGCCACAAGTACTCCTGTTCTTTTTGCGGATATAGACTAACACGGCTGCTACTCTGAAACCTGTCATATTTGTTATTGGAATTCCAAAGTTCCTGGGCTTGGTCACTAGAGGGCACCATTGCCCCAACGGCAAAGCAGGAGATGGCTTCAGTGCTTACATATCCATTATTGCACATTAACTAGTGATTGTCCAAATGGATTTCCACAAGCTTGGTCATTCCACTGTGTGAGTATTAAAGCAGGAGATGTTTGACCTACTTCGCCAATCTGTGGTAGACAAATTCAGACTTAGTTTACATGTATCCATAACAGTGTTGCAGAATGTTATAAAAAGCTGCTCATTCTTCATTCACTAAAGCTGCTTTCTAGCTTCAAGAGTATGCTTCCTCTACTTTGTATAAATATGCTAATGCTAAGGAGTAATAACCAGCACTCATCGCACATTAAGCACACGGTAACTTTGGAGCATAAAGTGTGTTCTATAGCACCTGCTCTTTTGAGATGTTGTTAAAGTGAGTTGGCATATTTCCTCCTGTGTGGTGGTTTGGTTTTGTTTTTTGTGTTTTTTTAGCGCTCACACATTTCCCCCCTTCTTAAATTCTTCAAATGTTTTTTCCTACCTTGGGAGTACAACCTTAGGGTCAAGACCCGAGCAGTTCTGCTCCAACATACTCATCAGATTGCCTATATTAGAGAAGGAGGGAAAAATAGAAGAGTAAGTAGATTTCAGTTTCAAGCTTCTGAAGTTTAAACTGTGAAGAAAAATATGAAAGCAAGAATAAGAGGTTCAGCTCTTTGCTTATGAGCAAACCCCAGACTTCCAAGTTAACAGAGGAGAATGTGAAGCCGTGGACTACTACTGTACAAAAGGAATAACCTGAAAAGAGGAAAAGTGTAACCATCAGCTTCAAGCACATGAACTGATCTGAAAGTTACCACCTTGTGGTGTCTGCTTGGAGGCACATGAGGCGTGTTGGATATAGGCATGCCCCATTCCCAGTGAGTGGTTTTTCATGTTTCATTAATTACCATAACCACTAGTGAAAATCGTGCACCCCCTCTCCCTGTGCTGGTAGTGCCAACAGAGGCCAAAGGGTGAATGGACCACGGAGTGGGAAGGACTCACATGCCTAGAAAGTAAATCCCTACAGGGCAGGAGTGGGGCACTTTTGCAGGACAGTGTGGGGAATCTGCATTGCTGCTTCTTTTGCTGTGGTGTACCTGTCCTGTGTTCAAACAGAGGGCTGCAGCCTTTTCTCTAGGGCTGTTAACACAGAAAAGTCAAAAGATTTTATGGTCAAAACCTAGTATTAAAATACAGCTCCGGAGGAAGAGCGCTTCTGACTGAGAGACAACAGTCTGAGTCAGAGGAAAACGGGCACACTCTGACCCCCACCCCTACATCCCCAAGTCGTAGGATGATGAAAAAGGGCGGGGGAGCAAGAGGATGCAACGAAAGATGGATAGGTGAATGCAGAAGGTTCCGTAAATCCTGGTTCTTCCAGGCGGTGGCGCTGCTGTTTCAGCACTCCTAAGTCCCTCCTCCCCTTGGCTCTGGCTGCAAGGAAATGACCTAAGAGGAAACCCGCAGGTTTGCAATGGAAAGAATCCGTCTGGTGGCAATCACTGACCCCAAAGAAGCTGACAAGTAAGAGCAGCAGCTGGGATTTTCCGCCTGATCCTGCCCGCTGGGGTCTCGCAGGGCGCTTTCCTGGTGGAGGGGCGACTGCATGAAGGATGCCCATCTTGCATTTGCATTCCATGCTTGAGCTCCTGCCTTTCCTGCTTCTGCTGCTGCTGTTCTTGGCGCTAGGTTTTCTCGTGATCTATCTGCAAAAACCCGAACCTGAAAGCAAGAAGAATTAGGGGTAGGGGCGGTTCTTCTCTATGCAAATAAGGCACCAAAGATGCGAACGCTGGAGTCCTGAAAAAAAAGCTCTCGGGGAGAGTGAAGAGAAAAGCCGGAGCAGGTTGGTGACATTTGCAAAGCTGTCTGGGCTGGGCTGCTCTGATTAGTTTCAGAAACAAACTTTTGCCTCTTCGGTGGAGCAGCAATTATTTTTTAAGCCGGGACGTTTCTCTGCGTACTTTCTCGACTGCAGTCCTGATTTTTAAAGCAAACCAAACATGTAATTACTTGGTCCCGTTCTAGGCTTTTTCAGTAAATTTTTTGTGTATTATTTTTTCCTAATCCAGGAAAATAGTTTATAATTTAATGGTGGCCATAAGTTGAGGCAATTTTTCTGGAGTTTTTGAGGCCTAAAATCATTTTCCTCTTAACCAACTAACCTAGATAGATAAAGTCCTAAAAACAGGTGATAGGGCAGGCACTTCCATAATTGTTTTATGCTTGAAATTTACATTGGTATCCTGATCTTCCCCCCTCCTGCTGACAAACAATGGGGAAGTGTTCCCCTGCTGTAAATTAATATTTAGGTGGCTGTTAGGTACCATGGTGATGGGGTTCCTTCTTAAAACATAAATGGATAGTGAGGCATGCCCCTAAAATTGTGCTGTAAAGTATATCAACCGACCCACATCAAGTTCTGGGTGTTTAACTCCCCCTCTCATGATGGACCTTCAACCCCACCCGCACTGTCACCAGACACACCCACAAACATTATAGATAACCTAGTCCTGGCAAGGGGGAAATCGTGACCCCCAGGTCTATCTTAGGTATTCATGGTTCTCGTTACCAAAGTATCTAAACACCTCACAATTTTAATGTTTTTATCCTCAACACTATGAAGCAGGACAGTGCTATTATCCACATTTTACAGATGGGGAACTGAGGCACAGAGAGACTGTGACTTGCCTGAAGTAGTAGAGAATGGAATTGAACCCAGGGTTTCCCATGTCCCAGGCTAGTATCCAAACCACTGGGACTGTCCTTCCTCTCTTTTGTAGTGGTTTTAGTTGGAAGCAGAGATCTTAATGTTAGGAGAGCCCTGTTATACTGCCCTACTGTTTTTCCTGCCCACCTGTCAGGAGATGAGCCCCAAGATGTCAGGAGGGTATTAATAGTCACCTGAGCGAGGGAACTTCAATCCTGTTGCTCACTTTTACAGTTTGTATGGAGCCTTTACTGAGCTCTAATGGGAGGCTGGTATTGGACTGATAGGATATAGTTGGGAGTAGTGGAGGTGGGGCTCCCACAGCAGTGTTATAAAATATGTCAAAGAACCAGCAGCAAACTGAGTTGCCCAGGACAGTTTCAAATGTACAAAGTCCTGTGTTTTATCCTGCTCCTCCCCAGAAGCCATGTAATGACTCTTCTGTGGTGGGTAAAGGATCTTCAGGGACAGATGAAACATGTTACTGGTGCGATCACTTATCTTATTAAGTTGAGTTATTTTCTCCTGGGCTTCTGAGGATCTCTGATCCAGGGCTGGGAAGCTCAGTGTTTGGGTGTGGAAGGTAGGCAGGGGTAATTCCTGGAGCTCATCCCCCCCCCCACCACCCAACCTCCTTGTGGCAGCATTAAACTTATGAAGGTGCATTGTGCAGAGTGATGTGCTTCTAGCTATGGCAGCATCCCACATGCTGGGGATGGTAAGTGCCTTCACTCTGCACTCAGCTGGCAGCTCATCCCCATTTGGAGGGGTGAGACCCTCCTATTCCCCAGGAACGTGAGCAGGCTCAGATGAGGCTGAGTGCTTGCACAGTTAGTAAGAGTGCCAGGCCTTCTCTTCTGCCAACCCACTTGACTTCTGGGTGCTATCATCATATCCTCTGAAACGCTCTCATCCTCTCTTTTCTGGAGAATGAGCAGCAACCGTGCTACAGCCCAGATGTCTGTGGTGGGAAACAGAGGGAGAGAGGACCAAGAGGAGAACCATGACTGAGTCTTTAGAAGATTTAATAAAAGAAGGGAAGTCTCAAGGTGTGGCCTGAAATTCCTGAGAGGCTAATGGGAGTGTTTGGTTGTCAATCAGTAGAAACTCTATTCTTTATATCCACAATGTATGTGTCTGCCCCAGCCCCTGTATTCTGTTCCTGCCCATCTGCATTGTGCAAGGAACTAGTCATGCTGTGTAGGTGACCACTACTGAACTGGCTGCCAAATGCTGAAGTTAACAAGCGGGAGGGCTACTGGCAGGAGGTGGCACATACTTGAATGCAATCATAGATTTTAAGGCCAGAGGGGACCATTATGATCATGTAGTCCAGTGGGTCTCAAACTTTTTTACTGGCGACCCCTTTCACATGCCAAGCCTCTGAGTGTGACCCCCACAATAAATTAACACATTTTTTATTTTTAACACCATTATAAATGCTGGAGGCAAGCAGGGTTTGGGGTGGAGGTTGGCAGCTCACGACCCCCCGCATGTAATGACCTTGTGACCCCTGAGGGGTCCCAACCCCCAGTTTGAGAACCCCTGATCTAGTCTGACCCCCTGTATAGCAGAGGCCAGAGCCCCTCACCCACTGACTCCTGCATAGAGCCCATATGTCAGAGGTTTTCATGCTGTGGGGCATGCCCCCCTAGGGAGGCACAGAGGAATGTTTGGGGGTGTGAGTGGTGACACCAAGTGGCTCAGGCTTTAGCTGTGGGTGATGGGGCTTGGGGAGAAAGCACCACCTTCACCCCCTGACTCATCTTAGTGGGCCTCCCAGCCTGTGAGTCAGTGTCAACACCTTGGTGCCCAGCAATGGCTCTGCCCCAAGATACCATCGCATGCATCTTCCCCTGCCCTGAAAATCTGAGGGGGCAGGTCCAGGTATTGGGGAGTGCAACCAAAAATTGTAACTCAAAGAGGGGGCTCAGCTCAAAAAGTTTTACAACCGCTGCCCTAGATTGTGGCAGAGCTGGGCGATCTTGTTTTTAGAAAGATGCCCGATCTTGATTTAAAGACTTGGGTGTTGCATTCCCTGCTTCTCTTTGTTCTGTGATCTTCATTGCACTGAGAGTCATTGATGCTGCGGTGTCCCTTGCAACAGAGAAGTGATGGGACTCAGGAGTAGTGAACACAAATGGGATTTATTATGCTGAGCATTCATGTCTGGTTTTCACAGGGACTTTTCTCCGTAAACATCCCACCAGTGCTAGCCACAGTAGGATCGTTCGATAGACATAGCACTGGCATTTTTACTATTTGGCCATCCACATTTGCTGTGAGCAGGGCTAGTTGATGCAGTGGTTAAAAAGGCCAGGAGCCATGTGCTCTCTACACTAAGGCGACTACTGATGGGGAGCTGTACCTGTGTTAGCAATGGTGTGATGCTTCAGGGGAAAAAGGCTAGGGAGAACTAGATCCTGTAGCCTCGTATCGCTCTAGCTTGCAGACTAAGGTGGAAGTGCTACACAGTGTTACCTTGCAGGGTGTGTCAAAAAATGCCAGCCCAGACTCGGCAATCAAAAAGTGGACTACAACTACTGCTTATCCTGCCAATGATTCATGAAGCTCTGCCTGAGGCAGTGGAATGACATCACATCCTCATTAGGAAAGAGAAGTTTAATCGAAAATGCACACAGAGCTCTGTGTGAGTCATCATCATTGTTGAATCTCGACATCTATGTCTGCTCTCTCTCAGAGATGGCTGCCAAGCTTGGCAAAGTATTCTACATTTTCCAATTCTTCTTTTTCAGTGTAGATCTTCCTTGTTGGGTCTGATGATTGACCGGGGACTGGCTGGTGGAGAACTTTTGTTTTGCTGATGTGCGGAGTTAGTCCTAGGCTTTTGTGAGCTTCACAGAAGCAGTTAAGGGCTGTTTGTAATCCTCTTTTGAGGGTGCACCTACAGCACAACCATGTGTGTACTGAAGTTCAGTTATTGTTGATGATATTACTTTAGTTCTGGCATGGAGATGATTGAACTGAGAATACGCACAGAGCTCTGAGTAAGTAGGTGGTATAAGACTCAGGGGAGTTTACCTGAAGAGACACCTTGTGGACAGGGAGCAAGAGATTGTAACTTGTGTGAATTTCCAGGAAATGTTTGCTAATTAAACATTGCTGTAAAACCAAAAGGAACCTACCATCTCCTTATAAATGCATTAGGGGATGTAAACTATATCTAAACCCAAGTCTCTAGGCAAGCAATATATTCAACTACAGGAGTGTGTTCTGCTGTTCAGAACATAGTCAGGCACAGAGTTGTGAGAGAGCTAGAAGGTCTCTACTGTGTTTTGAAAACAGGAAACTTGCAATGACTGGGTCTGATTCTGTGCTGTGCTTCGGGTGCAGCCAAGCAGGGAGCAAAGGTGGCTTTACCCCACCTTTGCACTGCCCAGATTCTGGGCAGCTCTAGGAACCAAAATTGCCCTTGTGTAAGTTAGAGTATTTACGGGTTGCTCTAACATACAGCAGCATGTTGCGGGTTGCAGGGCTATACCCTCTTACTTCTGGCAACTCTCTCTTATGGGGGGGCTGCCCAGATGAGGGGCAAGGGCCCAGCTAGGTGTTCAGCTTGACCTACCTAAGCAGTATGTGCAATCCTCTAATTTTATAGATCTGACTGCTCCAAGCCAGGTAACATGCTGTGTGGTGCATTAGAAAAGATTGCATCTTGGACATCTTATGGGAAGCAGGGAGAGAGTAGGTGGCAGCCGCAGGTTTACAGAAGGGTGTGGTCCCCCCGCCTCCCAGAGCAGTGCCAAAGGAAGTATTGCAGGTATTATATGATTACAGCAACTTAGATATGTGCTTTGTCCCTCTAAGGACAATGGCCTTCATCTGACTAATCCCTGATAGCTGCTTCCTAGGCTGTTTGCACAGTGACTGTGGAATTCTGATGAGCTGGCAAAACCCATTGAATGCTCCACTTGGACTTTTGCCCTCCCAGTGTTTGTGACACAGGCCACTGCAGCCCTGCAGCAAACATTTGATGCCGCACCGACCAGTGGCTGGTCTCATATTAGGTAAGACTGGATGCGTATGTGAAATGACAACTCCCCCAAAATAACTAAGCAGAGGAAAACCCAGGAGTTTCTAAGATCATTTTGTACAAGGGAGAATAATGCAAACTCTAAAGGAGACTAGAGACTTAATAATGTTATTGGCTGCAGAATTTGCTCGCTATCTCTGTTTGCCACTTCGAGCAAGATTCATCTCTGGCGCAGCCCCTCTGAAGTCAATGAGTTTGGAATGGCACTGTGTGAAAGCAGCTCTGCTATGAACTGACGGTGCAGGGGGGAGGTGGATTGAATGATCATCCATATGTTTTGAATCTTCCCTATGTCTTTGAGCAAAATCAGCTGAATTGTAGGTTCAAAGCCACATGCAAGCAAATGAATCAGCAGACCCATGCCGTGCTCTTGTGTGCATTTCCTTGTGACAGGCTCAGGCTGTTTCTTCCTTTAAAATACGTGTTTTTTTTGCCTCTGGATGGGCTGTTTGTTTCTGAAGCTGCAGATCAACAGTTTAAATGGGTTATTATATCAGAAAATATATGGGCTACCAAAGAGAGCCAACTGGCCAAAGACCCCTTGTTAAAGTGGGGCAGAGGGCAGGGATTATAAAAAAATAATAATGATGGTTTCGCAGGATTAGGGTTTGGAGTTTGGAAAAATCTTACAACCCCAAAATAACTGAGTGCTCTTTACATTAGTGACTTGGTTAAACCATACAGTGCTCCAGCATTTCCCCAAATGGCAACACAAACACCTACACTTATCCTCACCCATCTCCCTGCTTAACTAAGACGTGTTTGATCTCCTCCCCAGGGTTTGCCACTAACAGCCACTTCCCTAACTGCACTGTCGCAGCAGGCCAGACATGGGAGACACGGGCAAAGAAGAGTATAAAATACAGTCGTTCGACACCGAGACGCAGCAGTTACTGAAAACTGCTCTCAAAGGTCAGCAAGCACCTGTTTTTCAAGGACCCCTGGCATGACTTCTGTGCCCAGGCTGGCTGGCAGATCATGCCTGAGGAACCAGATTCCATTTTGTCTTGTTAACACAGATGGCTCCGAATAGGAGAGCTGTATCAGAAATGCTACTAGCCTGCTGCTTGGCCCTCAAAATCTTTTCCCCAGCATGGGTGAGCTAGTGCTGGGAAACACAATCTCTACTCCCTGCCACCTTCTCCCTGAGATTTAAGGCACAGTTGTCTGAGTTCAATTCCAGATTCTGGAAGGGCATGTCCTCTAGTGGTTATAATCTTTCTGCTCCTGTGCCGTCAAACGGTCTCTGTTCCAATCCACTGGCCAACCCTCTATCTATTCTCCCCCAATCCCAGATTCTTCTGTCCCACTCTGCTACTATCCGCCCATCCCCCTACTCGTATCCCAGCCTCTGATCCTGCCCGGTCCCCCCCATCTGCTATCTGTCTCCCCCATGCTCCCAGTAACCCTAGCTACTTCCTCATCCCCCTCAGCAAATAATCAACATTCTGCACTCTCACTCCTCCTCCTGCCCCACTTCTCTTTGCTCCTATCCAACCCCCTACCTTGCCTTCTGCCGCTTCACCTTTGTGGCTATATATTCTCCCATCCTCCTCCCCTGCCCTCTGTACTTCTCTCAGCCTCTGACAACAGCTCCCCCTCTGCTTCTCCCCACCTCTTGCCCCTGCAATCTCCCTTCTCCCCCCTCCCCATTCCTTGCGCCTTTGCATTGCAGTCAGGGAGCTTCCTCCTTCTTCTGGGCCCACCAGCAGGGGGAGCATTAAGAGCATAAGGGAGCGTGTCTCCCTGCTCTCAGTTCTTGTGGACTGCTGCCACAGTGGCCTCTGACAGCCAGGAGAAGCAGTTGCAAGGAGAGTCCTGACCAGCCCCTGCAGACCTAGGTTGATGCATGCTCAGTACATCCAGAATTGGCAGAGAATTTCTCCACCAGTCTCTAACAAGTTTCTAATAAGTATGGAATCATAGAACTGTAGGACATGGAGGACCTCAAGTGGTCATCTAGTGCAGCCCCTTGCGCTCAGGCTGGACCAAGTAAATCTAGACCATCCCCAACAGGTGTTTGTCCAGCCTGTTCTTAAAAACCTCCAATGATAGGGATTCCACATCCACCCTTAGAAGCCTATTGCAGTACTTAACTATCCTTATAGTTAGAAAGTAATTCCTAATAGCTAACCTAAATCTCCTTTGCTGCAGATTAAGCCCATTACTTCTTGTCCTGTCTTCACTGGAGATGGAGAACAATTGATCCCTGTTCTCTTTGTAGCAGCCCTTTACATATTTGAAGACTATTAGCTGGTCTTCCATTAGTTGTCTTTTCTCAACACTAAACACCCCTAGTTTTTTTTAACCTTTCATCAGACGCTGGGTTTTCTAAACCTTCTGCCATTTTTGTAGCTGTCCTCTGGACTTTCTCCATTCATCCACATCTTTCTTAAAGTGTGGAAACCAGATCTGGACACAGCACTCCAGCTAAGGCCTCACCAGTGCCGAGTAGAGCAAGACAGTTACTTCCCATGTCTTACCTATGATACCATTGTTAATACAGCCCAGATTATTAGCCTTTTTTGCAGATGCATAACATTGTTGACTCTCATTCAATTCGTGATACACTATAACCCCCAGGTCCTTTTCTGCAGTATTCTTGCCTAGCCAGTTATTCCCCGTGTTGTAGTTGTGCATTTGATTTTTCCTTCGTAAGTGTGTAACTTTGTCCTTGTCTTTAGTGAATTTCATCTTGTTGATTTCAGAACCAATTCTCTAATTTTTCAAGATTGTTCTGAATTCTAATCCTGTCTTCTGAAGTTCTAGCACCCCACCCATTTTGGTATTATCCACAAATGTAACTTATAAGTATACTCTCCACTCCATTATCCAAGTCATTACATTAAAATATTGAATAGTATTGGACCCTGGACTGACCCCTGCAGTATTACATCCTGCAGCCTAGTTTTTTAAACCTTTCCTCAGAGGTTGGGTTTTCTAAACAGAAGCAGGAATAAAGGGCAAATGTCCTGATTCTTGTACCCTTCCTCTGGTCACTCCTCAGCCTGTTACCAGCATTCTCCTCTCATCAGGGGCTTAACAGACACTGCCACACACTTAACAGACACTGCCATATTCATTTGTCTTTTTTCAGCAATTTTTTCACTTTCTGGAAGTTTTGTCTCCTAGAGAAAAGCCCAGGGTAGGAGGGGTTGGGCTTGGAGGCCTCACAGGGAAAAGTCAGCCCTGCTTCTCAGCTATAGCATCTGTATTCAAAGCAAAATGAAAATTTGCCCATTCAGCTCAAATTTAAACTAGCCCCCTACTCTCACTCTTATCCTCTTCCCCTTCCCTTGTGATGACTGTCTCTGCCAAAAATGGCTAAGTACCCTCTGAAGGTGCCATCCCTGATGCAGTCTGTAGGGGGGCTACAGCAGCTGAGATAGCTGCCTCTGGTCCCTGCCAGCCTGGAAGTGAGCCTGAGTTCTTGCAGCATGGTAGCACAACACACTGCCATGTGCACCTAGCTGCTTTCCTGATGTTATGAAGCACGAGCAGGAAGGGTGTGAAGTGAGGAATCTGTGCAGTGTTGGGAAGTGAGTGAGCGGCGCTGATGATATCATCTCTTTCCCTGCAGACCCCAGCAGTGTGGATCTGGAGAAAGTGGCTAATATCATCGTGGACCAGTCCCTCAAAGACTGTGTGTTCAGTAAGGAGGCTGGGCGTATTTGCTACACCATCATCCAGGTGAGATGATGTCAGCATGCTGACAGCAAATCCTTAGTGAGACACAGCCTGCCCTTCCGGATCACAGCTAGTGCTAGTGGGTATCTTGGTGTCTCAGCTGGGCTTGCCTCAGTCCTACAGCATTTACAGAGAACTTTTAATCTGCAAAGCACTTTATTAGCACTACTGAGCCTTCCAATGCCACCCTCTAGAGGAGTATAATCCCCTTTTCAAAGAAAGGGGAAATTCAGGCACACAGAAGAAAAGACTTGCAAAAGGTCATGCAGGGAATACAAGCTACACCTCCTTTCTCCCAGTCCTGCATTCTTACCACCAGACCAGCTCCTCTCTGTCTTTGTAAATGTTTTAACAGAGGCTACAGTATTTCCACTGCTTGCCCCATCTGCCAGAGATATGCAGAAATCCAAACCTGCCCCCATGTGTGTGAGTACAGTTTCTCAGGCTCAACTGGAAGAGGGTCCCTAGTCTTGGGGCAGTGGCTTTCATGGCTGAGGAACTTATCCAGCATATTGAAATGGTTTCTTCCCATAAGATCATGAGTGAAGCTGGCCTGTGGAATTCTGCATGCTGGAAGGAGATTCTCTAGCTCCAGCAAAGCAGTGAAATAGAGGAAGAGAATGGGAAGGGATGTGCAGGCCATGACAGTAGCCTCAACTTCACGTGCAGTTAGACTCCCACCAATCATCTTTCTCTGTGCAACAATAGGAGTCTGATAATGAATGATATGTAAAGACCCTAGTCATGTGGATACCCACATTGTTGTCCTCCCCTTTCCTCGCTGTTCTGGGGTCCTAGGCAGAGAGCAAGCAGGTGGGCCAGAGCATTTTTCGACGGAGTCTGCTTAACCGACTGCAGCAGGAGTATAAGGACCGGGAGGAGCTGCGAGCCCGCTCGCCCCAGGCATGGATCTGTTACGTCACCTTCATCTGCAACATCTTTGACTACCTGAGGGTAAGGTGCCTATGTAGAGGACATCCCTATCTGCTCCCTCATGCCTAAAGAGTATCTGAACCAAACCCCTTCTGAGTTAGGGGCAGGAGTTTGGAATCTGGAGCGAATTCTGAATTTTATGGCTAAACCCAAAAAACCTTGGTTCTGAACCCTTTACTCTGTGTGTGGGTTGGGGATCTGCATTCAAACATTACAGTTCAGGCTCTTTGCTAATTGTTATGTTCCTCTCTGCATATTGAAGGCCATTGCGTGCTGTTCCCCTTATTAATAAAGTAGGGGATGAGGGAAGAGTTGTCGGTATGTAGAGCTGAGCAAATAATTCTTAAACAAACCTTGAACAAATGTAGCGTCCCTCACAGCTCCTGGAACTGGTGTACACACCTTTATTGGTCATTTCGCGCACACTTTTTGGAGTTCTTTGCTCCCACTGATCTCAAGTGTACTAAATTCAAGTCCCATTGCTTAATTGCGATTGGTTGGGGAAATTGGATGGTATTATTTCCTGTTCGGTGACTGGATGAGTGCTAAAGTCCTCCAAGCATGCATACTGAAATTAGCTTTCTGGGAGCTTTGTGCTCGTAGAACTCATGAGCTCAGATGCTGGCAGGCAGTGAAAGGACTGTGAACAGAGTTGAAATGTAGGGGGAAAGCATGGGTATAGCTAATTATTTTAAAATATAATCAAATATTTCTGGAAAATTCAGATTTTTGCATCACTTTCCCATCTCTTTTGGTACCGTTGCCCCATGCAAAGATCCCTGGTCCTCTAAGGGAGACATTTCTATATGGTCTTTTAGGCAAACCCTGCCAGCAGGACCCTGAGCCAGAGTGACACCATAACTCGTTTCCAGAAGAGCAATTCCCCTCCCATTTGAGAACAGTGAGGGAACAATTCTTTAAAAATAAACCGCTGCCTCCTCTGCCCATGAGCTGATATGTGCATCTGGCCCATTAACAGGTAAACAACATGCCCATGATGGCACTGGTGAACCCAGTTTATGAATGCCTGTTCCGACTGGCACAACCTGATAGCCTGAAGAAGGAGGAGGAGGTGAGCACTGGTGAGATGCTAACATGCAGGGAGAGTTTGTACAGGCAAGTGACTGACAAAAATACTGTCCTGTAAGGCTGCTGAGAATGGTTTGAACCAATGTCTGGACCAAAAGGAAGGCACAGAGCTGAACAGAACTTATTTTCCCTCGTACCTATTGTAAGTGGGGTGGGGACAGGGAACAAGGGAGGCTTGTAAGGTGGGAAGTTCCCTGCAGCCCCCAATGGAGGAATTATGGAGGTGATGGTGCATCCATTATTATGTTGCAACCACAGTTCCATTCTTCCCCCATTCCAAACGTTTTTAGTTCACGCTCCATATCTGACCGTGGCTGATGTAGGTGCGCAGTGTCAGAGCCTCTGAATGCCAAAGGCACTGAAACAACCAAAGGACTGTTATAAAGTTCATAAGTCATTGGACATGAATTTTGCTTTTGCTTTGCTGTTCTCCGTGGCATCCTACCATAACATACCCTTCAAGCACTCAGCGCTACCAGCCTCCTGCTCATAGCGCAGGTGCCGCTGTTCCTTGTTAGTTTACGTGAAAGCAACCAGCATATGGTCAAAAGAATCCAACTCACCCTGGAAACAGAGCATGGTTCAGACAGTTCTGTTCAGGTGCTTATACTGCACCCACTGAAGGAGCTTTGTGGACATGTTGATCCAGCTTTTGCCACCTGCAGGGAGCCTCAACATGAATTGATGCAGGTCTAATGGTGTGAATTGCTGCATGTTTCTTCAGCAATTTCATGTGTGAAGCTGGGAGATCTCATGGACACCCCTCCTTCCCAGAGAGGCCCCCTCCAAGCAGCTGTCAACATCCAGGTTCCTAGTCACTACGAAAGATTGATAGAAATAGTAGAAATACAGGGGAGCAGGGTGGGGAGAACCAGCCTGTATTAATTTGGCGGTGATGGGGCACTATAGGCCCCCACACCATCTTAAGGTGGCTTTTTCCCTTTCCTCTTTTAAGGTGGACTGCCTGGTGCTGCAGTTGCACCGCATTGGTGAACAGCTGGAGAAGATGAACTCCCAGCCAATGGATGAGCTCTTCTCCCTTCTCCGAGATGGTTTTCTCCTGGAGGAGGGGCTCAGCTCACTCTCTCAGCTCCTGTTGCTGGAGATCATAGAGTTCCGCGCTGCAGACTGGAAGATGACAGATGCAGCTCAAAAATACTACTACAGTGAAGTCACAGATTAAACCTTCCACAGCCAGAACTAACTCACTCAGCGGCTCAAAGTTTCACCCTGGCACTTTCAGGAGCAAATGTCACACAAATATGTTTCAGATATTTAAGTTAACATTTTCTAATGCTTTTTCTAAATAGGATTTATATTGTTTACTCCCAATAGACCCTTTGTACCGTGGCTTTGATGGACTGCAACGGGGGACAGTTTGATTTGGGGACAAGGGCAGTTTTAACCTAGCCAGAGCTTCCATTCTCTTTATCTATGACTTAGGTTAATTAATGCCTCTCAAACTGTTGATTAACTGTATCCACAGCTTCCAGCTCACACCAGCATTTTACAGTAGCAGTCAGGAAAGCACAGCCAATGGTTTATACTGAGATCAGCTCTTATGTGCCAACTCAGTCACCCACCAACAGAGTTGAGACAGGTGAAAGGAAAAGCTTTCGCAGCTTATTTGGAAAACTGCCCTCTGCTGCTTACTGCCACATGGAATCCATGCCCATAATACACAAACCAAGCTTTAAAAACAGTCCTCCAGGATGAGTCTCATCTTGCTCCCTGTGAAATCAATGGGAGCACGACTGAGCCCTTTACATGGGGCAATCAATTGTTATTTCTCCCAACCCTGCCCTCTGGCAGGCTGGGTGCCTATGGACAGCAGAAGTAACACCTGCTTCTGGAGGAAGGAGACGCCAGCCAGTGTACATCATAGCAGCAATTTCCTTGAGCACATGTAGCTAGAAACTGTTTTTATGAGTTTTATATAGTAACCACTATGGAATTTTTTCCAAAAAAACAATTTAATAAACTTCAATATTGTACATTTCTGTTAACAAAAGGGACAGACAAAGGGGAAATAAATGTTCTATTGAGGTTTTTTCTAATAAAAGTTTTCCACTAATGAACACCATGTTTTCTCTCTCCACAGAGCTCTTGCTTTGTAACATTTCTAGGGTGTTGGGTAGCTATAAACAGGACACGAAGATCTCCTCCGTAAGATTGCCATGTGTTAGTTTTCCTCTGCTACAGGGTGGCAGAGTTGCTTGTGAGCATGGAATTAGATTTTTAAATCAAAACAGAGGCTAAGGTTTGGGGTACTGAATTCGTCCCCATCCTCCTCCTCAAACTATCAGTCTTTCCTTTGCAGTGAGCAAAAGTGTTCTGTGTTTTCCAGCAAAGCACAACAGGGACAGAAGTGCTAGCAGCTCTTTTACAGGACAAGAGAAGGATTTCAACTCTGTCTAGCTGAGCGTAGGTGGGATGGCATCTCCTAGAGAATAACCCTTCCTTTAACTGACCCCCTAGAGGACTGAGAAATACCACTCCTCTGGTAGAGTGATGGGCATTAGTACAAAACCCTAAGGCAGTCAGCCAGCACTAGGATGTGGTGACAGTCAGACTGAGGATGATAGACAAGTTTCATTTTTATTTTCTCATTAACATCCAGATCACATGTGCTTGGTCAAACAATGATTCTGCTAACAGACAGTATTGCAACAATCTAAAATTCAAACTAGGCACTTCTCTGCTTCTGGTATTGATACACACAAAGAACATTCACAATGCAGAATACGTTCCAGCTTGCTCACTCTTGGCTTGGATCTAACGAGCGAAAACTTGTTTATAATGTTAGTAGACTGACTTGAAGACATCCCCTCCCCTGCCCTCAGAAAGCAGGTAGGTGGAAGAAAGGATATTTTATAGTGTTGCTCAGAAAAACATCTAAGGGAATGAAGCTTTTGTGGATGCATTTTTCGTCTTGATTTTTCTCTGCTTAAGGACCCAGCCTAGAAGCAGTTAACAGAAACTGGCAGGCAACCTCCCCTATACATCATCTCTGCAGAAAGTAAACAGAGGCTGCTTCTTCACAGGTCTGGGCTCCATAAATATAAGAGTGTGAGGAAATGTTCTTGTTGTCATAAGACAAGGTCTCTCTTGCTCTCAGGGGGTCCCCTACCACCAGCGATAATGGGCATACGCTCGGTTAGCCTCAGCCATCTTGTGCATGTCATGCTTTCTCTTGATCACAGGGCCCTCATTGTTGAAGGCCTGCAGCAGTTCCTGGGATAGTTTTTCATGCATGAATGTCCGATGATGCTTATGTTCCCTGCACTCAGTAATTAACCACTTCATGGCGAGGAAGCGTTTCCGATTGTCCTTCAGAGGACTTGGGACCTAGCAGACATTCAAGCAGTAGCACAGTTAAAATGCCTTACCCCACAATAGGACCATATGCTGAAATAACTTTTTTCAATTGTTTAACACTCCCAGGTGATTAAAAAGTGATTAATTTCTTCCCACCCTCTCAGCATCAACTCTAGCCAAGCATGAGTGAGTTTAGCATCAGTGAAACATTCCACTCCAGCAACAGCAAACTGCCTCTATCAATTCACAGATCAGGCACAGCAGTGCAAAATTTCCCATGTTGGCAGCCTCAGACCTGCCCAAGAGCAGTAGCCACCTGTTGGGACTAGAGGGATGTTCCATTTGGTTCTTGGCCTCTTTGCAGAGACTGCCACTTACAGACTGGTTTTTGTGATGTAGACTCTTGTCTATGGGAACTTGACCAAGCTATTTCCCGCAAGTCTCTGTTCAACCAGCAGAGGGCAGTAATTTATTGGCTGCATAGGAGGTTGGTGAAGCACTCCATATTTCATTTAACAATCCCATGAGTTCTCTAGGTGCGTTTACCTAATTAGGAGAGCTGAGGAGACAGCCTTTGTCAAGGCTTTAAATAAAACAAGGTATCTATATGAACCTTTTCTATGTGCTAACCTGCGTTCTACAGGGGCTAAACCGCTCTGCTGGTTCTACACAGGCAGCATGGTCTAGCCGATAAGACATCAGATTGAGATTTCAGAGCCCGGTGGGGTTTCTTGGCTCTGCTTTGATATGTTGTGTCACCTTGGACAAGTCACTTCACTTCCCTGTACCTGTTTCCCCTCCCACACTTTATCCATTCAGATTACAAGCGACTTAGGGCAGGAACTCTCTCTCTCAGCACTTACAGACCCCAGCCAAGATCAGAGGCCCATTCTGCCATTATAATACAGATAATAAATGGTACTTCCAACAGAAATGCAAGCAAGTTTTTGGAGGGGTGGGAAGGACTCTAGTAGTTTTGCCCTCATCCAATTCTTTCTAGCCTAGCCTGGCCTTCAGGTCCCTCTTCTGTTTACCTGGTAGGTTTTGCCTCCTTTTTGGATGTTGCAGAGCCCAATGATGGGCTGGCAGTTTTTCAGTGCCTGATGGAAGATGATGTAAGGGTTGCACTCAATGCTCTCCCTCTCCTCCTCAGAGGCTTGATGGTATTTCTCAATCTGGTTCCTCTTAATGGCTTCTAGGGTCTAAATACAAACACAAGGAAACATGCTCATGCTCCTCAGTTTACAATTGGCTTCCCTACAGGATTTACTCCACTCCAGAGTAAAGTTAGAATCAGGACAATTTCAGACACACCCTGAGAAATCTGGGCCATGGAGGATTCCACCCTACTACACCTTAACTAGGCCAGTAGGGGATGCTCTTGAGCAACTACAGGTTTTACTCAGTCCTCACCTCCTTACCCCAGATTTCCACACACAGACACATTCCTCTGCTGGAGTCCAGTCCTCACTGGTTTTCCCTCTTACAGCCCATTGGTGGGTGTGAAGTGTAGCAGTGATCACCAACAAATGGAGGGAAGCAGAGAGGAGAAAGCAATACTGACCCCACTCTCACCTTACAACTGCCTATTAGATTTTCCCAAGATGCACTTCTACCTGCTCAGCGTATCAGTTACACCAGTTTACATTACATAGCATACTAGTTGTGCTGCATTCACCACTTTTCTGGTCAACTTATACCCATCATCCAACACATACTAATCGTGCAACACTCACTGTCCTTTACAGCAGTGGTCTCCAAACTTTTTTGATCGCACATCCCATCAGTAAAAAATTTGAGTGCGCAACCCTGCCGTGCCAGCTCTACCATTTTTTTTTCTTTTGCAAAAAAAGCTGCCTCCTGCTGCACACCCCCCAGGATCCTCTTGCGCACCCCACTTTGGAGACTACTATCTTAGGATACAGTCTGTGAGTGGGTCACACTCTGGGTTGTTCAGTAGAACAGGATCCTGCCTCCTTTCAGAGCAGGTGTCTGATGGAGCAAACAGGACCCCAGCAGCAGTTCTGAGCTGGGGAGATTCACCCATTGCTGGGGCACAAATTCACCCATTGCTGGGCCTGTCTCAGGGGAGGGAGGGGCTCAGAGGTTTGTAACACAGTTACATTTGCAGATGAACAATAACTTCCTCATCCCCCATATCAGTCTCATTTCTCACCCCTCCCTTCCCTGACAATCCAGCTCCAGGGACAAAACGGGGAACCCCTCTGAAGCCCGTCCATGCCCCGCCCCAGCCACTCTTCCCCCTGGGCCCGCCCATGGCCCCCCCAAGCTACTCTCCCCCCTGCCTGAACCCCCAGCTGCGGCCCCGGGAACAGACCCTGGGCAGAGCCCAGGCAGCGAATTGATGCTGGGGCCGCAGCTCCAGTCCCTCTGCCAAGCACTTCCCAGCCAGGGAGCAGCTGCCTGGGGCAGGGAGATCTGAGGCTGCAGGGCCACTTGTGCAGACTCACTTTCCTGCCCGGCCCTGGCCCTTTCCCCGAGTCCCCCCCATCACCTGCAGGCTCCAGTTTGGGGGCTGGTGCGGGCAGAGACGAGGGTTAATGCCAGTCTCTCCCACACAGACCCCGCCGGGGAGCAGCAGCGGCTCAGCCCAGGCTCCCGGCTCACAATGGAGAAGGCGGTAGCGTCTGACCCGGGAAGGTAAACAGAGCCAGAGCATGGGCAGGCTCTGACTGTAACACAAACCAGACGCCGAGCAATTCACTGCTAGGCTCCTAGGGAAGGAGGATGCTCAGTCAAGGTTCCTTCCAGCCCTACTCGTGTGATTTGTCTGAACCGCCCCCGGGTGCTGGGCCGGGCTGCCCCAGGCAGGGGCAGGGGCTGCAGTGCAATGGGTCTAGCGCTAGGACCCAGAAGAGAGCTGGGAACGGAAGTGAACTGCACTCGCTACAGTAACGCTTGGTTACTCCCGCCCCAAATGCGGAAGCAAAAAAAACCAAAAAAGAACAAAAAAAAAAACACGCCACTCAGACTTTTGCCCGAACTGAAAGCAAAAAAAAAAAAAAAAAGTGCTCCCCCTGCCACACACACCCCCAAGGATCCTCTTGCACACCCAACTTTGGAGACCACTGCTTTACAGCAGCAGTAGATGCCACTTAAATCAAGAATCCTGAAGCCCATTAAGTTGGGGCAGGTCTGTACTGAAGAAATTAGAAGTCTTCTGGACTTCAGCTCCACATCAACTAATGCCCAAAGGGAGGCAGCCTGGTTCAGCGAACAGTCAGGGATGCCCTGAGAGGCAGGAGATCTAGTTCCGATTCCTGGCTTTGCCACTGTTGTCTGGTCTGATTTTGGGCAAGTCACTAGACTTTTCTGTATCACAGCAACCACCTGTAAAATCTGGATAATGATACCCCCCTTCTTTGTGAAGAGATTAAAGATCTTCAGATAAAGAGTGTGAAGTATTAACATTATAGAAACGAAGTATCCACCTCTTATTAGTGTTGCCCAACACTTCTCATAAAACCACTATTTTCAGTTGCTTATAACTCAGACAAATTTCAACTCTTTGGGCTGACATTCTCCATGCTGGGTGTCTGCCTCAGCATGAATTTTTTTAGGAAAATTTTAGCCAGAACAGTTCCGAAAATGAAGCCAGGGAAAAAATATTTTGTACATGTTAAAAAATTCTTGCAACCTTTTCTTTAAGCTCGAGTGCCCCCTTGCTTTGGAACAGGGACTTCAAATTTGGAAGGTGGGTGGTCTTTGTGTCAGGGATGTACGTTTTGGTATCCCTGTGAAAATTCACCCAAATGTGGCCAATTTATAAACCACTGAAGAAAACTGCAGTTTGCACATGCTCAGTAGATACTAGGTAGAGCTTAGCAGCTATATTCCATCTGCACTAGGCATGCTCCATTCCAAGGCTGAGTAAGACTTTCACTGCAATTGCAGCTCTGTGCTTCTGTGGTCTCTGCCAGTGCTGGGCATCGGAACTGAAAGCAGGGAGCCTGCCTCTCCTTTATTCTCAATGACCCTCCTACTTGGCCCAGGCAGCATGGAGAAAGCTACCCGATTTGATTGCAGACGGGATAAGCTCTGCACAGGCAGCCTTACTTCTGGCATTTCATAACTTCTGAGTGATTCCCTTGGCAAGCTTAATAAGGTTATTTTAATGCAGTTTTTTGGCATGTAATATTTAAACACGAGAGAGTCCAGTCCCCTCACCTGTGTAACGATGGATCTGGCCAGCACTTTGTTTCCTCCCTTCATCATCATGTTGGTGAATTTACTGCAAGCACAAAACCAAACAGGATATAACTGGAACTTTGGTTCCATCACCAGAGGTCCCTAATTGTGTTGTTCCTGTGGTTAAATCCTATCCCTGCTAGATTTTGGGTGGCTGTGCTCATTTTTAACCACTATTATTCAATGGATCTTCCTCATGGGAAGATATTAATCCAAATAAAGGGATTATGCCAGGGATCGGCAATCTTTGGCATGCAGCCTAAGAGAGTAAGCACCCTGGCGGGCTGGTTTGTTTACCTGCCGTGTCCGCAGGTTCGGACGATCACAGCTCCCATTGGCCGCGGTTTGCCACTCCAGGCCCATGGGAAGCAGCAGACAGCACATATTTCAGCCCACAAAGCTTCCCGCAGCCCCCACTGGCCTGGAGCGGCAAACCATGGCCAGTGGTAGCGGCGATTGGCCGAACCTGCGGACATGACAGGTAAACAAACTGGCCTGGGCCACCAGGGTGCTTTACCTTGGTGGGCCGTGGGCCAAAGGTTGCCGATCCCTGGATTACACAAAGTAACAGGAAGGTAACAGGCAGCCCGGTAAACAAAGGCTGATGCGGTGGGGCACTGCATTGGCTTTACTTCTCAGCAGTAATGGGCTCAGAAGCAGAACCCTCAATTACTCCATCCATTACATTGTTTCATAATAAAAGCTATTTACTTAAATTTAAACAGCAAATCCCTATCCAGGTAGAGAGAGCTCACTAACAAACCTGAATCCAACTCATCTGCCGCCCTCATTCTGGAGAGGGGAAGAGAGAATTCTGTGGACATGATCCTGTTAGGAGCTGACCTCTAGCCGTCCACCAGGGTTGTGGCTGTTCAGCCCTTCTGAGCAACGAACTCAGTCCTGCTCCCATTGAAGTCAATGGCAAAACTCCCAGTGACTTCAGTGGGAGCAGGATAAACTGTCCTTGATCCTTGGGAGACATCTAGTGTTTTAACAAAGGAGACTGTGCTTTCTGACCTGATTGTAGGGTCACTGAACACAGAGCTGGTGACATTAGAAGCTGTAGCTTTTATGGGCTGGAGGGTCTTGAGCTCCTGTTGTGTTTTCTCCTCCTCAGACAGCCCCTCCAGGGGTGTGCGGTACACCTCCTTGTTCACTTCTGGTTCGAGGTAACTGGGGCCATATCGGCTCCATCTCACCTGGGTTAACCTGCAAAGAGTAAGATGGGATGGCATTGCTGTATACAGCATTCCTCAGTCTGGCTCACCAAGTCCATCTCCAGTGTTACGGAACAAGTCTCAGAACAGACAGGGATGCAGATAGGAGTAAGGGGGTCCAGGCTGGGGCCCTGGGACAGGAAAGGGCATGAGACCAGGAGCAGAGCTGGGTGGCACTTCCTTCCTGTCCCCCATGGGGGCTGGCCTAGGGCCCAGACACGCCCTCACCTCATTCCTCTGCACACCCCCACCCCCCAAGAGGAATGCATCCCACAGTTTAGGGACCTCTGATATACAGGGTTTAGTTTGGTTCATAGAATATCAGAGTTGGAAGGGGGTCACCTAGTCCAACCCCCTGCTCAAAGCAGGATCCCCAGATAGATTTTTGCCCCAGATCCCTAAATGGCCCCCTCAAGGATTGAACTCACAACCCTGGGTTTAGCAGGCCAAAGCTCAAACCACTGAGCTATTCCCCCTCCCCCAATGACAAAGCACCCCCACTACACAAATTGTTCCAGCGCCCCTGAAAGTCCCATTCTCCTCCCCTGGTCCAGGGCACGGGGGGCCCAGTCGCGCTGCTCCTTCTCCCCCCGGCAGCAGGGCCGAAGCTCGGGGAGGGGGAGAGGGAGAGCGGCCTGTCCCCTCCCTGAGAACAGGGCCCAGGCGGGGGGGGGGGCGGTCCCTGATAACCTGCCCCAGCAGCAGCGTCTGACTCTACCCGAGCGCCCCCAGCCGCTCCGCGCCGCCCTCGCCCAGTCTCCGCCGCGGGGCTGCTCCTTACCCGGGCAGCCAGGCCCGCGCGGGAGGGGCCAGCCGACGGCCCAGCGCCGCAAGCCGCCCCGCCATGGGAGCCGCCATCTTGCATCCGCGCTCCAGGACCCCGTCAGGCTGCCCGGCCGCAGCCTGCGTTGCTACCGCCTGCCCGCCTGGTTGCGACTTGCGTGTGCAGAGCAGGCCGGTGCGCGCCTGCCTGCTGAGTAGGGGCCGGCTGCTGTCCTGTTGCAGCAGGACATTGTTTTCCCCTCGCTGTCAGTCCCTTTCCGCCATGTGTACTGCAGTGCAGTGAAATGTGGGCCTCATTCTCCTCTCACAGCAGTTTTACTCCAATGCAACTCCATTAACTTTGGTGGAGTGCAGGCTGATTCACACCAGTGTGCAATCAGTCAGGCATGCTGACTCTGTTTTTTCCTCTTTGCAGCTTTCAAATACTGATATCTGATGTCAGGCAGCGGTCTGGCAGCAGTTCTCAAACTGTGGGTCACAACCCCAAAGTGGGTCAGGACCCCTAGGGTGATCAGATGTCCCTATTTTATAGGGACAGTGCCAATTTTTGGGTCTTTTTTTTATATAAGCTCCTATTACCTCCCCCACCCCCGTCCTGATTTTTCACACTTGCTGTTTGGTCACCCTACCATTTTAATGGGGCGGCCAGCAGGGCCAGCATTCGACTTGCTGGTACCCAGGGCTGAACCCTGAGTTCCACCCCCACCCAGGATGGCAGGGCTTCAGCTGCAGCTCCCTCTTCCCCCCCACCAGGGTAGAGGATCTCTGTCCCCTGACCGGGGTCATGTAGTTACTTTGTTGTCAGAAAGGGGAAGCAGAGCAATGAAGTTTGAGAACCCTAGGCTAAGCACTGACACTGCAGTGTTCTCTGTGGGCCCTGACCCCTGTATAGTGCTCCCTGAAGACACACTGGAGCACTCAGGATATCTCAGCACCAGCTCTGCACATTAAGGCACAAAGGGTAACATTTTAAAAAATACCAAAGTGAAGTAGGAGCTTAAATCTCATTTTCAAAAACAATTCAGGAGCCTAAGTGCAATGAGTCACTTGGGCTTTGTGAAGATGTCACCCAAAGTGCCAGTATCTGGGCTTTTAGTCCTGTGTGATGTCTTGGGAGGATGAAGTGTAAGCCTGTCTTATGATCACTGTTTACATTACTGTCATTGTACCACGCCACAGTTTAGGTTTCAACTCCAAAATATGCATTTTCCATGTGCATGGAGTTTCCATCTACTGGATTTTGAGCCAAAATTGGGTAACAACTCAGGTTCTGGTCCTGCAACTGGAGCCATACAGGTGCAGAGTCCATGATGCGGATCTACCTGCCAGGAAGGGGCCTCAGTTTGCTAGTTAAGGCTGACAAAATAAATAAAACCAAGCCAGATAAGGGGTTCCAGGCTCCATTTCAGACATCCCTGAGTACTGTCCCGTTATGCTAGTGTTGTGGATAAGAGAACCCAGGTGAAACTAGACCTTGGGGCCGGCTCCCCTTGCCGAAAGCTCTGCCATCCAGTTCAGGGGTCAGCTCCACTGCAAGGGGGCACACACAGTGCCATGGCAAAACCACTGCCACACTTTTGGGCCTATTGTAGAAGGAGCTCCTGGGTACTGTGAGTAAATCGGGACCGTCCCGGCTCAGCCTGGGGCGCTGTGCGCACACAGTGACCCGGGATGTCTGAGCCCCAGGCCCGCTAGGGCGAGGAGTTGGGGCAGGGGGGCTTTTACCAGCCATTTGTTCTGGGGGGTGAGGATACCCCCAGCCTGCGGCGGGAGGCTCATGAACCCCACTGTCAACAGCCCCAGCACTGGGGGGGAGGCGGCACAGCGGGGAGGGGTCCAGTCCCCCGCCCTGCAGTCTCCTCTCCACCACAGACCTGCCGCCCCTCCCCCGGCCCGGCCCGGCCCGGCCCCACAGGGCTCGGCTCTCGCGCGGCTGGGGCGGAGTCTCGGGCCGGCCGGCAACATGGCGGAGGCGGAAGGGGAGAGTCTGGAGTCCTGGCTCAGTGAGTGACCCTCCCGTCCCCCTCCTCTCCATGGGCCCGCCCGTCCCCCGTCCGCGGCCCCCAGCCCCTGTCCCCTCCCCACCCCCCTGTGCTTCCCGTCTGCCGCCCTCAGGTGCCCGTGTCCCCTGGTCCATGTCCCCCCCCGTCTGCTGTCCTCCGCCCCTCCCTGCCACTGTGCCCCCCTCTGCTGCTCTCTGAGCCCAGGTCCCCTCTCTGCCCCATCAGTGCCCCCGTCTGCCTCCCTCCATCTCATCAATACCCCTTCATCCTGTGTCTCCCTGTCTGCCACCCACTGCCCCAGCCACGCCCCTGTCTCCCCCGTCCATGTCCCCCGTCCTATCCACACCTGTATCCCCTGTCCATGTCCCCCGTCCTATCCACATCCCTGTGTCCCCCTTTCCGTGTCCCGTCCATCCACATCCCGTGTCCCCTTTCCGTGTGCCCCCGTCCTACTCCACACCCCTTGTTTCCCTCGCCATGTCCCGCCGTCCTACTCCACATCCCTGTTTCCACTTTTCCGGGTCCCCCGTCCTGTCCACGCCCGCTGTGTTCCCTTTCGTGTCCCCCGTCCTATCCACATCCCTGTGTCCCCCGTCATTAGTCCCCCGTCCTATCACGCCCTGTCTCCCCCCGCCAGTGTCCCCCATTCCTATCCAGCGCCCCTGTATCGCCCTTCCATTCCCCCGTACACTCCACATCCCTGTGTTCCCCTTTCCGTGTCCGTCCCATCCTATCCCGCCTGTCCCCCCTGTCCATGTCCCCGTCCTGTCACATCCTGTGTCCCCTTTCCGTGTCCCGTCCTATCACTCCCTGTGTTCCCCCGTCCAGTGCTCCCCCGTCCTATCCACGCCTGTCTCCGCCGCTGTCCATGTCCCTCGTCCTATCCACGCCCTGTGTCCCCGTCCATGTCCCCGTGCTATCCACCCTGTCTCCCCCTGTCCATGTGCCCCGTCCTATCCACGCCTGTGTCCCCGTCACATGTCCCCTGTCCTATCCACGCCTGTCTACCCCTGTCCATGTCCCTGTCCTATCCACGCCCTCGTGTCCCCCGTCATGTCCCTGTCCTATCCACGCCTGTCTCCCCCTGTCCATGTCCCCCTCCTATCTACACCCTGTGTCCCCCGTCCTATCTACACCCCTGTGTCCCCCGGTTCCGTGTCCGTCCTACCACAGCCTGTGTCCCCTGTCCATGTCCCTGTCCCATCGAACCCCGTGTCCCCTGTCCAGGTCCCCTGTCCTATCCACCGCCCTCGTTGTCCGGTCCATGTCCCCCGTCTATCATGCCTGCTCCCCTGCCATGTCCCCTGTCTATCCATACCCCTGTGTCCCATCCTTATCCCAGCCTGTGTCCCTGTCCATCCCCGTCTATCCACAGCCCTGTTCCCCCCATCCGTGTCCCCGGTCCTATCCACGCCCCTGTGTCCGTCCATGTCCCGTCCTATCCATGCCTGTCCTCCCCTGTCATGTCCCGCCGTCCTATCCCCGCCTGGTCCCCCGCCTATCCACACCCCTGTGCCTGTTCCGTGCTCCCCTGATCCAGAGAGTGGTCCCCCGTTCCGTGTCCCCGCCCTATCCAGCCCTGTGTCCCTCTGTCCCATGTCCCCCGTCCTATCACGCCCTGTGTTCCCCTGTCCATGTCCCCCGTCCTATCCACGAGCCCTGTGTCCCCTGTCCATGCCCGTCCTAATCCATGCACTGTCTCCCCCTGTCCATGTCCCGGTCCTATCCACACCCCTGTGTCCCCCGTCCATGTGTCCCCGTCCTTCCTACACCTGTGTCTCTCACGTCCTAGCTACACACCCTGTGTTCCCCGCCGTGTCCCCGTCCTATCCACAGCCCTGTGTCCCTGTCCAATGTCCCCTGTCCTATCCACTCCTGTTCCCTGTCCATGTCCCCCATCCTATCCATGCCTGCTCCCACCTGTCCATGTCCCCGTCTATCCACACCTGTGTCCCCCGTCCTATCCACAGCCCTGTGTCCCCCGTCCGTGTCCCCCGTCCTATCCACAGCCCTGTGTCCCCCGTCCGTGTCCCCCGTCCTATCCACACCCCTGTGTCCCCTGTCCATGTCCCCCATCCTATCTACACCCCTGTGTCCCCCTGTCCGTGTCCCCCATCCTATCCATGCTCCTGTGTCCCCCTGTCCGTGTCCCCCGTCCTATCCACGCCTCTGTGTCCCCTGTCCGTGTCCCCCGTCCTATCCACGCCTGTGTCCCCGCGTCCATGTCCCCCGTCCTATCCACGCCTGTGTCCCCCCGTCCGTGTCCTTCGTCCTATCCACGCCTGTGTCCCCTGTCCGTGTCCCCCGTCCTATCCACACCCCTGTGTCCCGCTATCCATGTTCCCCATCCTATCCACGCCCCTGTGTCCCCTGTCCATGTCCTCCATCCTATCCATGCCCCTGTGTCCCCCTGTCCATGTCCCCCATTCATGTCCTCCGTCCAATCCATGCTCCTGTTGCCCCCATATCCATGTTTCCCTGCTTCTCTGCTCATGTCTCCCCCTCTGCCTAATGCTCCTAAGCCCACTCCATGCCCTCCCACTCCCTATCCAGTTCCCTCTCCCCTTCTGTGTCCCTGCCCCTGCCACCAACTTTTTGTCATCTCCACCAGCTTTCATGAAAAAAAACAACAACCCACCTCTTGGCAGCATGATGGGCTATACAGGTGTTTTCTGTGTGTGTAGATGGACAGAGCCTTCTGACCTCTCACAGAGGGGAATTATTATTTATGCAGTTATTTTCATGCTAGCTGTTTTATAAATAATGTACCAAGCACCTGCCTGGAATAGGGCTTTCCATGCATTTGGGGTTTTATCCCATGTGTCTGTTTGTCCGTACTGCCCATTTCTGAGTCCCTGTCAAGTTACCTAATAGCCTGATGCTGCCTTTTCCCTCTTCCTGCCCCAACCCAGAGTCATGCACAGTCTTTTCTCATTGCTTTTAAATCAAAAGTCTCTGATCATTTCTGAGTATGTACTTGACCTGTCTTTTGCCTGTCCCCTCTTCTCCCAGTGCTTGCCAACTAACTATTCTACCTACTCGCCCCACTCAGTTTCGGCTTGTTCTCTCTCTCACTGCCTTGCTTTCTTCCCCATTCTCTGTCTGCCTCCCTGTCACTCACTCGTGTCCCTTTCCTGCCACTGACTTCCAGTCGCTCCTTTGCTCAACTCTGCAGTCCATCCCTGTCGGTGAAGGGGATTACCTGCTTATGGGGTAATACCAAGGAGGAGATTACTCTGTAGACTGACTCTCTGCCAGAGCTGGGGAAGGGGAGACGGGTTGTTATGTATTCACACTGGAGGAATGACTCTCCCCTCAAAAATATCCTCTCCAATAACTTGTCCAACTGAGTGTGTTCAATGTGCTCATTATGACTGTCTGAGTGAAGCAGAAATCCAGAGCTGCAATTGCAGCGGCCACAACAGCAGATCTGGCCTGTTATTTGGTGATTCATTTGTGAACCAGGGAGATTCTTTACTCATTCCCCACCTCCTCCAAACTATCAGTTCTTTGTCTATAAAAGGTCAGTATTCCCTTCTTCTCTAAATTTTCCTGTGGTTTGGATTCTCATTTGCAAAGTATATTGTACTAGGTGGTCACACACTTTGTAGCTTTTGTAGGCTGAGCTCCTTGCATTCCTCCATTCCCTTCCACAGGTTCCCTGTGTGCTGTTTTCCCACTCCCCTCTATTTCAGGGATTCTCAGCAATCTCCTCTTGCCAGGGGCTCTGTGTGTGCTCCCATGCTCCCCCATTCTTCCTATGCCAGAGATCCCCATGCTCCCTTTGCCACCCATGACTGAGGCTCCCTTCTTCTCCAATGCCAGAAGCTCTGTGTCCCCTCTCATTGCCCCCTCAGCCACATGCCAGGAGCTCTGTCTGTCCCACCTCCTCCCAGACCATTGTTCCCCAGGGGTTCTGTGGGCCCTCCAATTTCCATGGTCTTTATGTCCCCTTCCGCCATTCTGCCCTCCCATACTAAATGCTCCATGTGCTCCCCCTACTCATCCATGTGAGGAGCTCTGTGCGTTCCTTTATACCGCCCTTTTGCACACCGTTATTATTGCTGTCTGGGAGGGAACAGGAAGTCATTCAGGGTGTCAACATGTTAAACTCTATTGGGAGGATGGACAGAGATGAGATGGGAGAGAGAGTTTTGCTGGAAAGTGTTAATTGGTGTCATCAACTAGTTCTTGGCTCTATAGACAATTACAGAGGTGGTTGAAGCAGCTGGGTCTCTTGACTAGCCAGAATGTGCCTACCATTTCCTCCTTCCAGTTTTCTGATTTTCACCTGAAACAATAGGATTCCTCCCACTGATGCCTAGAAATTCCCTGAAATTTTGGAATAGATCAGGTGCACCATTTAAAGTTATTGCAATAGATAGATGACAGAGAAATGCCACCAAGTTGAATATAAGACCTTGCTTCACTTTGTCAATTACAATGTCCTATTTGTCTTAGTCCACACCTGTAGGAATTTCTCCATTAAATCAGTCATACCTTATACGTGGTGTTGTAGCCATGTTGGTCCCAGGATATCAGAGAAAAAAGGTGGGTGAGGTAATATCTTTTATTGGACCAGCTTCTGTTAGTGAAAGAGACAAGCTTTCAAGCTACCACCTCACCCACCATCTTTCTCTGATATGTGATACAGCCATGTTACACCAGGGGAACCCCTGCCTTATTCTGAGCTATCATTTCACAGTAGGAGTTAAGGCTTCAGATGAAATAAATAGAGTTTGTCTTTTAAGAAGATGTTATAACAAGAACTGTTACAAGCTTCAATAGTTGGAATCATATTTTTAAGGGCAAGTCACTCTATTCACTGAATCCTGGAAGTTTAAGGGAGAAAAAGTCTTGGTTAGTCCATCTCCCAGCGGTTGCTGAACAGTTCCCAATTGTACTTTATTCTGTCCAGTCTGGCTGTTTTATTGTCCCGTGTTTGTACAGCATTTAGCACAGTAAGGTCCTGCTCCGTGACCGAGACTCATAGGTGCTGTTGCAATACAAATAAATAACAATAATGGTAATAATTTGTTTTTAAATGTTCCAAGGTCTGGGGCTTCCACCATTTCCCTTAGGGAGACTACACCACAAGCTACTAGATCTTATTGCCTCGATTTTTCCCTTTCTTTATTTCATCCCACTTCTTTATTTATTTGTGTTACAGTGAGCTTAAAAGCCCCAACCAGGGTCCAGTACTGTACAAATGGAGAACAGAACATAGTCGCAACCCTATAGAGTTTACAGTCTAAAATCTATTACTCCTAGTTGTATTGCCATATATTAGCTTAAATAATTCCTCTTCCACCATGGTGTTAACACTATTCAAATAGGTGTAGAATGTTATCATCTGTCTTAGTTGTTTTTAGCTATTCATCTTTCCTTGTAAATCATTTCTTCCTGCTTGCTGATCATTTTGGCTGATCTTGTGAGCTCCTCACAATGTGTCAGTATCTTCCTAGCAATGTATTAATTGTAGCTAGTTACATACTCAGAAACACCCAGTCTCTCTTTTTTTCTCTCTCCAAAGAGAACTGATTAATGTCATATATGAAAATATGTCTAATATGAAGGAAATTTTAGGTTGAATAGCAGGAAAAGCTTCCAACAGTTTAAATTTTCAGTCTGTGAAAGCTGAGGGAGTGGATGTCCTATGGCTTGGTCACTTACAACTAGATAGAGCATATCACTAACTTCGGTGAGCCTGATTGGGGGCTAAGGGGAGGGCACATTTTTCGTGGGACATAAGTGGGCTTGAAATAATCTGTTTTTTTATCAGTAAATGTCTATTTCACCTCACATGCACAAACTGACAAAAATATTTCCATGGATGGTAATTAAAATGTACTGAGAGGCAAAGTAAGAAAAACACTGCTTGAGAACTGAATAGTTTGATTTAAGGATATTTACTTTGTATATTTTGACATGTAATATTAAAAATTTGCATTTTAATAGTTCTAAAGCTTTACCTTTATGAATGGCAGTGTCTACTGTCTTTTAATTATTATTGCCTGATGACCCATATTGTCTGACCCTCCCCATAATTTCCCGTAGATGTGAACATTTAAATACATAAAAATAGAAAAGCTTAAAAATAAACATCAATATTATCTGTCTAAATTGTCAACAAAAATGAAAATGGAATATGCCAAGCCTAGATATAAGATTTGAATTTTGCTTCCTAATTAAAAAAAAAAAAGTGTACAGTGACTCATGCTGGTCTGATTATAGAATCCTCCCATTGTAGAGGAGCACAGATCATTTGTTTTCCATTGGCCGTTGAAGAAATGTGTGTGGGCTAGTGGGGGAGTCTGGGTGTCTTTGCCAAATAACACTCTGTCCTTCAGGGAAGTGGAGTTTTGGGAGGAAAAGGTCACAATGGAGATATACAGGAGAGGTACCTGTTGCCTTGTGGCTGTTCTGTTGGATAAAGGTGAGGGAAATGAGTGCCATTGTATAACTCTTCATTACTTCATGGTAATTGTGTGATACGGGAGTGGGAAACTTGGCTAGGAAGCTGAATTGCACTGTTTTTCTGATAACTTTCTATCAAAAAAAGGAGTGTTGTGTCAGATGCTAAGCTCGAAGATGTACCCATTGTGTCCTCACTGAAGGAAGGGGCAAAATCCATACAGCAGTATGGACCAACCTCCCACATCAAGGAAAGGACAGAACATGACTTGTGTTACCAGGAATTTTCTGAGTCAATGGCACTTGCCCTTCAACTGAGCGGCAGAGCCATTCTGTGTTCAGGTGGGCGTCACAGCCTTCAGTCCTCACACTGCAGCAGGAGATGTGCTTCAATATGTGATGGCCCAGCATCTTTATCCTCTCTCCCTTCCTACTTTTGGCTGCTGGGATGACAGCGCTCTTCCTCTCCCTGCATGCGGTTCCTCCTCCAGCCTTCGCTGAAATGGGAAGGGGAGGTTAATAAATGAATCTCAGTTGCTCCTATACAGCTGGATCCTTTTGCTTAACACTCCCTGCTCAGTCTGATGCTCACATACAAGGTAGCTTATTTATATAATTACCTCCATGATATGCTAGACACTGTCCACACATGTAGTAAATGTATAGTGTACTGCCCCAAAGAGCTCATAATCTAAGAAGAGGGAGGGGGAAGAGAGATAAAACCTACTATATTTGTGTGTGTGTAAATACTATCAACTATTTCCGTATTATCATCAGTTAGCATTCTGCTTATTCTACCTGGGATGCAGAGAGAGTGAGAACACCAGACATGTAGCTGCTAGGAGCTGAAGATCCCAATTCAAGCCTTCAATCTGGTAATGGGCATCTAGAATGTTGGCTTGTAAGTTTTCCTTCTTTCAACAGAGAAGTAGAACAGTGAAAATATGAACAATTCATTAGACAACTAAAGTTCTCTGTTCCCCAGGGTTCCAAAGCATTGTTATATAAATGAAGTAGGCACCCTTGGTTTACAGCTGAGTGTCACCTCATCAGTGTTTCAGGATTTAGAACAGCAAAGGAATGTTGAGTGGCTTTGACACTCAGGTCAGGTATGAGACAACATTATTATACCATCAGATGTGACCCAAATGTTTCAGTCTCTAAAAGCCAAGGGACTAGATGGTAATGTGTTATAAAGTCCATTCCTTTAGGTGCTGGTTCAGATCTACCGAGGGCTGTTCAGAGGCTATGTGTAATCAGTTGATAAGTTTTAGTTTGTGTCCTAGTAGACCAAGTGTTCACATGAAACCTGCTTCCACAACAGGTGCTAACTGGACTCTTGTTTGGCAGTATTAACAGAGAGACCAAGGACTGAGAACACTGAGGGTATGGCTACACTTGAAATTTCAAAGCGCTGCTGCAGCAGCACTGCAGGAGCACTGTCGCAGCAGTGCTTTGAAGTGTGAGTGTGGTCGGAGCGCCAGCGCTGAGAGAGAACTCTCCCAGCGCTGCACGTAAACCACATCCTCTACGGCTGTAGCTTGCAGCGCTGGGAGCCGCACTCCCAGTGCTGCGGCACTGATTACACTGAGGCTTTGCAGCGCTGTATCTTGCAGCGCTCAGGGGGGTGTTTTTTCACACCCCTGACCGCGGAAGTTGCAGCTCTGTAAAGTGTCAGTGTACCCATACCCTGAGGAGTAAATCTCTCCTCCTAGAGGTGATCCTTCCAGATCACAGTTGAGGCACATTAATGAGGCAAAGTGGAGAAGCTTGTTCTGCTGCTGCCTGCACTTTACCTGCTCTATAAATGGAGAACTTCACTCTCCAGGCCAGGACAGAATTTCTGATAGAGCATGTTGACATAGGATATCATACAGGTATTACATTGATATTTATAGGGGGTGATTTCCTTATGTGGAATGTAATCTCCCCCTAATGACGTCTCTCTTCTTGTTGGAATTGACTATCATGAGAGTTCTGAATATAAAACAACAAGACTTGTCAGGTGACTCCAGGCCTAAACTGAGAATATTCAACCCTCTGAGATTCCAAGATATGTTGGGAGAAGTCATTCAAGCTAAAAAGCAGAGCAGCTTTAAAATTAGTGACTACCGTGGAAATGTCGTTTATGTTTAATTGCCCAGACCAGATCTCCCTCCTCATGTCAGAATGTGCTGCCGCCCAAATGTCTGTTGGTTGAAAGGAATTAGTTGTTTTTTTTTGTAATAATAGAACATCCCATTGTATATTTCTTAAGTCTGCATTGTGCAAAGAGCAGCACAAGCTGGTGGAATTAGCAATGGAAGGGTGCTTTGGCACACAGCCATACAGAATGCTGATTTGCTTGCATGAAGATAGCAAGCTGTCTTGTAAGCCCGGTTTTTCATGCTGCTGTCATGGTGTTTAGAAATCAAGGGCATGGTAATAAGATTTTAGTGTTTTTAACAAATATGTGGCACTGCAGCAACTGCATTTTAACTAAAGTTATTCTTGAGTTTAAAAACACAGCTTGGTAGCTTAATTTAAAGACCAAGGGAAGCAACTTTGTGGTATGTGCCCTTTTGCTCGCCCAGTGTCCCACAGAAGCCACTGGGGCTCAACCTGGGCACAGCTATCCACATATGTGAAGCATCTCACAAGACTGGGGCCTGTGAAATTATGGGAGCGTATTTCTTGGGAAAGCAAAGCCAAGCAAACACTGTAGGAGTAAAACAGCAAGAGAGTTCGGATGCACTTTAAAACAGAAGTTTCAGTGCAGTAGTTTTGACAGTTGTTGTATTTATGCCAGTGGACTGGTGGAAGGATGTGTTTTAAATTAATGCTGATATTTAATGACAGTTTGTAGCGTAGTGTGCACTTGAACTTATTCTTTTATATTTGCATTTAAGACTACAGTACATGCACGTTTACCTACTTTCACTATGGTTTGATTTGCTGTATTTCAGCTGGATTTGTAACATTTTTTTTTCCTTGATATTGCTTCCTGCTGTTGATAACTTAGTCATTGGGGGAAGGAGAGAGTCTGGATTGGTAATGCAAAACTGCAGCATGTTGTTGCTGCCCCTGCAACAAACAAATTTCCACTTTAGTACATCATGCCTCAGTTGGGTCTGCTGTAAAATTAGGTTGAAGCGGGAGCCTCTGCCTCTGAAAACCCATTGCTGTATCTGAGTTGACCTATCTGGAGCAGATAAATTCTTAACAAAAATACGTCTCAAAAGCTTCAGTATTCTGCAGTCTGCTTCTTTGTGAGCTAGGTAGTATCCCAAAGTAAGCTTTTGGCAAACTGGATTGTGAATCTCATTTCCAGTAAGAAATGTAAAGGCATCTAATAAATTCTGTGGTGTTCCAAGAACAAGGCATCAAAGCAGGGAGGGATAGCTCAGTGGTTTGAGCATTGGCCTGCTAAACCCAGGGTTGTGAGTCCAGTCCTTGAGGGTACCACTTAGGGGTATGGGGCAAAAATCTATCTGGGGATTGGTCCTGCTTTGAGTAGGGGGTTGGACTAGATGACCTCCTGAGGTCCTTTCCAACCCTGATATTCTGTGATTCTAGGTAAAGGATCTGTGCACTGTGTTAAAGCCCAGATCCTGCAATTTGTACACATGCAAAACTCCCAGTGACTGCAGAGGGAGATTTGCATACAACAGGACTGAAGGCACTGACCCTAAGTAGTTAAATATTATAAATGGACAAAGGGAAGAGAGATCAACATTGCAAGCCTGCCTAGCTGGGGTAAGACTGAGAGGTTGTTCTCTTCTGTTCAGTAACTAGAAAATAGTGAATCTGTAAGTACTTGAGCTTCATTGCCTGGATCTGCAAAGAACTGTGTTAGGTGTTTTGCTAATTTTGGAGTGGCCTGATTTGACTTTGACATTCCTTCCTGACTAAGCACCCACAAATATATGGGAATGGAAATTGTGAACTCATTTCTCAGTTTTGATGAGCGGCAATTGACACTTCTCTCTCGGAAATGCCAATTAATCTGCTTCTTGTTGTGTTTTGATAATGTGTGTTCTCTATTTTTATTTTTTTTTACTAAAGATAGAGCCACCAACCCGTCTAACAGGCAAGAAGACTGGGAGTACATCATTGGGTTCTGTGACCAGATCAACAAAGAACTTGAAGGGTGTGTGTCCAAGTCCGTCAGACTTAGTATTGTATTTTAACATTCTCAATTGAAACAAAATTTTATGTCCTGATGTTGATGTTTTATATTTGTAAAGTATGCTGATATTACAAGGAAAACATGAACATAAAGGAAGCAGGGTAATGTGGAAGCATATAGCAAGCTCTTCCTCTTTTCTTTCAAAAGTAACATGATCTGAGCGCAGGACTGGGTGCCAGGAAAACATGAGTTCTAAACCTTCCTCTGACACTGACTACTTCTCTGGCCTTGGGAATCTTTCCTAACCTCTCTGCCTCAATTTCTCAGTCTGTAAAATGGGGATAATAATCCTTATCATTTATTTTCATAGACTATTTCATAGAATCTGGAAGGGACCTCAAGAGTTGTTCTAGACCAGTCCCCTGCCCTGAAAGCAAGACCAAATATTTATCTAGACCCTTCCTGACAGGTGTCTGTCTAACCTGCTCTTAACCTCTAATGATAGAGAGTCCATGTAAGCATGCAGATTCACCCCTGCAGCGCCTCCTGCTGGTCTCTCAGGGAATTAGCTCGATTTCCAGCCTGGAGTGCCCTCTGCAGGCCAATGATCCACTACCGCTTGGCCTCCCGTGTCCCTCCCTGGACTCCAGTGCCCTGTTAGCTGGGATGCTGCCCCCTGTCAGTAACCCCTTTCTCTCAGGGTCTCCCCTCCCCAGGAAACTGCCACCCACTATCCCCACCTCGCCACAGTATAAGGCTACTACCAGTCATCATCTAGCCCCCACGCAGGGCAGGAGCGGGTAACCACCCCACTACAGTCCGCAACCTCCCAAGGCAATTTATTCCAATGTTTAACTACCATGATAGTTAGGAAGTTTTTCCTAATGTCCAACCTACACCTCCCTTGCTGCAATTTGTATATATTGAGTGAGCTCCATTCTGACTAAACCATTCACAAGGTGATATAAGGCTTTACATCTTTAAAAAACTTTATAAACAATAACTAATGAACCCTTATGAGTCATGGCACTCCTGCAAAGTAGGGAAGAATTATTCTGCCGCAGACAAAGCAAAATGAGGCACAGCGAAGGTTCAAGGCCACACCGTGAAACGTTCAGTGAAGCAGGGTTAGATCTCAGGAATTCCAGGTTACCAGTCCTGTGCACAGCCCATATGCACTAGACCACATTCCCTTTTTAAATGTGTAAACGCCCCAGTTTACGTAGATGCTGTGAAGATTATTTTTTTAAAGTGCTTTGAAGATGTCAAACTATAGAAGGGCAAAGTTACATTTCCTTTTAATTTTGTGATACCCTACTTATCTAATCAGAAGATTTTGTGAAAGTCTAGAAAGTCCTAAAATCCCTGTGTCTGTTTTATTTATAATGTGGCACCTTGGTTTGTTTCAGTCCACAGATAGCTGTGAGACTACTGGCTCATAAAATCCAGTCACCTCAGGAATGGGAGGCAGTCCAGGCCTTGACAGTAGGTAGTCCTTTCCTCCTCTCTCAAAGCCCAGAGCCCAGCTGGGCTCTTCAGTGTGGAATTTAAGGGGGGGTGATCCCTATTGTTCAGTAGGGTTATCTAGTACCATCATTCCCATGCTCAGTGAAACTGACATGATCAACTCCTTAATTCTTCTTCTCTGCAGGGGGATGAAGACTGAGAAAGAAGGATACTTGACTCATGTAACTGAAGCATGGAGTTAGTTTACTAATTGCACTGGAGCCAGAAAATCTCAGTTTCACTCTAGATCCTTTTGTTTGTTACTTTCAGGGAGGTTTTTTCCCCCACCGCTGCCACTTTCCAAGAGATGGCCCCTCAGCGTGCTCTGTCAAGATTGGGGAAGCTGCCTCAAAGAAGTGGGGTTCAAGCCTTGTGTCTTTGGGCAGAAGTTCCTCTATCTCAATGAAATGTGACCCTTACCTGTCACCTGTTCTAGTTGGGGCCTCCCTTAGAGGAAAGCAGCTGTGTTATTTCTCTGGGTTTGGGGTGTGTTGATTTCACCACCTGTTTCTGTTGCTTGAACACAGGTGCTGGAAGCTTGTATGAAGAACTGTGGGAGAAGATTTCATAATGAAGTAGGGAAGTTTCGGTTTTTAAACGAGTTAATAAAAGTTGTGTCTCCAAAGGTCAGTCTTTAAGCTATTTTCTATACCTCTGTGTAACAGTCTGACCTTTCTAAAACCATAAGTAGCTCCCAAAGCATGCAGCACAGTATCTGGCTCACTGTGTGAGTTAGTCTGTAGCTTTTGTTTGCTGGGTGTTTTGCACTCTGATTACTAGTTCTCTCAGCAAGCAGCAGTTGTTTTCCCATTGCTTGTGCAATACTTAGCATTGCTCGTTTCCTTAATGTGGTGCAAGGACTTTTAGACTTTGTGTTACTTATTTTGTTTGAACATGATCATCAGCAGGAGGAATTGTGAGTCAGTGGTTAGAGCAAGGGACTAGGAGTTGGGGCTCCTGGATTTGGTTCCTGGGTCTGCTACTGACTTGCTGTGTTGTCTTAGTCAAGTCGATTAATCTCTCTGTGCATCAGTGTGGCAGGTGGATAATACTTATGTACCTTATAGGGATGTTATGGGGCTTGATTCATGTTTGGAAAACATTTTGAGATTCTTTGGTGAAAGATGATGTCAGTGCAAAGTATTATCATCACCACCATTTTCTTAAGACAAAAGCAACTGGACACCAACAGGAGGTTTGATCCTTCTTCCATTGAAGTCACTGGCAAAGCACCTACTGATTTCACTGGGAACAGGATTGGGCCCAGAGCATCCCATTTAGCCGTGGTATAACTCCAAACTGAATTAGGCTCATGTTGTCTCAGGCAGATGGAGATAAGATGATGTTTTATCATGAAACACAATGTAAACGTTACTTTAAAGAGGTGAGGGAAGTTTTGTCTTGGTGAACTGCATCTTGTATCAGTGTAGTTAATGATGAGTGGTCCTCGCCATCTGTGTTAGGAAACTGTATCCCAGATCAACACAGACAGGATGTATAGGATATTCATACTCCCATCTAATGTGAGAACAGACTTTAATGAGCACCAATGAATTCCTATATTGAGTGTTGATTTATTTATTATTTTTTTTTTTTTACAAAGAAAAGAGAGAGACAGATTGACATGTTTTCCTTTTCGCCACCCCTCCCAGTACCTGGGGGACAGAGTCTCAGAGAAAGTGAAAACCAAAGTTATTGAGTTGCTGTACAGCTGGACAGTGGCACTGCCAGAGGAATCCAAAATCAAAGATGCCTACTACATGCTGAAGAGACAAGGTGGGAAGCAGCTTCTCTTTCGTGCATTCTTGTACCCTACATGTTTAAGCAGGAATGTCACAAAGAGGGGACACTTAAGAAGGCAGCCTCTATCTGGGGGCAGGACTTGTTCAATCAGATGGTAGAAAATGCCTTGTCCACATGACAATTTTACACTGGTTTAACTTAAATTGGTTTTTAAGCTGATTTAGTTAGTGCAAACCCCTGTGTAGACACTTTTATTTTAGTTTGAGTGACTTATCTTGATTTAGCTTAAGATGATTCCTTATCAATTTAAACTAAATAAGCCTGATTTAAACCAAAACAAGAGCATCCGCACAGCTTCATGCACCAGCATAACTAAGTTGCTTAAAAATTGCACTTTAAACTGGTGCAACTTTTTCACATAGGCAAGGCCTAAAGTGCTCAGAAGAGATGCTCATAGCTTCAGCACAAAGAGTCTGCCTTCAGAAGCCTCTATGAGTACAATGCAAAGTTAAGGATTCTGTGGTGGGGCCTGGCCATGAAACTTGATCCTTTCTCCAACTATTGGCTAGGAGTCTGTGGATACCACATTCTGCATTATTGTTCTATGCTTGTCTGCTCTGTCTCCCTTATGCTGAAAATATACATGGTTTTGAGTTTTCACAAAGCAGGATTACATTATATTGGGGTTCCAAGGCAATGTGAAAGGAGAAAGACCCAGAGTGGAGAACTATTGATTATACGTCTCGGGTACAGAAACTGTAAGGATGTGGCAAACTAACCCTTGGAGTATTTGCCTTTTCCCTAAGGAAAACATCCCTCAGTTCACCAGATAACATGCACAGGGATTTTGCTGCTGTGTTAATCCTCACTGAAATATCCTTCCATCCCAGTGTTCACAGAGTTGGGCTGCATGTTCCCTCTGAACCCAGTATGCAAGCAGCAGCGCTGCACCCTCTCTGTGCTGCCTGTATGCAGATAGTAGCACTGTCCTGAGTGACTGCAGGTACAAACCTACTTTGTTTTCTCTTCTCTCAGGTGTTGTTATATGTGACCCTGTAATTCCAGTGGATAGAACCCTGATCCCCTCTCCACCACCTCGCCCCAAAAACCCTGTGTTTGATGATGAGGAGAAATCCAAGGTAAAGTGAAGGCTGCAATCTTAATCCCACCAACAAAACAAAACTTTAAGTAAAAGGAAGTGCTCTGACTCAGCTCTAATCTGCTGGTATGTGGGCCTGATTTCACTCGGAGTGTGGGTTTGATTCTTACCACCTAGAGACTTAGAGTTGAAATTCCGAGTGAGAGACCATCTCAGTGTTGTCACTATCTGGCCATTTCTAGTTAAGTCGCTCTCCAACTGCTGTAATGGAGGAGAGGAAAAGCTTTTCACCTTTCTGCACCAGGAGGAACTCTTTTTAGTATCAGAAAGTCTCCAAGATCCCAATGTGCTTGTACTGTATGTAAATGAAAATCTGGCAATTTAACAAAAAACAAAATATCAAATCCATGAATGACTCCTATGGAAGTTACTGTTGCTGAAAAAGCAAAGTAAGCTGCTTTGACCCAAGTCTGCTTTTTCTGAACTGTCCACTTCCCTTTCTTCAGTGGAGCAATCATTGGATACATGATCTTTCTGTCTCCCTTTAATAAGAGACTACTTTTTCCTAAAAAGTTCTCTTCTCTTCTTACAGCTTTTAGCCAAACTGTTAAAAAGCAAAAACCCAGATGACTTACAAGAGGCAAACAAACTTATTAAATCAATGGTAAAAGAGGTAAGAAAAAACAATAGAATTATTTAAGAAACTCCTGTAGGAATTATCATTATCAGGAGCTTGCTTTGTCATTTGTAAACTTTTTAACACTAGCTGGTACGTAGCTTTAGTGACTCGTGAATGGCAGAATCACTAGATTTGTTCTTTCACTCTCCATTAGTATTGCACTAGTTCAGCTATTTAAACCGGCCTGCTCATCTGTGCTTGAAGCTTTAGGGACTGAATGACTCAAAGGAATTTGCAAAGAGGTCTAGAACCTTTCACCTTTACGGTTGCCAGTTCACATCCAGTTGGTAGTAACTGAAATATCATCCAGTGGCTGTTGGGTGGGCTGTGTGAAATGAATTTGTTGGTGTCTCACTGTGGGTCCCAGTTAACAGGTGTCTGCATCACAGAACCTCTGTAGTTGGTTCCCTAGTTGGAAGATATAGCAGAAAAGGCAAGGATCAAATGGACCATGGGGAATGAACTACCTTCTCACCCCTCAAGGGGGCACTCTGCATCAGGGATTGGTGAGGGAGAAGCTTGAAGTGCTGCAGTCTTTTTGGATCTGATCTGTGGATATAGAGGACTGTCTCCAGGGTTGTCAATCTGGCACTTATCGCAAGTTGTCTACATGCACATATATATCCCACCCTACCTATTAATGAAATTGTGATGTCTCCATCCACTCCAGTATCCAGTTGTCTTGGGGTTCAAGTGACCCAATATTGTTCTGGCAAAGAGAAATACAGTTTCTAATTTGGAGAGAATACAAGTCACTGGAATCTCTTTTCTATATAAATTAGCCCTGCCCCCATGCAACTCTAGGCATCACATTGGAGGGGGTTCCCTTATCTTTGGTGGAGAGCATGGATGCCTAATTAGAATGGGTTAAAAATATTCTGACAGAATGTTTTTGGAATGGAAAATGCCAGTTTGTTGAAAGTGAATCCTTTTGCGGAAACATGTTTATTTCAACAAAATTTCATTCAGGGAGAAAATAGAACGGCGCATTCCAATATTCCAATTCTAACTCTTCAGAACAGAATGGTTTGATTTTCTATTTTGAAATGCCTTGTGTTTAATTCTGAAAAATTTTATATTGTGTAATATAACATTTTAAAAAGTCAAAATTAGAACAAAACATTTCAGTTTTATTGAACAAAACATTTCAGTTCACCCAAAACAATTTTGCTTTTAAATTTCTTTCACAAGAAGTTTTGAACGTTTTTGGTTTTATTCTGTGTCAGAATGGAAGGGTTTTTTGAAATTGCAGAATTTCCAACAAAATAGAAAATCTAGTTCCTGCCCAGTTCTATTTCAAAAACGCACCAGCATTTCATCTGATGCGACCCACAGCTGAGCTCCTGCTGTTGAGATCTTATGGGAAGACTCACTCTTCTCTTTTTGTTTTGAAGGATGAGGCTCGGATCCAGAAGGTGACAAAACGCATGCACACTCTAGAGGAAGTGAATAACAACGTGAAGCTGCTGAATGAGATGCTGGTTCACTACAGCAAAGAGGACTCGTCAGAGGCTGATAAGGAGCTCATGAAGGTGAGTACAAGCTCATTCCTCTGCATAGGAGTCCTTCAGCATTTCCTTCTTCCAGACTTTATGGAGCTTTACCTTTGCAAAAAGTTGCAAATACGCAGAACAAAGCGATCAATGATATAAAGAGCAGTGATCAGAGCTGAGAGCAATCTATGGGAATGATCAGCTGGAGGTGATAATACTATGCACATAGTACTTTTCAGCTGACGACTTGTAAAGAAGCAGGCACTATCTCTATTTACAGGTGGTGAAAGTGAGCACACCAGGAATGCATGACTTACTGAGATCACACAGTGTGTCAGTGGCAGAATCAGGAAGCCACATTTTCTGATTCCCTGAGCCACTGGCCATGCTGCTTGTGGTGGAAATAGTCATCTCCCAAAGCACCATATTCAAATAAACTTAAAATCTTTGATCCAAACAACAAAGGTTTCCTTCCCTTCAGGGGAAAAGCTTGTAAACACTGTATTTAATGGAGAGAGCACCAAGAAAATTATAACCAAAAGGGACGATAAAGATTGGTTTAATTTCTATAATAGACACAGATTTTTAATCTACCAGGGGTTCTCCGTGACTGTACACATACATTTCACTCTATAATATAAAAAAAGATACATGAGCACATGAGGTGATGACAAAAAATACCCACAACTAATTCAGAAACTTTCCCTTCCTTGAACTCATCTCCACCAGAGTGGAGGTAGTGGGCTGTGTGCTCATGGACCACTCCCTGGACTGAAGACCGGAATTTTGGTTATGGCACTGGACTGGCACTAAGGAGATCTGAATTCAGTTCCCAGCTCTCACTTTGAGCAAGTCATGTGGTTTTCTTGTACCCAGTTCCCCATCTGTAAAATGGTAATGACAATACTTCTGTTCTCCCAGTTAGATCAGAGGCTCTTTGGGGCAGGGAGTTTACAGCACCTAGCACAATGGGACCCCCATCCTCATTTGGGGTCGTAAGGAGCTACTGTAGCAGAGATGATGATAAAAATAGTCCAGCATATAGAGTACAAAGAGAATTAAGCATAAATGGCGATAGCATGGAGGACTGATGGTATCAGTGGCAGGCTGTGACATTTGTAGTAAGACATGCAACAACTCACTTGCATGCCTAACGTGGTTCAAAACGGTGTCCTCCATGCAGCATGACCTTCCAAGTACAGCAAGATTTACAAAATGGCATCCCCCTTTGGTGCTGGACAGAATAGTCCTGCAGGCCGCTGGCTGGACAATGCACAGCCAGTTGGGCATGTAGTGCGTGCCTTGTGTACATAGCATACTACTGGCTGATATTCATCTTTATTATACTGAGAATGTAGATCGGACTTGTTCTCCTTATGCTGATAAAAATGTGAATAGCTCCCTGTAGAGCTGGGAAAGGGGAATTTGGACACCCAGTTGGACCAGCACTCGCATCAAGAAAAGACTCTGGGTCTCCCTTCACACTGGGACTTCCATGCAGATGAATCATTTCATGCTGACTCCAAGAGCAGGGTTTGTTGCTGTTGATGGCTTTTGGCTGATAAGACCCTTTCTCCTGATCTCTCTTCCCAGGAGCTCTACGAAAGGTGTGAAACCAAAAGACGGACGTTATTCAAACTGGCCAGTGAAACAGAGGATAACGACAGCAGTTTGGGTAAAACAACCATCTCCCCTTTTTGGTGGGGAGGGTATGTGGGAGAGGGATAGCTCATAGGTGGGAGAGGGATAGCTCAGTGGTTTGAGCATTGGCCTGCTAAACAACTGAGGAGAGTTGGCAGTTTTTCAAAGGGACACTATTAAGGGCCCAAAAGCAAGCTATTCCAATGGGTATGAAAGATAGGAAATGTGGCAAAAGACCACCTTTGCTTAACCACAAGATCTTGCATGACCTACAAAATAAAAAGGAGTCATATAATAAATGGAAACTAGGTCAGATTACAAAGGATGAATATAGGCAAATAACACCAGAATGCAGGGGCCCTAAGATTAGAAAGGCAAAGGCACAAAATGAGCTCAAACTAGCTATGGGAATAAAGGGAAACAAGAAGACTTTTTATCAATACATTAGAAGCAAGAGGAAGACCAAGGACAGGGTAGGCCCACTGCTCAGTGAGGAGGGAGAAACAGTAACAGGAAACTTGGAAATGGCAGAGATGCTTAATGACTTCTTTGTTTCGGTCTTCACTGAGAAGTCTGAAAGGATGTCTAACATAGTGAATGCTTATGGGAAGGGGGTAGGTTTAGAAGATAAAATAAAAAAAGAGCAAGTTAAAAATCACTTAGAAAAGTTAGATGCCTGCAAGTCACCAGGGCCTGATGAAATGCATCCTAGAATACTCAAGGAGTTAATAGAGGAGGTATCTGAGCCTCTAGCTATTATCTTTGGAAAGTCATGGGAGAAGGGAGAGATTCCAGAAGACTGGAAAAGGGCAAATATAGTGCCCATCTATAAAAAGGGAAATAAAAACAACCCAGGAAACTACAGACCAGTTAGTTTAACTTCTGTGCCAGGGAAGATAATGGAGCAAGTAATTAAAGAAATCATCTGCAAACACTTGGAAGGTGGTAAGGTGATAGGGAATAGCCAGCATGGATTTGTAAAGAACAAATCGTGTCAAACCAATCTGATAGCTTTCTTTGATAGGATAACGAGTCTTGTGGATAAGGGAGAAGCGGTGGATGTGGTATACCTAGACTTTAGTAAGGCATTTGATACGGTCTCGCATGATATCCTTATCGATAAACTAGGCAAATACAATTTAGATGGGGCTACTATAAGGTGGGTGCATAACTGGCTGGATAACCGTACTCAGAGAGTAGTTATTAATGGCTCCCAATCCTGCTGGAAAGGTATAACAAGTGGGGTTCCGCAGGGGTCTGTTTTGGGACCGGCTCTGTTCAATATCTTCATCAACGACTTAGATGTTGGCATAGAAAGTACGCTTATTAAGTTTGCGGACGATACCAAACTGGGAGGGATTGCAACTGCTTTGGAGGACAGGGTCAAAATTCAAAATGATCTGGACAAATTGGAGAAATGGTCTGAGGTAAACCGGATGAAGTTCAATAAAGACAAATGCAAAGTGCTCCACTTAGGAAGGAACAATCAGTTTCACACATACAGAATGGGAAGAGACTGTCTAGGAAGGAGTATGGCAGAAAGAGATCTAGGGGTCATAGTGGACCACAAGCTAAATATGAGTCAACAGTGTGATACTGTTGCAAAAAAAGCAAACGTGATTCTGGGATGCATTAACAGGTGTGTTGTAAACAAGACACGAGAAGTCATTCTTCCGCTCTACTCTGCGCTGGTTAGGCCTCAACTGGAGTATTGTGTCCAGTTCTGGGCACCGCATTTCAAGAAAGATGTGGAGAAATTGGAGAGGGTCCAGAGAAGAGCAACAAGAATGATTAAAGGTCTTGAGAACATGACCTATGAAGGAAGGCTGAAAGAATTGGGTTTATTTAGTTTGGAAAAGAGAAGACTGAGAGGGGACATGATAGCAGTTTTCAGGTATCTAAAAGGGTGTCATCAGGAGGAGGAAGAAAACTTGTTCACCTTAGCCTCTAATGATAGAACAAGAAGCAATGGGCTTAAACTGCAGCAAGGGAGATTTAGGTTGAACATTAGGAAAAAGTTCCTAACGGTCAGGGTAGTTAAACACTGGAATAAATTGCCTAGGGAGTTTGTGGAATCTCCATATCTGGAGATACTTAAAAGTAGGTTAGATAAATGTCTATCAGGGATGGTCGAGACAGTATTTGGTCCTGCCATGAGGGCAGGGGACTGGACTTAATGACCTCTCGAGATCCCTTCCAGTCCTAGAGTCTGTGAATCTATGAATCTATGAATCTAAACCCAGGGTTGTGAGTTCAGTCCTTAAGGGGGCCACTTAGGGATCTAGGGCAAAAATCAGTACTGGGTCCTGCTAGTAAAGGCAGGAGGCTGGACTTGATGACCTTTCGAGGTTCCTTCCAGTTCTAGGAGATGGGTATATCTCCAATTACTATATTATTATTAAGAAGGGGATTGCAGCCAGATTGGTGTGGCCAGTAGCTGGGCAGGAATACAGCAAGAGGCCTATTAATGTTATGTTACTTCTTTCTGTGCCTCCATGGATATGTGTGGCCTCTAACAGGCAGATAAAAACCCAAGGCCCTTAAAGCTTATGATCTAAATTAGAGCAGGGCCTTGGCAGTAAGAATTGATTGGGAGGGAGGCTATGTGGGAAACGATCTCAGTGAACACAAGGTAGGGGCATACAGCACTTAGAAGAGGGGAGATGTCTCTATGGGAGCTAATCACTGAGTTGAGAATGGGGCCCCGTTGTGTGAGGCGCTGAACAGACAGCCCCTGCCCTGAAGAGCTTACAGTCTAAATAATGGGTTGTTGTTGATTATGATGATTGAGCATCCAAAGTAGTAGAGCGAGCCAAATGACTGAAATCTCTACTGGAGTTTTTGCCTCTCTTCCACATCTAGGGGATATTCTTCAGGCCAGTGACAATTTATCCCGGGTAATAAATTCCTATAAAAAAATAATTGAGGGTCAAGTGATCAATGGTGAAGTGGATATCCCGACACTGTCTGCAACAGAAGGTGAGTAGCCATCTGTTCTGTTCAGTTTTGAATCCTGTCATTTTGAATTTCCTCTTGTGAAGGATGTCCAAATAATTGCAGTAATGGAGAGTATTTTCAGCTGTTTGGGCTAAAATCTGCCCAGGTAGGAATGACAAATCAGCTTCCAAACAGCAGGCATTGATGGCCACACAGATGAGTTTGTAATTCTGGCCACCAGTGACAATGCTTTGACTTGGAAGGCTCTGCCATTTCCACAGCTGGCTTTTTAATAATGAAACCTTATGACCTGTGACGTTCTGACTAAGCAGACCTGCATCTGAGCTGAGCTTTCCTATCTGGATTACTAACAGCTGATGTGGAATGCAACATTTTAGTTAGATTATTCAACCGTCCTGGTCCCACCTGAACGGTTAAATACCAGCAGGGAAGAAGTTAACATACATTTATTGTTTATCTTGTTCTCTGTGCTTAGATAATGTTCCCAACCTTACATTTAAGGGATTGGAGTAGGGGTTCACGAGTCAAGGGATGTGGGTTCTGTTTCTAGTTCTGCCAGCAGCTCTGTGTGAATTTAGACCAGTCCCTTAGCAGCCACTATCTGCCTAAGTTTCCCCATCTGGAAAACGGGACTAACAATACCCACTTCTCTGGGGTGTCATGAGGCATAATTATTGTTTGGAAAACACTTCAAGATTCTTTGATAAAAAATATGAGGGAAATGACCATTGTACAGAATGGTGTCCCTTGTCATAGGGAAGAGCCAGGATTTGGTTGTGATGAACGTGAAGGGGCTCTGGACACAGTTCTCTTTGGCTCGCTAGTAACGCCTTGATTGACTCCAGCCTGTGCTGCCTATTGTCACCACACTGGGTCTCCCAAGTTCTAGCCAGAGCTATGCAGGCATGGAAAGGATTGCCAACTACACTGCACATAGTACATGCAGTGGAGAGAGCAGTGCCTGGATTGGGCTCCTCTTTTTATACAGAAGTTTCCTAACTATACAGTGTCCAGTTCAATAGCAGTTTAACAGCAAATACTCCAGTGGAAAGCATCTAGGTTTCCTCTCTTCTGAGGAGTCAGAAATTCTGATTAAAAGAGAAACACCCCCTACCCAAAGCATCATCTGTGATAACTTGGCCCTGGATATTGTCTTCACATTGTTCAGAGCCTTTGCTCCAGCTGACTGCAGTCCCTCTTATAGCTTTTCTCCCCATCTCTGCAGGAAGCGATTCCACCAGTAATCTCAGCGCGCTCATTGACCTCGTTGGCGTGGACATCTCCAGTACCCCGCCACCGCCAATGCCACCTGAAACACTAACGCCAGCACCAGCGCTAGTGCCGACACAAGCTTCATCAGAAATCCCCATCCTCCCACCTCCTCCCCAAAAGTTTGGTCATTCACGGAGCCGGTCCTCCAGCCAAGTAGAAGCTCCTCTGACTCATCAGAGCAGCACAGCCAATTCCCTTTTCTTGCTGGATGAGGAGCTGCTGTGTTTAGGTAAGAGGCTGGTGTGGCTAGGGTGTGTTCTGGGGAAAGGGTTTTATCTGGAGCTTGGTTCTAGAGCTAGGCAGCAGAGAACAGTATATTAGTACTAGCCATAGATTGCCAATTCTGTGGTTTATTATTCTGGTTTGTTTTGGATGTCATCCAGTGGACACCTAAGAAGCTCCCTCCACTGAGTGGCCCAGCGAATGGGAATTTGGCAGTAGGCTAGAGTTAAAACCTCTGGAGGTTCCTGCTGAAATCAGGGGTAGGTCACAAATGCAGTGAGTTTGCCGTAATCCCAGTCTAAGCCCTCCGGATGCTTGTCCACATCAGAAAATCATCACCACACTTCGTGACAAGTTTCAGGACTGAAACAGCAGTGAGTGCTGTGGTTAGGAGAAAGTGCATTAGCAAATCTGCCTAGGCAGCCTGCACAGTACGTGCCTTTGGGACTCTGGTACTGAATAACTGGGGGTGCTATAGGTCAGGTAAGAGGAACATTGGAAGTGCTGAATGGAGAGGCTTGGCTGCATGTGCACGATATGCCTGCATGAGATCTGTGAGCCTGTGACTGATCATTGACATTGAGCGTGCATGTTTCTTTCATCAGGCTTTCAAACTGTTACAGAGTTGAACTGAGTAGTTTTACCACAGTGGTCAAACTCCCTATAGGAGGTAGGAGGAGGTTAGGAAGACTAGCCGTCTAGCTCCCCATCTTATTGCCTGTCGACTTTAATGTTGAGAATTTTTGCAGTTTTACTCCAGTTTCCATCTTTTCTTCTGCATTCAGGCCTGAATGACCCAGCCCCCAGTGCAGTGAAAGAGTCGACTGAAAACAACCAGTGGAATATGTTCCAGGTATGAAGAGAGGGATTTATTGAGAAAGAGACTGTCATTGTGGGAGGTCTCTCAGCACTCTCGATGTTGCAGTGGTGGTGCTTTTGCCATATCCTGGGGGAATGCTCACACGCAGGCCAGAGACAATAACTGTTCCAGACATGAAGGCCTGTGTCTTGCCTCTGGCCTTGCGTAACTGGGATATCTGAACCAGTACAGAGAAGATATCTCTGCTTTCACTTTCCTTCTTTGTATGTGCTGCTTTTTGGTGTGTACCTCAACAAAGCTTGCTACAAAAGCTACCCTCTCACATGGGGAGGATGTCAGTAAAGCTAGACTGAATAGAAACACAAGGGATGCACCCAGTTTGCAAGGGAATAGTTGTATTCTGGACTGAATACACTCACAGGCCAAAGGCAGAGTCCATCGTCCCAGGATACTGGGACTGCTGAATGAACAGGTAGCACCTTTCAGTTATTGCTACACTGAAATGTACTGTCCATCTTCTCTCCCCTCTGCTCTGGCTATTTACGCCTGAGGGCATTCTGCGCCAAAAAAAACAAAAATTCTGCATACGATATTTTAAAATTCTACAAAATTCTGCATATTTTATTTGTCAAATAAATGTGGAGGCTCCAGCATGGCATTGGGGAGCACCAGCCACTGGCTGCACAGAGGTGGGAGATCACTGTGCAGCTCCGGCTCCCCTTCTTCCCCGCACTGCTGGGACATGGACTCAGCAGTGAGGCTCCACCCACCCTGACACAGCGCAAGGACTGGGCCTGCCACAGAAACACCCCAGGACCCTGTGCCAGGTGCACCAGGTGTGCACAGGGAGGCTCAGCAAGGCAGGATCCAAGTGTGGAGGGGCTTAGTGTGGGGATATCCAGGTGCAGTTTGAGAGGATTCTTTGGGGGGCAGTCTGGGTGTGGGCAGCTCAGTGGGGGATATGGGTGTTGGGGGGGATCTGGATGCACAGGGGCTTGTTCGTGATTCTGGGTGCAATGGTAATGGGACTCTGCAGGGGGGTCCAGGTGAAGGTGGTTGGGGTTCAGTGGGGGAGGGGTCCAGGTGCAGCTGGTTGGGGCTCAGAAGAATGGGGATCTGGGTTGGGGTGGTCCAAGTGCAGGGGGAGTGGGGCTCATCGGGGGGGGGTCCTGGAGGCAGGGGGTGGTGAGGCTTGGCAGGAGGGTCAGGGTATGAGAGGGTCTGAAGGGACAGGGGTTGGGCAGATGGGGAAGCAGCTCCCTGTACAGGGATCCCTCCCCCTGCAGCTGAGGAGCGATGGGTGCTGGAAGCGCGAGGTAGGGGGTGGAGGGGGAGTTTGCAGAGCTTCCTAAAGCTGGGGGAGAGATATGGGGGTGGGTCTGACACGGCCCCGAATGCTGTGCAGGGGAAGAGGAAGTCCCGTCCTGCCCAGCCAGGACTAGCAGCTGAGCCTGGTGCAGGGTAGGAGCCACCAGCCGGGTCTTCCCCACTCTCACCCCGTTGCCAATGTGATTTACCTCGCTGGCGGCTGCCCTGGGCACCCAAAACATACTGCTGGGGAAGGTCGTATGACTGCTCTTGTGGCTTCCCTTTGTTTCCCCGTCAGAAAGTAATTTTTCTGCTTGAAGCAAAGAAATCTGCGGATGACATCATTTCTGTGCATGCGCAGTGGCACAGAATTCCCCTAGGAGTAGGCTATTGTAAGTTTCTCTGCTCTGTTAGGATACTGCCCTTCGGAATTCCCATCCAAATGCTCATAATAAACATGGCCACCTCAGCTTCTGACTCCTCCCCACCTAGCTCCTGTCCACTAGTAGTATCCAGTCCAGCACAGCTCCATATGCTGTCAAGTAAACTACAAATGGGATGTAGTCCAACAGATGCGACATACTCTCCTGCTTGCCATTGGCTTCCTCCCCCTCATGTCCTAATGAGTGAGGCCTATCTCAGTGAGTTACAGTGGTATCTAAGGCATGGTAGGAATTAATAGCATGCACCTGTCCCCTCTGTTGCAGAATGACCAGATGGACCTGGACTTCTTTAGTCCGAAGCTGGTGACTGTCGCCTGCAATACTGCAGTGAACCCTCTTCATCACACATCGCAGTCTGTGTGTGGAACATCAGCACCTCTGCCTTCCACTTTCACAGCTCCTCAGACTATTTCTAATATCCCTGCACCTAATACAGACCCGTTCGTGTTCTCTGGTGGACCAGCAGCCCCTCTGGGCCCACCGAAGGCTATGCCAGCTACCCCCCAGTACCTCAGTTCAGCCATGGGAAGCAATGCTTTGCATAATATGGATGCACTGGGACATCTTATTGAAGAGGCCAAAGGGTAATAGTCCTGGATTTTGCTTCCTCTCTCCCGTTTGAAAGTTACCCTTCTACAGCTATCAGGTTTCCAATAAGGATGTCCTGTTTCTCGCTCTAGTTTGATGGAAGTTTACTGTTGAATAGTGATGGTCTTACATTTATTTAGCATCTCTCCTCTTGAAGGATCTCAAAACGCTTTACAAACTGATATACAAACTATACCCAAAGGTCACTGACCCACCACTGAAATGCAGCCAGCTTGGTGGTGAAGCACAGCAGCTGCTTTGAACTGCACAGCTACACTACACATTAATTTAGGTAGGCAGATTGGTAAGTTGACCAGAACACTGGGGCTAACAGAGCCTACTCTTGTGAAAAGTGCCCTGAGATCCTTAAATGACCATAAGGAACCAGGACCCTTGTTTTCATCTCATCCTCCAGCAGTATTGGGTCCCACCACATTGCTGATTTGGAGAGCAGTGACACCTCCCAAATCACCACCACTCCCTGAAACATTGTGGTTTTCTGTGTAGTACTCACCCAGCTCAACACTACTCAGCACACAAGACTTTACAGTGTCATGACACCATGGTACGATTGCAGGCCACTGCTTTCACTCTAGATCACTTGATTGAGAGAGATCACTTGATCATTACCTGTTAGGTTCACTTCCTCTGGGGCACCTGGCATTGGCCACTGTCAGCAGACAGGATACTGGGCTGGATGGACCTTTGGTCTGACCCAGTATGGCCATTCTTAATGATTTGCCATTGTCTCTAGTAGTGTGGGAGATGGAGTGAAAGCCTGGTTCACGCTCAGTGCTGTCACTGCCACTTCTGCTAGCCAATATAGTTCTTAATTTGGCACTTCTGTTTTTGTCTCCCTCCTAGGACTTCAGCCCAAGTGAAGTCAGAGCCCTCCGTATTCCACCCTGGGGTTACCTTGCCAGCCACTGTCACCTCTGCCCCTTTAATATCCACCACAGGATTGCCAGTCGCTGCTCCAGTGGCCTCTACTGTTCCTTTTCCAAGCAGCTGCACAGCTGGTTCAGGAAACCTTCTCTACCAACCAGGTTCATTCCAACAGCAGGGCAGCCCTCTGAAAGGGCCTGACGCTTCTTTGGCCAATGTCCATGTTCCACTGGAATCCATTAAACCCAGTAAGTATCTCAGACCCTTTTCAGCTTGCTCCCAACCCTGGACTGTCACTGTTCCAATACTATTCTCAGACGCTGTCAGTTAGCGGTACAGGGCCAAATTCTCTCTGTAGCACCTAGACAACACTGAAGCATGTCTATGGGGTTGCAGGGATGGAACCGAGAGGAGAATCCAGCCCGTAGCACAGATTGCATTTAGGGAGGCTATGCAACTAGTTCTGGTTGTAACTTTCCGGTTTCCAAGGATGGAGCTGTTGGAAGTTAAGCATGGAATGGACTTTCTTTCATTTGGACCTGCCCTGCCCACAGCACAATATGTGCAAAAGATTGTAGGGTCTCAGGCCAGGGTTTTATGGCCACCTCCTTCCAACCAGCAAGAGAATTAAGAGGTGTTTAAGTCCCTTAGTTTGAAACTACTGTTTCTCCTTGGAATCCTCTTTCTGTGTTCTCTGTACACTGCTGCACGTGTACAGTCGAGCTGACAGTTGCCTCTGAGACTGTGTTGCCACTTACAGCGCTGGAGTTCTCTGAAACAACATACTGCAATGTGCCACTCAACCCAGGTGCTAAGAGCCTCACTCCTGACACTGCAAACCATGGTTAGCTTTGAGCCAGGGTCCCTACTGTGTAGCAGTGCTGTCATCTTGACACACACCCAGCAGTGCTTCTTGCCTGTGCTACTGCCCTTACACACCTCCACTGTGTTCTACCTAAAAACCATCCGGCTATGTCAAAGCCCAGTCCAGCCCTGGCTAAGCAGGAGAGCGACACGCAGGGTGTCTGTTCTGATGAGGAGGCGATTGGCCTTTGGATAAAGTAGGTTGTTGCATTCAGAGCACAAAACATTTTGCTCCTGAAGGCGGTTTTAAACCGGGGAAAGCTTTGTTAGTTCTCTGAGGAAGCTCCTGCCATGGAGAGAAATGCCAAGTAGTGAGATTCCAGGGTTGAATTGCATAATGCTACTACAGATATAGTCTTGTGTTTCGCTTCCCCTTCTCTCCATCCCCAGGCTGTGCTCTTCCTGTGACAGCCTATGACAAGAACGGGTTCAGGATCCTCTTACACTTTGCCAAGGAGTGCCCACCGGGGAGGTCAGATGTGCTGGTTGTGGTGGTGTCCATGTTAAACACAGCACCTCTTCCTGTGAAGAACATTGTACTGCAGGCTGCAGTACCAAAGGTAGGGACACGCAGACTTGAAGGTAGATGGGCATCCTGCTTTGAAACAATGGGTGTGAGCTCTGGGATTCGGACATGACTTTACAGCGCGAGCTTTTCTTGAGCCTCCACTCTTTCTGCTTCCAAAGAACCCTAAAAGAGAGGAGAGATGATCTCTCTATATCCTAAATAACATGTAGCAACAGAAACTGCTAGTAGAGAGTATATATCCTGCAGAGTAAAGTCAGCTCAGCTTTATGTTTATGTACTGAGCTGGGGTTAACTCAGTGGCTGGACTGTTCACACACGCTAAGCTTCATCCTTCAGTCTTCAGGGGTTTGAGTTTTAAAAGGTCTATTGACACCACATGGAAAAATGTTCTATTCTGGCCTTGCCTACACAACCACAGCAGTGTCAGGGACACTGCTAACACTTGGCTAACAGTTGTGGTGTAGCTGGGACCTACCCATGTCCCTGTAATTGGGTTAAAGCCTCAGCTTCCTGACAACGTGATCAATGAATGGAATAAACTCCCAAATGGTGGGTTTAAACCCCATTGAAAGGAACATTTAAAACTAAACTGGACACTCGACCAGAAAATATACAATAGGGAATAATCCTGTCCTGGCCAAGAAATGAACTAGAACAGAAGTGGGCAAACTACGGCCCACAGGCCACATCCGGTCCATGGGACCGTCCTGCCCAGCCCTTGAGCTTCCCAGCAGCCCCACCACCGAGCAGGCAGTGCTCTGGACAGCAGGGCTGCGTGCATCTGGCTCTGGCTGGGCAGTGTGGTGGCCAGACATGCTGCTCTGAGCAGCATGATAAGGTGGCCGGGGGGTTGGATAGGGGGCATAGGGTCCCAGGGGATGGGGAGCAGGGGGCGGTTGGATGGGACAGAGGTTCTGGGGGAGGCGGTCAGGGGATGGGGAATGAGGGGGTGTGGAATTGGTTTGTTTGCTGTTGAGAAGGGAGCCAGGCCAGTTCTCAGGGAACGA
>NC_133781.1:18328002-18444859 GCF_003597395.2 Chelonoidis abingdonii
CGGGAGGCACAGCCTTCCCTACCCAGCCCTCCATACAGTTTTGCAAAACCAGTGTGGCCCTTGGGCCAAAAAGTTTGCCCACCCCTGAACTAGAAGATCTAACAAGGCTTTTCCTCTTGTCTTTTCTGATCATACTGGGGCAATGATCCCATGTTCTGAAATCCCTCCTCCACCAACGTCAGAGGGTGTCGTTCAACAGAATAGGAAAGCTGGCTTCTAAAATGCAGACACAAAGCAAGTGGGGGGGGGGTCCAGTTTATAGAAGGGGTTGAATAGGGTGACCAGACGTCCCAATAAAATCGGGACTGTCCTGATTTTGAGGAGTTTGTCCTGCGTCCTGACCAGAGTATGGTCGGGACGCCATTTGTCCCAATATTTTGTTTCCAGGCCTTCGGCAGCAATTCGGCGGAGAGTCCTTCAGTCGCGGGTGGTCTTCGGTGGTATTTCGGCAGCGGGTGCTTCTGTCTTTGGTGGCAAGGTTTATTACCTGCCACCAAAATACTGCCAAAGACTGTCCGCAACCAAAGGGCTCTCTGCCAAATTGCCGCTGAATTCCTGGACAGGTGAGTGTAAAAAACAAAACAACACCCCCTCCGCCCCCACCCGCCCGCGGCGGTCCCAATATTTTCCCCTTAACATATGGTCACCTAGGATTGAAAGACATAGAGCCCCAATGGAAGTAGCTCCTGGTCATGTTGTTAGAAAGGGGAAGGGACAAAATGAGACAGTTTCAGGGGCTATTATTATTTTTCCCTGTGCCCTGGGAGAGGTTTCAATGTGAGCGTTTGATCTTTTCCCCTCTCTAGTTTTGCATGACTGATTATAGTGTTTGAAAATCAGCTCGGAGCTTGGTTATGTCCTGTCTGTATTGGCTAAGCTAGGGAATCTGTATTAAAATCTTTCCAAGGAGCCCCTGTGCTGGAAAGGTGCTGTCATGGTTTTCCGGGCCAGTGCATTATCTCTGTTTTGTTTTATTTTGGTATGTGCCTATGACTACATGCTCAGTATAGACCGGGCTTATCTGTGATCCCTGCTTCTCCCAAGTGGACACTTGCTCATATACACAGCTCGGACGTACAGCCTGTGCGTAAACCCTTTGTTACTCCAGTGCAGGTCACGGTACCTGAGGGTTCCTTTTGTTTCACATTTGCAGTCCATGAAAGTGAAGTTGCAGCCACCCTCGGGGACAGAACTTTCTCCATTCAACCCCATCCAGGCACCCGCTGCCATCACCCAAGTCATGCTGCTGGCAAATCCTCTGAAGGTGAGAGGAGCTCAAAACTTCAGCAAAAGTGACTTCTCTTGTTGTTTTATGAATCTGATGAGGATAAAATTCCATGTGGGTTTAGACTAAACATTTGTACAAGCATGATTGTCTGTCCCCAAAGACGAATTACCCTGGAGTGCTGTCTTGAGGCAGAGTGAGGTTAATCATCGCAGAGGAGTATGTTGGCATATTAGCAGTATCTCACCCCAGGGACAGGGAGTCAGGGGAGGGAGAGATGCACTGTGCTTTTGCCTCACTCCACAGCAATCCTTCTAGATCAGTTCCTATACAATTCCCCATAATGTTAACACTTCAGTGGAAAGGAACAGTTAGGGCTGCACCAGGGACTCTTCCCACACCCCTTATGGGATAACAGTCACATGACTTAATATGGTGATAGTTTACAGGGTGACATGAATTGTAAGAAGTGATCGGGTATACTAGAAATATTATTGCTTTATTGAGTCTGTAGCCAGACTAAGTTGACCTAATAGCACCTAGAGAGGTTCTTCCCCCCTGTACCGTCAGGATATTAACTGTGAAGTTTAATTATGATCACTTAAATAACATAATTAACCCCCTCTCTTCTGATCATCATATTAGAAGCATTCAGCTATCATATTTACCTGGAGCACCTTGCTATCCCTATTTGTGCTATCCATTTGAATAAGATGTTCCAAAACCAGATACTCAACACAACTAATATTAACAAGGGGGGAGGAACAAGCCACAGTAGGGAAATAATAGGTTAAAGAATATTTAGATAAGTTAGATGTATTCAAGTCAGCAGGGCCTTATGAAATGTATTCTAGGGCTCTTAAGGAACTAGCTGAAGAATTTTGGAGCCATTAGTGATTCTCTTTGAGAATTCATGGAAGAAGGGTGAGGTCCCAGAGGACTGGAGAAGGGAAGCCTTTAGAAAGGGGAGGGGAACAAAAAGGCTCCAGAGAATTATAGAGCAGTCGGCCTAAATTTGATACTTGGAAAGATACTGGAACAAATTATTAAATAATCAGATTGTAATTACTAAGAAGGCAATAGGGTTATAAGGAATAACGAGCATGGATTTGTCAAGAACAAATCATGCCAAACCAACCTAATTTCCTTCTTTGACAGGGTTACCAGCCCATTGGATGGGGGGGAAGCAGTAGTCATGATATATCTTAATTTTAGTAAGGCTTTTGACACAGTCCCACATGACGTTCTCATGAGCAAGCTAGGGAAATATGGTCTAGATTAAATTACTGTGAGGTGGGTGCACAACTGCTTGAATGACCATATTAAAACAGTAGTTATTAATGGTTTGCTGTCAAACTGGGGGGGTATATCTAATAGGGTCCTACAAGGGTCAGTTCTGGGTCCATTACTATTTTAATTAATAACTTGGATAATGGAGTGGAGAGTATGCATATAGAATTTCCAGATGACACCAAACTGGGAGGGGTTGTCAGTACTTTGGAGGACAGGCTTAGAATTTAAAACGATCTTGACAAATTAGAGAGTTTGTCTGAAATGAACAAGATTAAATTTAATAAAGACAAGTGCAAAGTACTACACTTAAGCAAAAATCAAATGCACACCTACAAAATCGGGAATAACTGGCTAGGTGGTAGTACTGCTGAAAAGGATCTGGGGGTTATAGGGTTTTAGTGGATCGCATTTTTAATATGAGCCAACTATGTGATGCCGTTGTGAAAAAAAGCAATTATTATTCTAGAGTATATTAAGACAGGAGGTAATGTAAGACACAGGAGGTAATTTTTTATCTCTACTCAGTACTAGTGAGACCTCGGCTGGAGTACTGTGTCCAGTTCTGGGTGCCACACTTCAGGAAAGATGTGGACAAATTGGAAAGAATTCAGAGGAAAACAACAAAATGATGAAAAATTTAGGAAACCCAATCTATGAGGAAATGTTAAAAACTGGGCATGTTTAGTCTTGAGAAAAGAAAATTCAGGGGGAGACCTGATAACGGTATTCAAATACGTTAAGGGCTGTTATAGAGGGGACAGTGATCAAATGTTCTCCACGTCCACTGAAGGTAGGACAAGAAGCAACGGGCTTAATCTGCAGTAAGAGATTTAGGTCAGATATTAGGAAAAACTTTCTATGTATAAGGGTAGCTAAGTCTTGGAATAGGCTTCTAAGCAGTGAAATCTCCATCAATGGAGGTTTTTAAGAACAGGTTGGAAGAAACGCCTGTCAGGGATGGGCTAGGTTTACTTGGTCCTGCCTCAGCGCAGGGGGCTGGACTTCATGACTTCTTGAGGTCCCTTCCAGCCCTACATTGCTAGAGTATATAAAGTGCAGAGTCTGAACTCAAGCAGTCCTTTGATTGTTCAGATAACCTGAACATTTGCTACTTACTGTTTTTTGAAGATTATGGTAAAAGTGCATTTACAGCATCAGTTAAAAAGTGTTAGATCCCATGGTACAAAGATAATGGGGTTTTGTTGGATTTCTATAAACTCACTTTGTGGAACATCTAGAAAAGCCACATAACCAGGGGAAGGCAAATTTCTTTTTCCCCTAGTCATTCTCTAAGGAATAGGAATCTGTCAGGATCCTTCCTCTACAATCCGCAGTATTGTTTCGTTTTGAGACGTCATACTCTTTTAGCACTACTAAAGCATGTGTTTAGTAGGATCACTGGGAAGCAGCTGAACTACAAACGCTGGTCAGTGTATACAGTGAATCTGTATTGCAATGTAAGTGCTTTTCTCCTGCTGTTTCACTCCAATAGACGGACCTCTCATATTTACAAACTAAAGAATAAATAAATCAGCCTTATTAAGTATCCAGAAATGCTCCATTAACATAAGCTGGCCACTTACCCCAAATGGGGTAGCGGGACAGAGCCATTGTGGGCTCTAAAATGTTATTACACTGAAGTGTAATTAGGGAGCACTGCCGTTGTTCTCCTGCTGCTACTGGTTCCATGGCCTTCCTGCTCCAGGGGAGGCTGTTACTTTAACATCTTGTTTTTCTTCTTCCTTGCAGGAGAAAGTGAGGCTGAGGTACAGACTGACTTTCACTTTGGGAGACCAGCCCAGCACAGAGGTTGGGGAAGTGGATCAGTTTCCCCCAGTAGATCAGTGGGGTAATCTATGACCCAGCGAGTCTGCCACAGTCTCCATGACAGGACCGGGCAAGGATCCCAAAGGGACTGGAATGAATGTGACATGGAAGGGGCACACATGCTATCCACTGGTGATGTTTAGCTTTGTTTACATGTCCTGACCACTCCACTTGTAGCTTTAGTCTGGAATGTTTTACCTCGGGTTGAAGTGGGCCCGGGGCATCTATGCCAAGAATGATCTGAGTGGCAGCCAGTGGGAGGCTTTGCTGGCTGCTTTATCTTGGCCTCTGGGTGAATCTGGTTCTATCTTCCACTTTGTTATTAAACTTGAAATTATGGTGTTCTGGAAGGGGATCGGTTGGCTTCCTCCTTTGCTGTTGTCCAGAGATGCCTGCAGGCTGGAAGGGTTATGATGCCATCCCGAGTTTTCTCAGTGCAGAGCCCTAATGTCTGTGCCTGCCCTAAGGCTTTTCCCTCCTTGATGCCAGAACTGAACCTTCTAGGCATGCTGTGCAGTAACCACTGGCTCCAAAACAGGAGGGTTTTTTACAGTAAAATAACACTTCAGCCCCCTCTGTTCTCCTCTCCAGCAGCCAGCCTAAGCCAGTGCTGCCCATTCAGACAGTAACTGCACATTGTGGGACACTCTCTTGAGTTCAGCTTTCTTTTATTTTATACTCCCAGCTGCTTCTGCACTCTCTCTCTTCCAGGCAGCTCATGCTATTTTTTATACTCACAAACCTGTGCTGAGTATTCTTCTGCCTTCATCACATTCCATAGTATGGGGGAGAGGGAATGTGTGTAGCGAGGAGGTAAAACCAACAGGGCCAAAGCGCTCTAGTTGTCTTTGAGTGGACAGCACAGGTTACGCTGAGAAAGGATGGCAACTCCAGTTCAGCAGCCTCAGTGCAACCACTAATCAGGTGCAGAGGCTAGACCAGGGGTAAGGAGAAAAGCCTCTCAGTTCCCCTTCTGCAGGCAGTATTATTAGCTGAATACTGTGTTCTCTTGAAAAGACGAGGAATACCAGATGTAAATAGTAAAGCTATAGGACATCTAATTATAATGAGCAGATTAAGGCAGAATCCATTAGGCTGTGACGGTGCACTGCTGGGTTTAGAACCCTGTTTTATTTGCTCTCAGTATTAAGTGGCTAAGTGCAATTCTCTCCACAAGGGGAAAACCAACTGTATTTTAAATCATGGGGCTCACACAAGTGAGCCCTGTATCTACATGAATTAGACTTAGTTCAATACACTGAAAGTTTGATTCCAGCACTCCTTCCCCCTCCCCCTTAATTTCAAGCCTAAACAATCCTTCAGTGACTTTTTAGCAAATTGTTTTAATGAAGCATTTTTTCCTGTTTTAAATCTGTAACCTTTCACTCCTGTGAAGACAGCATGTGGGGTGGCTGTATGGAAACTTAATTACACTAGACACAGTATTTCCAGCAGTGCAAGGTACAGGCAAACAGCTTTTCAATTGTGAAGGGAATGGTCAGCCAGACTGTCCACAGACTCAGTAGAGCAGGAGGATACTCCAGCCTATTGCAGGAATAAAACTAAAATGAGGAAGTGCTGCTGGATTTAGAGAAGGTTATAAAACCCATTACTGTAAGTAGAGTTCGGAATTCTTTCTAGCCATCTTATACTTTCCACGGTGACACAATGTTTTTCTTCAGAGTAGTGAGAAATACAAACCACAAGGAGAAGTGAAAGACACAGCAGGCACTGATGCGAAGGGGGCACTAGCCACTGAAAGGTAAGTGTAGAAGTAAAAATCCAAACTCAGCTTGCTAAGTGTCAACGCTGGTTTGGCACTCAGGACCAAGGCATGTTGCCTCCTCAGTTGTCTTTAAGTGAATGGAAGATGCTCTTGGATCCTGAAAAAAAGCAGCAGCTGAGTTCTTAAACTGTTGGAAAGAGGTGGCGAGCAAGGAATGTTCTTTCTGCTTTCAACGTGGGCCTCACTGGCATTGTAGACAATACATCTAGGGGTTTCGCTTAGCTCTTTAAGTCTGCCCAGGTGCTGTAACGTATTGTTAGGAAGCAGGTTTCACAGCTTTAGATGCCTAGAAGTGACTCTCATGGTGGCCATGAGGAAATCAGAAGAGCACAAGTGCTTTCTGCAGAATAGCTTCATCCTCCTTGTTAGTGGAACTACAGTGCCCACGCTATACAGTCAAAGGGCAAGGTACCATAGTCTCACTGTGGGGAAAAGTATTGTACAAGCTTTGGAAATTAAACTATGTTCACAGGTTGAGGTTGCAGCTTCATACTGAGCCATCATATTGTAAATATATCTCCAATGCATTTGTTTTGCTGCATGTTAAATAAACTGTTTTCCCTACTTTGCTCTGTGTGTGACCCTTTGTGACACGGTGAGGAGTAGGTTGCTGTTTATGGAAGCCACAAGATTCAATCCACCAACCAAAAGGAGGTGGTGTCAAATCTATCAGGTTTGGAAGGTCTGTTCAAATTCAGTTCTAGTTACAGGAGATGACACAACTTAAATGGTAACAGAGGCAAATGTTATTGCTAAAGGAATAGGGAGTAGGGGGAGACTTCCTACATGTTCATTGTCTGATTTGAAACAACATTGAGAGACGACAAAACACTGGCAAAAGATCAGCTAGAAATATGCAAAACAAGACATTTATTCTTAGAAAAGCAGTCAGTTTTATGTACAGTATGCCACAGAGTTACTTCAGTAGCCCATTCTCATGATCCTTCCAACGTGCCCTCCTTGACAATAGCTCGGGCAAGGTTTCGTGCGAGAGCAAGTCTCAGGATTTCCACCTTGGTAGTCTCAACATCATCAACCTAGGAACAAGCATAGTGTTATGGAGACTTGCTTCCTCTTTCCCATGCTACCCCAGTTGAATCATCCAGTTGACCTCAGGCAAGATTACCTGGAGTTTTTGGTTATCTGTCTTTCCAGCTGTCAGGTCCTCCAAGCAGCGCATCAATTCATATGTCTGCTCTGCTGAAAATATCACCTGTGGGAAAGAGACTGTTTGTTTAAAACATTAACCACTTATCTAGGGGATCCAGAATGAGTGGCTCCTGAGGGATAGGTCAATAAGAGGAGAACGCTTCCGCATGCCCATGACTGCATTTGAACCACTTAATACCTGGTAAGTCATGGGTCTTGCACTTGTGAGGCTGTAATTTTCTGGATGGACTGTAAGCCACAGGGATGCACACTGGAAAATCTCAACTTCAAACCCCCAAAACAACTAGGCAAGTCTGTAGCAAGCCTCAATCCTCAACAGTGCATTGAGTCTGCTACTTTGAAAGGAGAGGGCTGAATTACACCCTTATCCCCTACTACCTGCAATCTTAGTGTAAACATAAGGATTTCACAAGATGTACATCAGAGATTAATTTTGTCCTAAGTGCTTCTGCGTCCTCCCAGCCACCACTGGCCATGACTTTCACATGGCCACACATTTCTTGAACAGCCAAATCTAACTCATTTACATGAGAAGTATGGAGAATCGCTAGTGTACCTTGTGTCAGTCATGAGGCGGGGGACAGGTAGTTCTGAAATACCCTGTCCTATTTGTGTACAACTACTTCCTGTCAGGAAAAAGAGGGATGCCTGTGGGTCAACAAGTATGGTGGTTGTGTCGTTGCATCAGAACCCCATATTCACCTCTTTCTGCTCCAGGAGGGGAAGAGCATCAGTCAACAGGGTCATCCAGAAGGAACATGGAGCAATATGAGCCGTCATCAGCATCAAGAGCAGCTTGGCAGCTTCAGAGAACCGCTTCTCACCATACAGCCGATGGAATTCTCGGTACTTCCCTGTGTGTGGTGGGCGAGGGGAGTAAAACGTTAGCTACTGTCAGAAGATCCTAGGCTTTGGTTACAAAAAACTAAGAGGCTAATCCTGCTACTATGAAGTCTGTGGTAAAACTCCCTGAACTTAAATGGAGGGAGGACTGGGCCCTTTGGCAGGTCTGGGCTAAAGAGGGAAGTTGGAATCTTGTACAATTTATATATCAAAATAGCTTAATACATACAGCGTGGGGACAGAAGGAAAACTTCCCTTTGTTGTTGTTTACCACTTGAACCTGCTTAAAGGACAACACCCCAGTTTTGTTCAGGGCAATACAGTGAGCGTCTGTGCAGCATCTTCCAGAATAGCTCAGAGAATGGTTTTAAATCAAACACATTCTGCAAGTCACCATTTCCTTTAGAGATGGCTCGCAAGGGGAGAAGTGGGCCTCTGCCCTGTGTATTTGCATTAGGACATAACAGGGTTTGAAAGGCTTTCCATAAAGCATTGATTTTTCTGATTGCTTATACTGGAACTTTAGATCTTTGTTAACCTGCAAGTCTCTGAGTAGCAGCCCTGTTAGTCTGTATCCGCAAAAAGAACAGGAGTACTTGTGACACCTTAGAGACTTACAAATTTATTTCAGCATGAGCTTTCGTGAGCTACAGCTCAATTCTTCGGATGCAGCATGCTGAAATAAATTTGTTAGTCTCTAAAGTGCCACAAGTACTCCTGTGCTTTTTGTAAGTCTCTGAAACCCCAGGACCTGGTTAGGATGAGATCTGACATCTAGGAAGTGAAGTGGTTAATTGAGGAGGGAAGGGATTTCACCAAAAGACAGGCAGGTAGCAGCAGCATAAGGTTTGGTGCCACCAGGGGAAAGAAGTTGTTCATATAGAAAGAAAGCAGATGGAGCCCTTCCGGTGTTATTTGGCAGAGGCCCAGCCCCCTAGTTCCTGTATGGTGTCAAGTCCTCCTCACTGTGAGCTTGGAGTTTCCATGCTGAACAAGTGGAGCTGTAGAAATATACTTTGGAGAGCTCTAAGCAGTGGGCGAAACTACCATATGGGCAAGATAACTAGTGCAAGGGGTTTGCCTTCGTAGGGATCTAGGAAAATCCGCACATAAGTTTTTCCAGGTTCTCATCACTAACTCCTCACAGGAAGCACCACTAGATAGGGAAACAGATGGGAAAAATATATGCTTATTTAGTTAGATTTTAGTTTAGATTTATAAACCCCAGAGCCCGAGACTGCCCTGCACAAACTGAGGTGGAACATCAGAGATCTTCTGTGAATGCAATTTGAGGTAAAACAATCTGCCGACAACAGCAAGAGGACGACATCCCAAATCACATATAGTAATTTGCTCTCCCCCTGACATCTGTAATGGACTCAGGATGTAAAGGGGAGAAGAAATTAAGAGAACCAGTAGCAGCTCCAGAGCAATGGTTTTAGGGTGAACAACACTTTAAAGCAGTTCTAGAAAGGGTCTGCAGGAAATTCTCACCAAGAAACGTCAGCCGATCACTGAGCAGCATGGAGGGTCCCAAGTTATCGATAAGGTCCAGGTCTGAGAAGCTGCCTCTCTCACAATAATCCTTCAGGAATCTAGAGGGATTATTACCCAATGTCATTCTGTTTTAACCACTCCCCTAAAGAGCCAAAACCATTCCATGGAGGTGGGGGTCCATTCAGGTATTATTGTGTATGTTTAATACACCTGTCTCCGCACCCTTTATTTTTGTTGTTGTTCAGGATATTTGCAGTCAGCAGGATTTGGTTTTAAAAGTAGAGGTGGAAGAACAGCAGCACAGCAAGCAGTCCTGAGGCAAACAGATGCATAAACAGTGCTGCCAGGTCATAACAAAGGCTTTGGTTTTTTACGGCACAGAAGAGCCGATAAGCAGCAGGAGCAAATTAAGTCCTAAGAGTTTTTCCAGTCTAGCCTTTATTATGCTGCTTTCAGTGCCTGCTTCCTGTGTTGGTTTTCTTCCACATTCCGTTCAAGCAAATATGGTCCCTCCCACTCCTAAAACAAGACAAAAATAGCACTTCTTTCTCAGGTTACTCAGCCCTCAAATGTGAAATACCTTGCGCTTCTATGGCAGTTTTTCCCCAAACAAATGGGTCCTGGGGGTTGTGGGAAGAGTCTAGATGAGTCACAGGGCACTAGGCAAACATACACTTCTCCTAGCCCAGTGAGCAGGGTGTCCTGCGGGGAATGTGGGTTGGAAACCAAGCCTGCCCTGTGCTCACCCAACAGTGACAACTCGTCCCAGCTGCTTGCTCCAGGGCATTGTGACCTGGCACACAGGGTTGCAGTCCCACCCAGCTGCCCAGGATTAGGATTGTGATGACAGGGCAGAATGTGCATATAGGTAATGGTGGATCACAAAAGACAATGCAGTTTGTGGGTCACCTTAGCAAAAGGTTTGGGAACCATTGTTCTAGAGCATCTTCTACCCACTGATCTCAAAGTTACAATCTAATCCTAGCTGAGACACAGTTACTTTCCCCATTTCCCCCAGCTGTAAAAAATTAAGCAGATATATGATACGACTTGTCAAAAGATCACACAGGAAGCCTAGAGCAGGTCAGAAACAGAAACCAGATCTCCTTTCTCCCAGCCCTGTGTTTGAACTAGTAGGGCATTCCTCCTCCCGTACAGCCCCCTCACTGCTCACAAGATTAAGTACTGAACAGTTTATTCCATTCAAAACTAGGATCTCCATGAAATAAGGTTAACTTCCTCTGCTACCGAAGATTAAGTTGATCTGTAGGTCTGTTCTCTCCCTATTCTTGTCTTCTGAGGATTGCAGAAGGTGAGGAGGAGAGTGGCAAGGAGAAGGGAAATGGCTAAGTAAGAAGGATGTTACAAGTATTGCACAATCCTTTGTCTCTGAAAGGGGTCAATGATTTAATTGACCAGCACAGATGCGGCACTAGTTTGTCCTAAGGGGAAGAAGGTTCTGTTCTAACAGATTATCTCAATTTGCCTTCAGAAGAGCCTTCTCAGGACAGTGCTCCCCTCCCCAACCATTACTGCAATGTCTCTAAAAGGTTCTGCTCTGTCTAGAGAGTAACAAAGACCCACCTGTCTGATATGAGTGTAGCAAATGCTGCGTCCTTGGCTCGGATGCTCCAGGACAGTGCTGAGCCTAAGCGATTGTTCCGCACAGCTTTCATGGCCATGATTTTACAGATGCTGCGAACTTTGGGATGAAGTGGGGAGGAGAGAGAAATGGAGAGTCAGTTTTTAGTTACACCCAGGTCACTATAAGGCAACGAAACGTCATGAAGAGTCAATCACCTTGTTCGTGCATCTGTCTCTGCTCACAGATCCTCAGCACCTTGAGGGCTTTTTGCTCTGTGTTGAGGGGGATTCGCTCAATATGAAGCTCCAGGTAAACCTTGCCATACTCGGGACAATGATCAAAATAATCTACCCCCAGCTGCCACAGACTACAAAAGAGGGGAGAGAGAGGTCAAATGTTCCTTCTAAGGAGAACTCTCAATAAAGCACTTTATTATAGCCACGAGAGGGATTTGAGTCAGGATTAAGAACAGTAACACACTGTAGGAGACCCCTGGTTAGGTCACTCATCTTTGAGACTTAGGCCAGGTCTACACTGCGACTTTAAATCGGTTTAATGGCCGATATACCGATTTAACGCTGTACCCGTTCACACGACGTCGTCATTAATATCGAGTTAAACGGCTCCTTAAATCGATTTCGGAACTCCTCCCAGACGAGAGGAGTAGCGCTAAATTCGAAAGTGATAACTCGGATTAGGGTTCGTGTGGACGGAAATCGACATTATTGGCCTCCTAGAGGTATCCCACAGTGCACCACTGACCGCTCTGGTCCGCAATCCGAACTCGGATGCGGAGTGCCGGTAAACAGGAAAAGCCCCGAGACCTTTAGAATGACATTTCCTGCTTTCACGTGTCCAGCTCTGATCAGCACGGGTGGCGATGCAGTTCAAATGCAAAAGTAGCTCCTGCATTGAACCTTACGGGAGATACTAGATCTGATCGCTGTATGGTGAGACAAATCTGTTTTATCAGAGCTCCGTTAAAGAACAGGAAATGCCAAAGCGTTTGAAAAATAAACTCCAGGATACACAGCGGTGCGTGACAACCGTAACGGGAAGCCAGAGACTCAAACGGATGCTCATGGAGGGAGGGAGGGGGTAATGAGGACTACAGCTACCAGTCTCCACAGCAGTCTCTGAAAACTATTTGCATTCTTGGCTGAGCGCCCAATGTCTGTAGCTTAATACACGGTGTCTTGCGTGGTTCACGGAACAGCTCGTCAGTCTCTTTCCCCCCCCCCCCCACGTGAAAGAAAAGTAAAATAAATAATTCCTTGAGTACTGTAAATGTCACCCTCTGTGTACTGAATGCTGCTGGCAGAGAGTACGCGAGGTGTTGACAACGGTCAGGATACCGTTTGTGATCTCAGGGTCCATGATTGCTGTGCTATGGCGTTTGCTCAATGCACTCCGGGAAAAAGGCGCCAAAGGGTTGTCTGCTGCCTTCACAAAGGGAGGGGTGAGGCTGTACCCAGCACCACCCGGGGCAATGTTTTCTGCCCCATCAGGCACTGTGCTCTCAACCCGGAAGTGGGAACTATGGGATAGCTGAGGAACAGCTACCCACAGTGCACCGCTCCTGAAATCGATGGTAGCTTTGGACCAACAATCGATTTCGTGATCCCACTGTGGACGCGCTAAACCGATTTTATTAGATCTGTTTTGTAATATCGGTTTAAGCTAATTCGAAATAATCGTGCAGTGTAGACGTACCCTGAAATTGCTTTCTACTAGCACTGATACCTATAGTGTCTGCTCTGGAATACCACCACCTGCACCAGCTGTTCTGCAAACTTGGGGTTGCAGCGATAACATGTTTTACTTGTGACATTTATAACTAGAAAAGACAAAAGCACTAAAACTATGGTGTAGGGATTTGATGGTCTGTAATAGATCTCTTCTCTCTAACTCATGGTTCTAGCAGAAGAAGCCCAAAGGCTTGGTCAAACAGCTTGATCAATATCCCCTCCCACAACAAGAGCCACTTAATTGTGCTGCCTTTCACATCATTAACCTGAAGGTTTCTCTTTTGTTGCCCAATGTCAGTCTGGTATCTGAAAGCAGGGAAGGAGTTGTTACCTGTGATGGGAAAAGAGCCCGGAAGCATACTCCAACAGGAGGAATTCACGCATATTGGAACCAAAACTGAAACAGAAAAGTAATACATTTTAATCCTAACATATACTCAGATTACTATGCGATTACCTAATTTATTAAGTGTCTCTCACAGTCCAGGCTACAAGTTGTTTTTGTTTTTTCAAGAAGTCTCTAATCTAGTCCATTTGTCTACATCACATGCACATCAAGGTTTTTATTGCAGTGGGATCCCTCAAAACACACTCACTAGCAGCTGCAATGTTGTATCTCAATGAAAAGACTCTGCTGAAGCTATTATTGATAAAGACTTTTCATTTACACAATACATTTCATCCTAGAGCAGCTCAGTGTGGTTTACAAATGCCACTGAAAATCAGCCACCTCTTGGGAGAGACATCACAGCTGTTTACTAGCATTCCACAACTAAAAAATAATTTAGAAGATCCTTTAGCCAACAAACTGCAGGCGAAATTTAGATAGGATTCAATTACTCAAGTTGGAATTTAGCAAAGGCAAGAGGATTCATACTCCTACTTCATTCAAAATGTATCATGGAATCTCTAATAACCACAGTCAGTTCTATTTCATCTGGAAAAACTTCACTGCTGTCAGCACAGAAGACCCTAACATCACTCTGAGGCGCTGGTTCAGTATCAACTCAGAGGTGTGGCAGGTTGGCATTCTCTCCTGCAACATCACTTCTTGCAGCACTTGGATTTTCCTTTTCACTCCACAGGTTTCACTGGAATATACAGCACATCCCCTCTCTCTGAATCTCTGAAATGTAGTTCTTCACCAAGAAAATACCACATTATCCTTCTATCAACATTCCTTAATAGTTCCTATCTCTAGCCTCTGGACACTTGAGTAAACAATGCAGAGCCACTTACTAGAGATTGTGAGACTGCAGGAGTTTGCAATGATCCAGCAGGTCAGTCAGATGAGCCACAAACCACCAGTTGCTCAGGGCGATGCTGCATTTTCAAAAAGCAAAGGAAGAAAATATCAGCCTGTAACTGACAAGTGACTTGTTACGTTTTCTGGCGACATTTCCGACTGTCATAGAAGCAATACACTGCCTTAATCCAGCAGACTTGCAGACAAGTGACACTATGTCACAGACCTAGTGGAATGTTATCTTAATTGCTGTCTGCCTGACGTATTCTTGACAAAGTCTTTAAAATACAGATCAGAGAGGCTCAATCATCCTTATTATGTGCACATATCTCTACATGCAGGCAGACTCCTCTCCATAAGAGATGCCAGCTTGCTGCACAGAAAAGCAGTGCTGTATAACCAAGAAGTCAAAGTCTTACTAAAACTCAACCTGCATTCTTTAATCACTTGATGGATCTCGAACTCAAAGGCCGCCATTAAGATGCTGTCTAGAGGTTCAGAGCTGCTCTCTCCTCCCAGGAACAGGTCCAAGCTAGACTGTGGAAGCCCCAAAAAGACAGAACACATTCAATGCAAAGGGCCATGAGGACAGTGTAGGAGAAGAGATTTGGCCACATCAGCCTTATTTAGAACTTTTTTGGGGAAAAATTGGGGTGACCGGGGGACATAAACAAAATAAATGATTGAAAGGGTCAAACAGGATTCATCTCTGTTTTCCTAGAACAGACTGAACACTATGACATAAGAAAAATAGCGCAGGTATTTGCAGTTTGCTATATTCAAATAGAAACTGAACCAGTTACATGACACACTGAAAACTCTTGGTCAGCTGCAAATTTTTCACTCATAGCACGTCTGGAACTCCCTGTAGGTTGCTGATCCACTTTCAAACTCTGTGGGAAAACTCACACACATATCTGGACCCTCTAAAACTTCAGCCCTCCCAATGTGGTTTGAATGCAGTAACCCCAGACTTACCTGTGCATAGAAGCGAAGTTCCACTGGCTTCACAGTTGGATGGGAGTAGACAAGTCGGGTGACCAGAAAGTGGTACCAAGTAGTCATGAGCTCCTTCTTCTCCAGTATGGCATTCTCATCTCCCAGCAGGATCTAGCATGAAAGAGAAATGCCACCATAAGCCCTCAAAGACTCACATCTTCATTACTAACTTCCTTTCTTTAAATCCCTCAGCTCTGCTTCTCTTGACTTCACACCCAGTAACAGGACATGCAATCACCAACAACTTAATTAAAACCAAATAACTAAGAGGAAAAGAACAGCAGCTCTTGGGCATGCCATTGACCAAAGCATTGTACTGAGGGGACAGTCTGAGCTGATGGTATCAAACTTGTACTTATGATAGCAGAGTTCAGCAAAGAGCCTCAAAGTGTTTCACAAACAGTGAATCAGGCCCCAAAACATGACTGTGAGCTCAATTCTATAACCAGCATTACTGCCTGACTTATGGAGAGGTGAAGTAAGGGGAAGCCATTTGCCCAAAGTCACACAGAGACCACCACTCTAAATTTCCTGCTTTGACCAGCAGACTAAGATTACCTGTGTCCATACAGCACTCCCAATCCCCAATGGACGGCTACTGGTGCCTTCAAATCTGTGAACATAACCTCCTTCCTTCCCAGCCACAACACACCTTGCAGATGGACTCCATGTGGAGATTGGAAGAAAAGGTGCCATCCTGGAGGTACCGCTGACATTCTTCATGCCAGTGCTGCCATTTCAGTTCCATCTCAGTCAGCGTCTGGGTGTTGCCAATCTGAACCGGGAAGATACATACACACGATAAGGCAAATGCAAAGTCCAGCCTCTTCAACTGTCATTCAGCATGACTCTCAAACAAGCCTTTCATGGGCAAAACGAAACACTGGCCCACGGCAAGGATTTTGATGTATGCTGCTAGCAAGCTTCTCCATTACTTCAGCCGTTCAAATACGAAAGTGACAGAATGTACAGGAACCCACAAGGGACCACAATGCAGCATCTGATGCCTTTTCACCATAAAAAGGCCACTGCAGCATGTGCGGAGGTGGAGATGTGCGGATGAAGTCTAAAAGGAAAGTTCTCTGGGAGGTTATGTAACAGCTGTCAATCAGAATATTTTGAAGAACTGGAAAAATGCATCTCCCTCCACAGCTTTGAGTAAGAACAGGAATCACCACCAAGGCCATGTTGCCTTTTAACATAATATACTCTTCTCCCTGCATTTGGGTCTTTTGGGTTGTTACAGAACAGGGATCGGCAACCTTTCAGAAGTAGTGTGCCAAGTTTTCATTTATTCACTCTAATTTAAGGTTCTACGTGCCAGTAACACATTTTAACATTTTTAGAAGGTCTCTTTCTATAAGTCTATAATATATAACTAAACTATTGTTGTATGTAAAGTAAATAAGGATTTTAAAATTAAAACATTGCATTTAAAATTAAATTAAAATGCAGAGCCCCCCAGACCGGTGGCCAGGACCCAGGTAGTGTGAGTGCCACTGAAAGTCAGCTCGCGTGCCACCTTCGGCACACGTGCCATAGGTTGCCTACCCCTGTTATAGAACATGTATGTCACAGCCAGAAGGCATCAGAATTCAGACATTTTAGTAGTCAGTAGGCCAGGATGTTATGTTATAGTGGCCCACAGATGAGATGATACAGACTGGACTACAAATGCCACCCCCACTACAGACCACTGCATGCATTATTCCCCAATGGAACTGTATGAGACGGCTGCTGCATGCATACACTAAGAATGGGCATCTTCTTCATCAAGTCATCCAGAATTTTGCACATGCCCATCGATGTGGGGTTGGCACTGGCTTCCTTAGAGAGTAAATGCCGTGCATCATCCATCCGGCCCTGCAGTACGAAGATGTCCACCTGCAAAAACCACCACAGTCCGTGAGCACCAAGCAGGAGCAATGCTGAGACACCACCTTCATGCAGAATCAGACCAAAGGTGAATTTTAACTAAGTTAACATGTATGGCTTTGAAAAGCTAAAGGAACCAAAAGTGCTTCAACTACAGATATTGTTAACTCAAATGCTCACAAAGCACAAGCCTCCTGCCACAGGGTGAAGGCCCCCTTTAAGAAGGAGGAGAGTCCATGACTCCTCAGCTGCTTCCCAGTTGATTTTAAATGCACCTGGATCATATTAATGGAGAGACACAGACAATGAAGGACTCAGTCAGGAAGAGGGCCTGAGAGAGACAAGAAAGGGGGAGATGAGAACTGCCTGGGGAGGAAAGGAGAGAGCCAGACAGAAACAGGAGTAGCAGAGGAGAGCTAGTAAACAGAGCCAGCAGGAAGAAGGTGAAGCATGTTGTTGGTGAGGACTGGCCAAAGCTGGGGACCCCCTACTGAGTTACAGGACAGTTCATGAGGGGGCCTCTAGGAACCAGGGGAAGAACTAGCCCTGGTTAGGGGAAACCAAACCCAAAACAAGAAAGTTGATGCTGGAGGGCGGATCCCAGGAGCAAGGGCAGGACTCACAGGCAGAGGGACTAGGGTGAATGAAACACTACAGGAATACCCCCTGCAACACTCCTGAATGGAGAACTGTGGGAAACCACACCAAGAACAAGGGGTTGGTCCCGCAGGGACATTCCTTGAGCATGGGTAGGACTCTCAGGTAGGGAGGCCTGCATGGGAGGAACACTGCAGGGAGTTCTCTCAGAGAAGATCTGACTTGGGGCTATCAGAGAAGCTTCATGGGGGAAAAGTGACACTGGGAGCTCTCAGGTGGATAGCCTAGAGAGTGGTGCCCTGGGATGAAAATGAAAAGACAGAGAAGATTGGAGATGGACTCTCCCTCAAGAGGGTGAGCTGGAAATGATGTCCCAGGAGACGGCATGAAAACCTGCTGTACTCTGGGACTTCAGGGAGAATGATTTTATACTGTAGAATATTGTATATGTGCAGAAATTAATTATACCTAAAGGTGGGCTTTTGAATCAGACACTGAGAGAGACTGTTTCTTTTATGGACGGACCTGTCATGCCAGGGCCTAATGCAGGAGAGCGCCCTATAACATCTCCCTATACCATGCTGGCCCTGGCCTCTATTTTGATCTGAAATCCTCTCTAGGGGTGAGGGTAACAGTTTTCATGAAGGAATCCCTCCAAGCAGATTCTAGCAACTATGCCAAATGGTTTCTGAGATGCAGTCTAGTGTACAAAGCCACTCATGAGGAAGGAGGGACAGAGCATGCATGCAAATGTATAAACTTCTTTGATGGAGAGAGCACCAATTTCTTTACTCACAGCATTCCAAAAGTCTTTATGCTTTGATGGATTTTCACTGCTTAGGACTTCACAGACCATGCTGTCTACGTCACACACATGAAGACGAACCCAGTCGAGGAGGTGAAGCAGGAGATGACCAGCTGTAGGAAGAGAATACATCTTCCCATCAGATCCCTGCTGTTTTAAGATTCTAACATTATTGGTTTCATAATATATTTCCCACAGTCAAAAGCAGAGGACAAGTCTGCCTAGTTCTCTGACTCATTCATAGGATTTTTATCTGCCAGGCTCAATCCACCAAAGGCCATGGAAGAACAGCAGGCTGCTGCCAAATTAAACTCAGAATTTTACAAACTGAAAGGGGATTTGCTCCTTTGACTATTAACCTGCTCCATGACATAGAGAGACAAAACAAAGCTAGTTAAGGTTGCTAGCTAACAACATCGTTGTCACTTACCACAGGCACTTCAAAAACAAGATGATGAATAATTATCATACATCTTATATTGCCCACATGATGCCCATAGTTTTACTCTTCATATCATTTTCCTCTCAAATCTGTTTTCGCTGGAAATGAGGGGAAAACTAGCACCAGGTAACTCATTTGCTCTCAACAAAACCACCATCAAATAGTCCAGTTTGAGAACCTCTCTTCTGGATAATGTGATTGAATAGGCAGCGTATGTTTACATATTTTGACTGCCTAAAAAGTAACTTGGATTGAAATCCTAGGCCAAATCCTCTCCTGGTGTAATTCAACTGATGTCAGTGAAGATACTCTAAAGTCAGTGGAGCTGCACCAAAGAATGTGGACCCTAATGGGTAAGTGATACTTAGCATTTGTATATAGTCTATGCTTATGAATTTAATAGTATTTTGTACTTAGAGGTTGTTTATCCTTGAAATTCAACAACTTGAGAAAAAAATTCTGCTTGATATCACATTTCTCTATTAATTTCATGTACTATGACCCAACTCCAGTTCCACTGTAGTACAGAAGAAGGAGAAAACTGGAACAGGAGAGAAAAAGGAAAGAGGTCTATTAGTTTAGGGCACAGTGCAAGACAGAGAAGACAACTGAGACAGGAAGCATTGGGGTAGGGTTTGTTGCCACTTCCTGGCAATATTAGTATGACTTTTGGAGACATGCCAAGGTATGTTCTCATGGGCACGTTGTACATTTCTAGAACAAATACCTATGCAAACAACAATACCTATTATCACTATACTCCAATTCTCACCTGGAGCTACTTCAACAAAAAGGATCTCACACAAGTTCCAGATCAGCTCCATCGCGGACAGAATACAGACCTGAGGAGCAACAGGTACAGGTTTCATACGCAACAGTCACTCCCGAGTTTCTTAACACAGCAACCGAAGAAAGGCATTTGAACCACAACATGTCAAATAGCAGCCTTCCTCCTTATCCACTCTGATAAGTTCACTTCTTTGGACAGGAGAAATGTTTTACTAACATTTCAGAGAAGATCAGTAGTAAAATGAGACACTGGGCCACATATTTGATTTAGGAAGTTTCAAAGCTGCTTGCACATTAAAATACAAAAACCATCTCCCATCTGTGGTCAACACTAAGATAGTACAGGAATTCTTTCTGACATTAAGGCTTAGGGATCTAAGAGACCTCAACTGAAAGTTGCAATGTTTATTTTGGTTCTATAAAGATAACTTGGGTCTGAATTTATAACCCAAGGAAAAGTTATGACAGAGGGAAAACAGCAATAGGGCAATATTAATGCTGACAAAATAATACCACAGCTTGTATTCTTTACTCTTCCTGGAAGATAGTTCCATTATTGCTTCAAGTGCATGATTTCAAGGCTCGCTACAAGCCTCATCAGTTTTGGGGTGGGACATCAGAGAGGCAGGCTCTATGGGGAGGCTCGGGTATTAGTTCATGGTTGGATTTTGTTAGAAGGCTAGAGTATCTGAGGTCTATAAAATTGGATCTATACATAGATTACGTCAGAGCACCCAGAGCTCTCAGATAACTCCTACAACTTGTATCTCTTACAACATAAGCAGCATGCCACTGCCTATACCACCAATGCAAAAGACTAATGAAGTAGATTTAGAACGTATCATTGTCCCAACATACTTGCCTGGTGTATTTGCCAGCAATCGTTTTTTTTCAGTTGTGACTAGATTTCACAATACAATGTTTGTAAATTACCTGGGTGCTGTGCTGGCACTGCAGCTCAGGGTCCCGGGTAGAAACTGAGGTAAGAGAGAAAAAGAAGTCAAAACACCCCAAAAACATTTTTCCAGCCCTCTGATGACACTGCTCAGAAATGAAGCAGTTTCATGTTTGGATCCAGTGATATGCGTGGTCATTCTCCAGTCTCGTTATCAAAGACTTTTAAATATTACTAGATATGTCCTTAGTTACTTAGCACCTTTTATTAATTTTGTACAAGTTCTGATCTCTTTTATAAGTGTGATAGAATGCATAACATCATTCTGAGAGCTCTATGAAAAGATAATAAATTCATATAACATTACAGTAGTAGGCATCTTTCAGTCTTGAGAGACCATGGGTATACACCCCTGAGAGGTAAAGAATTTACTCAGTTGGCTTTATGGCAGCCGCGAATGTGGCTGAAGAGACCCACTCAAGAGAGACAATCTTTGCCATATCGGTCACATTTAAAGATGATGTTTTGCTAAGCTGCGATCACTCACTGAAGCAGGCAGACTGTGGCGGGACAACACCCTACGGTCTGGGGGCTGCCCAGTTTTATGGCAGGCAGTGGTTGTCCAGTGAGATACGATGATCTCTCCCACCGTTGGAGACAGCCCCTGCGCTCAACTCTACGCCAATCGAGTAAGAGCTTAGAACTGGTGACTGTTGCCTCCCGTGTTGTGTTGATGCTCAAGACAAACCTGGAGTTCCTCTTCAGGGCGCAAGCCTAGGCAGATGATATGGAGGCCCTGAGTTGCCCAGGCATCAGGACCCCACTCTTGACATCACTGGTAAATCCAGAGGAGAGGAAGAACCAGTACATCTGGGACCCGATCTGCGGCAGGAGTTGCCGGAAAGATACTAAAATATCTTTGGCACTGCACTCCAGATCTTCTGAGTTTACTCTCATAGCCCTGAATTCTCCCAAATTCCCCCACAAGGCAGTGGGGCTTCTCTGTCAGGAGTTGCGCCCTTAGCCTTACACCCTCCCGGGCTACCCACAAGGCAGTGGATTTGATGAGGTGGTACCATCTACTCTCATTACAGCAGCAAACACAGCCTGACCTGACTTTCTATGATGTTGTATCTGGAAACAATTTTGGTTGCTGGACTGTATTTCAACATTGATTGTTTGTGGTAACTGTCCTGCTAAATGTCATTATTACATGTATGATATACGATGCTCAGCAGTACAAGAGGAGTAGGAGTAAGGAAAAGAGCAAAGTAATAGATAGGGGTTCCACATGCAAAAGAAAGCCTACTAACTAAACAGAACAATGATGGCACCAACCATCATCAGACTCTGCCTAAAAGTGACAACAAAACAGGGACATTACACTTGTATTAATGATCCAGTATGGTTACCTACTCTTCTGACTCTTTAAGCATTAGAAGCTGCATTTCCCAGCAGAGAAGATGAGAGGGAATCCCAAATTAATGGAGTGATAAATAAATAATGAGAAGCCTGGGACAATAAGAATGACTATTTGAGGCAGTTGGAAGTGGAAGATTACAAAGTATCTTGAGAAAAGAAAAACATCAGACTTGTGAAGCAATCGAAAAGATCAAGGAGGGAATTAAAGAGCAGAGAAATAAATTAGGAAGAATAAGAATTTTAAAAAGTGAGTGCAAGAGTAAATTCTCAAAATTCAATTAAAAAATAAAGAAAAAAGTTTCTCCCTAGGTTTACAAATTGACATTGCATCGCAGGGGTGGAACTGCAGTCTCAACAGTTATTAAAATCTGAGGACACTTTTACAGCAGTTATAACAAATTACAATTGCCAATGTTAGTTGTATGGTCTCGAATACTGTCTCTTCTTAAACAGAGAAGAACTTACTAGCCAACTGGTGCATCTCCTCCATACAGGCTCTTATGACTGAACGGTAGTTTTTACTCACTCGAACCAATCTGCCAAGAATACAAAGCCTTTCTTTAGAGAGATTTATTTACTGTTAGCTTGTGCCTATAGGCTAGTAGGGCCCCGATTCCGCAAGTTTCTCTGCGGAGGCAGACCCCTTCTGCACTGTACTGAAGTCAGTGGGGCTCCACACTGCTAGAGAAGCGTGTCTACTTGCAGGACTGGGGCTTAATTTTGTAAAATGGATAGTGGAAAAATTAGTTACACAATATTACAGAGGGTCAGCAGCTGAGATAATTTCAGTTTCATTATCTCCCCCATTGGATATAGATTCATATGTTTGGTGGAAGAAGCGGAGCAACATATTGGTCCTTTCCTGCACCGCAAAATTATTATCACATCACCTTGCCTCACTTCCTAACAAGACATTCTGTAAGCAGCAAACACATCAGTCATGGGGGGTTGCTCTCCTACCTCATGTCTACAGATGAGGCAGTATCCATCAGCAGTGAAGGAGACTGGGCACAAATAAAGGGAACAATCAAGATAAGATATGTTTCTTTAATAAATTCAGTCAATGAAAGGTACTGTATGAACTGTACCTTTAATACCTCATAAGGGTACCAACCTAAGGAGATGCACAGACACCACACCTGCCTCCACCTTCCACTATTAAGTGGCACAGAACAGTCTATCTGAATTGTGCCTCACTACTGACATATTCTCCATAGGGGATAGGGAAGCTGACATGTTCTCTTTTTGTTTCAAAACTATTTAGCATTTCTATTTACTCACTGTGCTTTCCTTGACTTCCCACCCAGTTCTTCCTCACTCCTCTGGAGTCCAACAAAGATCCCATGGGATTCACTGAAGAGTTTGCGTAAGGTCTGCGAGTACACATCTTTATCTTTGCGAACAATGAAAATGTTGGGGCAGCCTGGCCTTTTCTCTGCACATTCTGAAATGATGCATGTAAACCATAAAATAGCCAAAGGAATGCTACTACTCTGCAATGTTTAATGCAGATAATCCATCTCAGCCCTATGGGATAGTAATATACTTCTGGACTTCAAAAGTTAAAGCCTACAGTAATGGTTCTTAAAATATTAAGTGGTTCAGAAATGGTTCTTAAAATGGTTCTTATTTGGTAAGAAGTCTAAGATTCAGCACAGAAATAGGGCAAGAGGCACAAAACTAGTAATAAAATATCAAACACTCTGTAAAACTCAATTCCAAAAAACAAACAACAACAAAAAAACACTAATTTGTGTGATAATGAAAATACAGATCTCTTCAATATATTAATTCCTAAGTTTGATCACCTTATAAACACTGATGTGACTGAATTCTCAACTCTCACACCATTTGGTGGTGTTCTTGAAGCCTCAACTCCTGGAGTCAAATGACTGCTCAAGAAGTTTCTAAGTCTCATGTTGCAGAATAAAACTTAAAAAGAACATGATCTGAGTGTACTCCGAACTCTTGGAAAGGCAAGTAAAAAGAACCCCAAATTTATTTTAAAATATCTCATTTTAAGCCAATTTATTTTGGGGCCTAACTCACAATTTCTGAACACTTGAGGTTAGGAGTATCCCTGTTTGCTCTGCATTAGTATTTAGTAAAACCCACCACGATAAACACTCAAGAATGAAAGAGAAGTTATCCACCTTTTGGGAACAAAGTTTCATACACCAGCATCTCTCCAGGTGCCCAGGCAAAACACATTTGCTTACTTTTGGAGTCCACCCCAGGAATCAGCTGTTAGGAGATAGGGCACAGGGATTGTCAAGCATGCAGCTGCTCTCTAGAATAGAACAGGCAAACACGATTCCTCCTCCCCTTTTAGGATATGCTTCCCCTGCATCTGGGAGTAAGCCTCCCAGCTTGGGTTCACAGGCTCATCTACACAGCAATTTTTAGCACACTAGGGCAAGCCCCCCTAGCACAAGTCTTTCTACACTGGCTGGGAGGGTTGCTCTCAAACGCAGTAGAGACATGCCCTCAGTTTTCCCATCTGTAAAATGGCGATATTGATACCACCTCCCTTCATAAAGCACTTTGAGATCTACTGCAGAAAGCCGCTGGGTGCCGCTCTGATTATCACCGTATCTTTTTGGTGGCGGGCTCATTTGTGCTAACGAAGGGAGACAGTCAGCAATGCACAGGCACGAGGGTGAAAAGCTGAAGTGACCCACAACAGTTCCCCGCTCCCCTCTACCCCGCGAGTCCCCGCGCCCCAGTGCTCCTGGCAGAGGGTGTCCAGCCCCCCGCAGACGAGGGTTCGCTCTGTCCTACAGTAAGCGGCGGCTCCACGTCCAGCTCCTCCATGTCAGCAGCGGGCTCGCCGGGGGACGGCGACAGGCAGCAGAAGTGAACCAGCTCCGCCGCCACAACCGGGCGCCTGCACCCAGAGAGCCCCGGGCCGGGCGCTGGGCAGAGACAGAGGCCCCTGGTTCGGGGCTACCCGATGCGATGCCTGCAGAACTCTACTCCTCCGGGCCCACATTGCTGACCCTTCCCTCTCGATCAGCTCCTTGGAACGGGGTGGAAAATAGTGTGTGTCAGAAAGGAGGGATAAGGGCTCCCTTTGTGGGCTCTGTGTTGAATTTTGGGCAGGCACTGAACAGGACAGACCAGTGGCGCGACAAGCCGTGGAAGGACCCCGGAAGGTATATAGGCGGGAGCTGCGGCTGAGGCGCTCTAGTCAGTCAGTGTGTCGTGGGGTTCGTGGTGTGTGCGGATGGGGGTGGAGGAGGTTGTCGGCGGTCTTTACCCATTTCCTGGGTCAGCAGCTGGGGTTTCTTCGGGATCCCGTGCTTGTCCTTAGGTCAGGCCTCGGTTGTCTCTCCCTAGCGCTGGCAGGACAGCTCAGCTGCTTGCGGGGGGGCGTTGGCCGTGCTGTAGCTGTCTCCGCTGACGCTGGTGATGGCTGTAGGGCGCCCTCATATCGCGCCAGTGGGCAGCCGCACCCTCTCAGGAGGAGGGGGGGCTCCTGGTGGTGTTGGTGTATTCCCGTGGGTGGGGGTGTGTGGGGTGTTGCTGCTCCCCGGGGGTGCGGGGTACTTTCCCATCCCTTTGGGCCCAGAAATAACTCGGGGGGTACGAGATCGTTGTCCCAACAGGGCTGGTGTAAACCCCATCTGCTGGCCTCTTCTTTCCCTCTATCTGCATGGGGGGGAGGATGGAGTAAATTGCTGTAATGGAGAGGCTGCCTGGTCTGGTCCACACCCCGGGCGGTGCTGCTGGTTGTCTATTCTGCACACAGATGAGTATTGGCATCTGTGTGAGTTGAGGTGTAGAGAGTGTAGTCATCCATCCCTTCCCACCAAGGGATCTTGAGTTGCCATATGTCTCCGTGTTTATGATAATCACTGTTATAATTTTACTTCTTGTGAGGGGGCTCAGATAAACTTCTTACATGGTTGCAGTGTCTGCACAGGTGCTCTTGAATGATGACAAATGGGACAGCAGAAGGTTGGGTGCTTTGAAATATTACTAGTCTCCATTCACCTCATCAGGCTGACTTGGGATCACGAAGTTGAACTTCTCAAAGGGCCCCAGATACCCAGAGGGGCTTTGCCTATCTGGCCAAGACTAGAGGGTGCTGGTCCTAGCCTCTATGCCTACCTAGGCTAAGCCAGGGAGTTGTGAGGTCAGCATGCAACTGCATCTTCCTCTTTTGGGGACTTTGAAGCTTTTCAAGCTATCTGGGTACTTGGCAAACAACAAACCCTTTCTTGAACTCACCACTTGCCTAGCCAAGAAACAAAAAAAAACATTGTGTTCTGGAAAATTGGAAGTTTGTTGAAAAATGAACTGATTTATTAGTTTTTTTAAATCTCCAACTTTCTAACCAATCTCATAAAGTTGGGGGCGGGGGTGGTCCTGATTGTGAATGATGAAGGTTTGGAGTGTCCATGCACAAAACTAGAATTAATGCAAAGTGAAAGGTGGGGGTTATAGTGGATCACAAATTGAATGAGTCAGTAAAGTGATGCAGATGCAAAAAAAGGCTAAAATCATTAAGGTGTATTAACAAGAGTGTATGGGCACCACACTTAAGGAAAGATAAGGGTATTTTTGTTGCCCTTTAGAACAATATAACATCTTTCTCTGATGTTGATGAGATGAGCATATGATTGTACAGCACATTTGTAAAGGGCATGTGACAGAGTGATATCTATGGCCCTTACTGAAATGAGAACATTTAATTTCTAAACAAGCCATGTATGGAAATAAACTTAACTCTGTCTTGTTGTGACATTATGCAATAACTACAGGTATGGTTAAGGTATTTTGTTTTTGGTCCCAGATGAGTATTGTCCTGCTTAAGCCAGGGTTGTGAGTTCAATCCTCGAGAAGGCCATTTAGGGATCTGGGGCAAAAATCTGTCTGGGGATTGGTTTTGCTTTGAGCAAGGACTAGATGACATTGTGAGGTCCCTCCCAACCCTGATATTCTATGATTAGATTAAACTGATTTTTTTAAAGACGTGTTAAAATTTTTCCCTTTATGGTGTCAGCAGAGAGCAGAATTAAGGTTATTTCGGTGCCTTAACTGTGTATTTCCACTCCTTAGCAGAGCTGGTCATAAAAATTCCAATAAAACATCTTTTCATCAGAATTTGCTGATTCATCAAAAACAAAACATTCCATGGAGGCAGTTCAATTCCAGCAAAGTTCTGATGAAATTCAGGGAAGGTTCTGACAGAAAAACCTGACTGGCTTCCTACCAGCGAACCCACCTGGCTACTCAGCAGCCCATTTGGTGGGGCTACAAAGGAGCCTGGACTATTTGACTCCTCAGCAGCTTGCATGGCTCCTAGCTCATTGGCAGCCCAAGCTCTAGGTTGATTTCCTGAGTTTATAATGCTTGATTCTGGCACAATTACAGCACATCCCTCTAATATCTTTTACCTTTAAACTACTAATATATTCTCTCAAGTTAAACTCTGTAAATATTATTTTTGTCTGTGAATGTCCTTGGTTTTTTAAAAAGTGTTTGAGTTTCATGGTTAGTGCTCATGGATGACAATGGCCATGTATATGGCCATGTAATGTTTCTAATGATTTGTAGTATCAACTTTGCATCATTCTTTAAATGTTAACTTTCAAGAGCAGATTCAGCCACTACACCAGAACAAGTACCACTGACATCACAGTTCAAGCAAGTTCTTTCATGGCTAGGGTGTTGTATGGAAGAAAGTACAAAAATCGTTTGTAGGAGAAACAAATAGGGAGCAGGTTAAGGCAGCATTGCCAGAGCAGAAGGGCAGATAAGTAGGGAGAGGCAAAGATGTGACTAGTTTGGATGAGAACAAGAAGCTTGACCTTATGCAGTGGAATGGGGGTTGGGGAGAGGTCCCATGGTAAGAAAGATGATCTTAGCAACTGTGTTTTGTATGGACAGAAATGAGGTGATGGTTTTGGGAGGTCAGAAATGAGGAATCAAGTTTGGAGATGAGGGCCTGAACAAGAGTTTTGGCTGTGTGGACAGAAAGGATATTAGAAATGTTATGGAAGAAGCAGTGATATTTAGAGACAGCATGGATATGTGGGCCAAGGGATAGCAAAGGAGATAAAAATGCATCTCTCCTGCCCCTCTCTCCAAAGTTAGTGGTCTGAGGGTGGCTGTGTTTTCGTAGTGACAGAGGTGGTGATTAAAAAAAATGTGTTCACTTTTAACTGGGATGGATTTAAGTTGACATGAAATACCCAGGAAGAGTTATCAGAGAGAGACAGGTGTGGATTGGATTGAGGGAGTCAGGTCAGAAATGGAAGGATAGAATTTCAAGTCATTGATATAATTGGAACTGTACAAGTAGAAGAGGTCACCCAAGGAGTGTAAAGAGAAGAGAACATGAAAACTGTGTTGTTCAAATGGAGAGTAGGAAGGAGTTAGGGGAGCAGGGTGGTAAGAGGGGCTGCTGAAGGTACAACCACAGAGGTAGGAAGAGAAGATTTGGAGGAGGAAGGCAGGGTAGACTGTGTCAAAAGCAGCTGAGAGGTCAGGGAAACTGAGGATGGCATAGAGATCCTGAGATCTGGTTGTGAAGAGGTCTCTATTTAGTGTTTCAAATTTCCTTATTAAAAAGTTATTATGGCTGAACATTGGCTAATCACATGAAGCATTAAAGTATGGTTCCATCTGAAATTTGACCCTATAAAAATACCATTTTATGACTCTCACTGATTGTCTCTGACTTCTAGGTCAAATCTGATTAATTTACAAGTACATATTAGTTTTTAATAACTACCAACATTGCAAATTCATCCTGGGCTCCGAAAATCTAGATTACAGGTAAATCTCGGTATACCTTTAGTTTGAGCTTTTATTGTGGTGGTTTTAAATAGTTTCCATGTGTCTTGTAGGCATTTCACTCACGTGACTGTTCCTTTTAATTCCTATTTAACTAGCTTCCTCATTTTTGTGTAGTTCCCCTTTTTGAAGTAAAAGTCTACTGTGGTGGGTTTATTTGGTATTCCCCCTCTACAAGGATGTTAAATTTAATTGTATTATGGTTGCTATTGCTGGGTGGTTGTTATATTCACCTCTTGGATTAGATCCTATGCTCTACTTAGGACAAATCAAAAATTGCCTCTCCCTTTGTGGGTTCCAGAACTAGCTCTTCCAAGAGGTAGTCATTAATATAGTCTAGAAATTTTATCTCTGTAGCTGGTCCTGAGGTGATACGTACCTAGTCAATATAGGGATAGCTGAAATCTCCTATTACTGAGTTTTTTGTTTTTGTAGCCTCTCTAATCTCTCTGCATATTTCACAGTCACATCATCACCATCTTGGTCAGGTGGTTGGTAGTATTCTACTGCTCTGCTCTTTTTATTCAAGCAAGGAATTTCTGTTCATAGAGGTTCTATAGTAGATACAGTTTTGTACACCACTAAAGAATTCTGTTCCCTCCTTAGTGTTGGTATCCTCTGAGAATTTGTGGACTCTTATTATGCCTTCCCTTTTATCTCTAAATTATTCCTTGCATGTTAACCCTTCTGGCATCCTGAAACTCAACTGTCTCTAGCAGTTGAATTGCATCAGCTTGTAGCATCTTTGCGAACTGTACCTTTTGTAGACCTGGTCATCTTGTGTTCCAGAATCTAATCTTTTGTTTAATAAAAAACAAAAAACCCTACGAGTCTGGTGTGCTTGATTACTAAGATAATCTTCAGACTGACTAGTTGACAGAAAGCGTGGAACAGTAGTTGAGATAGGAACTTCCTCTTGTCATCTCAATAGAGTATAGACTGAAGCATAAGGATTATTTTGTTTATTTGTATTGTAGACCCCCTCCCCCACCCAAGAGTCCCAGGATCCCCTTGTGCTTGTCGCTATATACAAACAAGGAACAAAAAAGATTAACTAACTTCTGATCTAAACACATAATGGGCAGATCTTCCTACAATAACTATTCTATCTATTGTGAGTGGAGTGTTTGTGCCTCAAGCAGATACGGCTTGAAAGAGTGTCTCAATTCCGTTCCCTTCCCAATTCAACCTCTGACTCCCTCCAGTTAGCCAGTATCTTTCTGATAGAATATGTTGCCCAGAACTGAATGCAGTGTTCCATAGCAGATTACAGCCTGAATAGTACATTGGTAGTGTTCAAATACAGTTTGGTCTTTCCTGTGTTTGTATCCAAGCCATGTTATAATCATGTTATGGAGGCGCCATGTTGGGCTTCTTGAACATGGAAAGGAATAGATTGTTGAGACCAGAAAGTTGCATGGTATATGACATTAGATTCCAACTATAAGTGCTGTGATATAGAGTGGAAATGTTACAGTGCATGGGAGGCCAGGCTATAATGCAGCTCCACCTAAGGCAAATTTATGTTCCCTCCACTGAATGCAGGTAGTGGTCAGTCAATCCACATAGTATGTGAATCAATAGGCCAAGTCCCTCTTGTAGATTTGACACCCTGTGATGACTTCAAACTCTTGAACCCAGGTCAGTGTGAAGATTCAATTTCTAGACAACTGGTGACAAGTGGGTGTGAGGATTCAGTTTCCAGCCAACCTTGTGTAAGGCTAAGTTAGATGGGCTTTGAGAAGGGACTAATATTAGGGAAGAAAAATCCATGGCAAAAGACAAGGGAAAAGGGGAGCAGCATCCATGGTGAAAGAATACTGGGAAAATCTGAAAGGAAGGTTGAGTTTTGCTCGTGAATCAAAGTTCTCTTATTTGACATTACACAACTTTTAATGTTTAGTCTGTGCAATTTTTGTCATGTATCTGCTTCTAAAATGCACCTCCCATAAACTTTATGAATTAAAAAGTACACTTTTTTTTGCTTCATAGCGCAAGTATGTGTTGAAAACAGTTGGATATGATGAAAACAGTTGCATTAGCAATACCTAAACTGTAAAGACTCCAGAACAGCTTTGATGGAACCTATCCAACAGCCTGAGACTATCAGCTGAAGGTCTCACACGTGCTAACATCAATGCCATGGGTGTCCCCCATCACCTCGATAAATTCTTGGATGAATTTCCATATGGCATGTGTGACAACAGTCACTGTGAACCCTTTGGATCCAGCAAAATATACTGAGGTATCATTGGTTCTCTGATGTGTAGCTGGATATGAAACACGTGAATATCCCTGGATATTTTTAAATACAGCAGCAATGACTTGAAAGGATCAAATAATCAATAGGATTCACAACAGAATACTTTGCATTAGTCCCAGTATATCTGTTATCAAGTGATTTTGCCAAGTATCATATATTCTTCCCCAGTTCAAGGATCTGAAAAATAAAGTCTTTGAAATTGAGTCAGATACTGCCTTGGGTGTACAGGCAGGACAGGCCCCATGACTTTAGTGGCAGCTACTAAATTTGAAAGAATTAACCTCACCAAATTTGATTTATGCCTACAATTTCTTGAGAGGAAAGCCAGCCCAGATTTCCTTCATGTGGGAGAGTTCTGTCCTTCACAATTGAGCTAGCTCCTTATAAACATTTTATATAATGTATTGGACCCTTCACTAGCAATGGGATAGGGTGAGACTAGAGCAGAGGTTCTCAAACATTGTCAGCAGACCACCAGTAGTCTGCAAGCTCCATTCAGGTGGTCCGTGGCTAGTTCCCTCTCACGTTTGTGTCTGGGTGGCCGCACATGAGAGAATGAAGGGTCACTCACCTAATTAGTGGAGGCATGCAGATGTGGCTCCACTAATTAAGTGCCTGGACCTTGGAAAAGATGCACATGTAAGGTGAGGTGGTGAACTTGGGGGGCAATAGCGGGGGGTGGGGAGAATTTAGGATGTGCAGCGCTGTGGCGGCCAGAGAAAGAGGCAACTTTCCCCAGCTCCAGGACTGGCTGCCGGGGAGAGACAGCCCTCCTTCCCAGACTCGGCATTGTGGCGGGGAAGAGACACCCCCTCTCCTTTCCAGCCTCAGCTCAGGGCTGCCGCAGCAGAGGGGAGAGGGAACATCCATCGCATTAGAAAGGTAAGACTATTAATATTAAAATATGAGTTGTGTGCTTTTATTTGTAGAACAAAAAAAAGTTGATTTTTTTTATATAGCACTTTTATCCAAAGCACTTTACAATAATTAGCTAACAGTACAAACAACATTTGGAAAGATCATTAAATGGTCTGCTGAGACCCTCAGCAATTTTCAAGTGATTTGTGAAAAAAAAGTTTGAGAATCATTGGACTAGAAGGTTTGAAGAGGATCAGTGTACTCATACTATGTAGGGAGTTTGCTGCCCCAGGTGGTAATACTGTGTGAGTGTGGGGGAATAATATAGGAGTAAATGGGAAGGATGATAGCATTACAACCACGAAGTGGCACACAAGGCCTGGTCTACATTAGGATTTTACATCGGTATAGCTATGTCTCTTAGGGGTGTGAAAAATCCACACCTCTTGAGAAATGTAGCTAACCCTGCCTGTAACCAGCACCAGTTTGATGGAAGAATTCTTCTGTTAAGTGTTACTGGCTCTTGGGGAGGAGGATTACAGCCGGTGCAGTTGAGGTGTTTTAGTGTAGACAAGGCCTGAGTGAAAGTTATATGGAAGAAGCACAAAGGGGTGGCTGGGAGCTGATATCTCCAAAGGCCAGGGACTGTGTGGTGCTCCAGATGTGGCTACAGGGTGGCATATAAGAAAGTGCAGGTAAGGGTGTACAATACCTATATATGAAGATGCAGTTGTACCTGAGAGGCAGAACGGTCTGAGGGTTTACAAGGGGGCATACAGAGGACTGTGCAGCAAAGACAGGGGAGGGTGGAGAATTGAACGCCTACGCTGTGCTGTGCAAAAGGGCTGAATAAGGGGGTATGGGACATATGGCAGTGTATGAGGGCCACAGTAGAAATAGGGCTAGGATGCCAGCTGGGGATACATTAGCAGCAGGGGCTGCGTGTGCACCCAGAAGGGGAAGTATATGAGGGGAGGTGGTGACCCTTGGAGTGACTTGTCAGGTGTGGGGCCCAGGAGGCCCTGCTTAGGGGCCCCCTTGGCACGTATCTAGGGGAGTTCAGGGGGGCCCACCTAGGCCCTGACATGCACAGTGCCCAAAGCTGAGGAAGGCTGCTATGGGACGGCAGAGGGATGTGTAGTGGGGCACCTGGGCAAATGGAGGCCGTAGCCGCAGACCGGCGGCCATTTTGAGAGGACAATACACTCCGCACGGGCACGGCACAGCCCATTGCGCCCGGCGGGGTGGGGGACGCGCACGCAGGGCTGGGAGATACCCGTGCGCGCGCACGCTCCTTCTCTCGGCCGTGTTATGTAACGGATCGGCGCGCTCCCGGCGGCCGGACCCAATGGGGCCTGGGCTGGGGGGCGGCACGGGCGCGCGCACGCAGGGTAAAGCGCGGTCCCGCGGCAGTGCGTGCGCGCTCACCCCAGCCTCCCCCTCTGTCTCTCTTCGCCTCGCTCGGTCTTTCTCCCCCCTTTGTGAAGCGCTCGGAGCAGCCCGGACCCTGCTGCCTTGCCATGGCCGACGAAAAGCCCAAGGTGAGGGAGGAACCCCCGGGCGGGGGCAAGGAGAGGCCAGGCCCGGGCCTGGCCTACCAGGGGAACAGCCCCGACTCTGCCGCGCCGGCTCTGCGCGCCATTTTCCTCCCCCCTGCGCACCAGGCCCGGCCGCCTTCGCGCTGCGTTTTCCGGCCCCCGCAGGGCCGCCCGCCCCGCTCCCGCTGTTTCCCCCGATGGAGGATCTGGCTCCGTTCCAGGGGATTCCCTGGGGGCCGCAGCGGGGCAAACTGGAGCTGTGCTTCCTCCGCAGGCCCAAGCGCGGCTGCGGCCCCCGCCTCCCCGAGGGGCTGGATCTGCGCGCCACCCCTCCGCCCATGTGGGCCCGGGCCTGGCTTTGGAGGGGGAGGAGGGCTGCAGCATCCCTCGCCTACCTTGAGCTGAGCCAGTTCCCAGCCCTCCCCCTCTGAGAGCGGGGCAGCTCGGCCCGGCCCTGGCCTCCCCTGGGGAGGAGGGACCCTGAAATAGCGCGGCGCTCCCAGCCCTGCTCTTTTGTGCCTCCTGCTGCCCAGCGCCCCCTGCCCTGGGCCGGTATCCTGAGGCTCTGAGCGGCCTGGCGGCGGGGAGGGGAGCAGCCTGCGAGTCCCTGCTGCTGGGTTTTCATTTTAAATAGAGTTTGGAGGCGCCAAAAAAGCCTCTCCCGTTTAAAGGACCCATCCTCCTTCCCCTCCGGGGCTCCGAGTGTGGCTCTCCCTAGGCAGCAGGTTGTGGTTCTTTCTCTCTTCTCGTCCCCCGCCCCCCCCCTTTTTTTTTCTTTTTTTTTTTGCTGGAGTATCTGTCACATGCAGACCTGCCCGCCCCCCCTTCCCGTTTGCACATTGTTGTCTTCTGAAATCTTATGCGAGGCTGGATTTGGGAGGACTTGGCCTAACAGTGAGGTGAAGCTGGAACCCAGCTCCCTGTGATCAGTGCCTCTGATATTGCCTTTTTGTGAAAGGCAAAGGCCTCAGAGCTGTCTATATCCGAAGGACAGATGCTTAGGTTGAACTGACTACTGTTGTGTTATTGCACTGGGTAGCTTTTTATCTTCCGTGTTAAAGAGTGCCCTCCCCATTCTGCCCCCAAATTATTTGGAAATGAGGCATACATTTTTAACTGAGAGTAATTAACCATTGAAACAAATTACCGAGGGTCATGGTGGATTCTCCATCATTGACAATTGTTAACTCAAGGTTGGGTGTTTTTTCCAAAAGATAAACTCTAGCAATTATTTTGGGGAAATTCTGTGGCCTGTGGAGCCCAAACTAGATGATCACAGTGGACCCCTCTGGCCTTTAGAATCTATCAATGTATGAAAAAAAAAAATCTAAAGTAGTTTTTGCATTAGTTATGTGTAATGTTTTTATTGAAGTGGAAGGTTTAAATTTTTATTTCTACTTGTTTAAAAAAGGGTAAAGCTGCTAGTTTCAGGACTTAATCACTTTATAGGACTCTCATGGAAGTCTAACAAGATGCAGGGTCAGAACTTGTTTCCTTTTGAGAGCTGTGGTATTGAAGTTAAACTTAAACTTTCCTGTAATCTGTAAATTGCAAAAATAGCTTCACTGGCTAAATTGAAATAAAGTGAGAGAGATTTTTATAGGATATTTGAGATTACAATCCTAAATGTAAATTTAGTTTTCTTTAAAAGGATAAAATGTACTGTTGTATACAAGCATGTGACAACAATATTCTTATTTCATTAGCTTTGAATAATTTTTCCAGTTAAACATCTAGCATGTGTCTGTCTTCCTTTCAGATTTATCTTCCATCACCATTGTTTGTACTAATTAATTTCAGTAGACCTTGACAGAATTTGTTAATTTCGATACTGTTGGGTTTTTGCTTTTCCAAATTAGGAAGAATTTCGCACTAGGAAAATTGAAAGACACTAGCATTATTTCATAAGTGTGATGCTTGTAGAGTACTTTTGCTCCTCTGTAAAGGCCTGTTGCCATATGGTAAAATGTTAACTTATTTCATACTTTTTTTAAATCATATCTCTCCTTTCTTTCTTTTCTCCTCAACAGGAAGGAGTGAAGACTGAAAACAATGACCACATTAATCTGAAGGTGGCAGGGCAAGATGGGTCTGTGGTGCAGTTTAAGATTAAGAGGCACACGCCACTTAATAAACTAATGAAAGCCTATTGTGAACGACAGGTGAGGTGCTTGTGTGAACACTAAAGGAAGCAATGCACATAAGAGGGGTCATCTTCATTAAGGTGGATGAGGGCAGTAAATGTCTTATCACAGTATTGCATATTTAAGAAAACTCATCATGTTGCAGATTATGTACTGCTTCAATGGTCTGTTGCTCAATAGACTGGGAGAAAGTTTTCAAGAAATGGTTAAAATAAAGTTAAATTATCTGTATAAAGTCTCCTTTGCAGCCCCCTCTTGTTGGAAGGCAGCTTTAATATTGCTATCTCCCAAAACATGGAGAGGGTGTGGTAGAAGGAAGTGTGGCTAGGCAGTTGAACAGTAATAATGGTAACTTTTATAACAGTTGTTTGTTTGTTCTTGATCTTATTATCTCAGACTTCTGACTTATGGCCTTAGTTTTACTGTACTGAGATGGAAAGTGCCAATGGCTGGTGATAGATTTCTTTGAAATGTAAAACTGTATGGGGGTGGGCTGAGTGATCATGAAGTCCACATTTTCTGCTTCATTTTCTCTGGTGCAGCGGTTCTCAAACTTTTTTCTTTTTTCTTTTGTGGGCCATTTGAAAATTGCTGAGGGTTTCAGCAGACCACTTAATGATCTTTCCAAATGTTGTTTGTACCATTAGCTAACTATTGTAAAGTGCTTTGGATAAAAGCGTTATATAAAAAAAAAAACCTTAATAAACATTTTTTTGTTCTACAAATAAAAGCACACAACTCATATTTTAATATCAGTAGTCTTACCTTTTTAATGTGATGGATGTGCCTTTTCTCCCCTGCCACGGCAGCCCTTGAGCTGGGGCTGGGAAAAAGGAAGTCTCTCTCCCGGCAGCTGCAGCCCTGGAGCTGGGGAAAGTTGCCTCCACCTCTGTCCGCTGCAGCCCTGCACTCCAAAATTCCCCCACCTCCTCTTCTCACACCACTTCCCCCTCCTGCCTACCTGCTATTCTCCCCCAAGGCCACCACCTCACCTTGCATGTGCATCTTCTCCAGGGTTCAGGCACCTAATTAGGTGGGTGGCCCTTCATTCATGTACGGCTGCCCAGGCACACACCTTAGAGGGAACTATCTGCGGGCCACCTGACTGGAGCTCATGGACCACTGTTTGAGAACCTCTGCTCTAGTGAATTAGTTGTCTAGTGGATTAAGTAACTCATCTGAGTAAACAAGTCTTCTGATACCATGCAAACAACTGAGCCTTCCTCTAACTTGCAAAAAGATATTGGAAGAAAGGAGTTTTCAAACAGTGGTTGCAGAAATAAGAATGACGCCAGAGAAGCTATTTTTTTTATGAGTTGAATGCCTAGAGCTTGAAAGATCATCTTATTTTAGGAAATTTACTAACATCTATATATATATATTTTTTCTCTTTGCCATAGTTGTGGAAAAAGTTGTCTGTGATGCTTTGTCCAGAAGTTTCTCATGGATGTATTTTTTTAAAAGTCCCTTCTCGAAAAGGCTTGTTTTCAGCATTAACTTAATCTTGCACACACGAGCTGTACTGCTTTAACACCTTTATACTTCTAACTCTATGCACTTGCATGCTGTGCTAGTATAACAATTTCAGTAAAAATCAGACTCCTGCCTGAAATAGATACATTGATACTGTGTAGACCAGGCCTAAAACTAGCAATTCTGTCATTCTTATGCTAAAATGGGATTATTTCAAGGGATTTATACAATCAGATCAAATGAAAGCTATTGTCTTATTTAAATTATTCTGCTTTAGTTGTATGATTTCAAAGTATAACATATGAACAAAGGTGCTTATAATGTATTTTTCTCCATGTCTGGATTTGAGCTAATCTTGGGAGCCTCAGGAAACCTAGATGTTATGCAGGATGAGTTCAGCAGACTTGCTTAATGGTGAGAATGGATTTGGTTTGAGTGACAACTGCACTTGACAGTCAGAATCAGAGATCATTTTGAATGGTGCATACTTTGACTTAGGAATACTACTGCATTATAAGCACCCTGTCTCAGTATGTAAGGGAAGGCGTGCCGTCCATACACCTTTCTTACCCCACTTGGTTTTATGAGGATAAATTAGTGAATGGTTGAGTCTGTCTTTTTTTCCTAGCCCTGTCAATGGCTTATTGTTATCTTAGGTAAGTTATCTGACCTCAGTTTTCTCCATTGTAAAATATGGATATCACCTCCTTCATGGTGTGTTGTGAGGTATATCAAACTGCTGTAAAATGTGTTGAGAATTCTGGATGAAAGGTAGTATTAATTATGTCTGGAAAGTATCATTCATATGCAAATTAATTAGTATAAAATGATTGCTGAGTTTATATTTCTTTAATTAAAATTCATGCGAGAAACTCTGGCTTTCCCATAGAAAAAAAAATCCATCAGAATCCTAGAAATTTAGGGCTGGAGGGAACCTTAAGACGTCATCTATCCCATCCCTCACTCTGAGGCAGGATGAGTACTAGGATTTAGGCAATTTTTGCAATGAGCAGAAGCCAGATTTTGAATAAACTAACATCCAAAATCCTGTTTTACAATAGGAAATGAGGTAAGCAACTATTTTTAAAGGTTCACAAGTCAAGGGTAATGATTTTCAAACTTGAAGACCTAAAAATAAATACCCATTTAAGTGTCTAAACAGGTGGGCAGATTTTTCATAGGTGCTTTCATAGATCCCACAACTTCCATCTGAAGTCACTGAGGACTGTGAATCCTTAGCACTTCTAAAAATGAAAACTTATGTGCCTATCTGTAGACTCCCAACCTTGAAAATTTTGGCTAAGAAACATAAAGTTGAAGCAAAAAAAACTCATGCATATTGAGGAAACACAAAAACTAGTCAGTGCAGAGGACTAGATAACTTTAAAGAGTGGAAGTCATGTAGTGTATATAATAGTCTTCAGCTATAGGTTCAGAAGATCAAGACTATTGAGCATCATTGTTTCTGAGAAGAATGCATTACTGGAAATTGTTCCAATATATTGAAGTGCAGAAAAATCCATATCTTTGTGAGATTGGAGTTCTCAAATGCGCACTTTTCTGTTAAGTCTCACTTTGGACCAGTACAAAATTGCCAGGACCACTACAAAATAACTTAACGTTTTCAGAATGCAACATATAAGATCCACAACATCAGAGAAAGTAGTACGTTCTTTTCCTCTTGGGAGGAGCCTCCAGTTTTCACCTCTTGTTAGTCCTTCCCCTCAAATACTCTATTTTAGTAACTAGACATAATTTCCTAAAGAGGCCGGCAACACCAGTTACTTCATCCCAAGGGCTGAGTAAGTTGCCTATATGCAGCACTCTGTCCTTTGACACTGGAGTTTGAACCAAATTCCTTTGTGCAGCAGAGGGTTCTGGAGCCATTTTGCTGTTTGGTCAGCTACAGGCTTATATCTTAAACTTATGTGAACTTATGGATGAACAGTACCAGAATCTGAAGACTTATTTCAGTCCTTCAAGATGAGATGCTCCCCTAGTGGGGAGATTCCTTCATTGTGAACTATAGTTGGTAAGATTTTACTAATTGAATGTTCTTGCTAAAACATCTTTCCTGGCAACACAAGCCACCCATAACAAGTAATTTAATAAAACCGATTTCTATTTCCTCTCCTATATCTGTTCCAGGGCTAACTGAGGATTTAATTCATCAGGGCTGTCAGTCCAGCACCTTCCACCACATTAACCTCACTTGAAAAACAAATAATCTTGATGAATGTCTAGGACTCCTACAGGAAAACTAGACAGAACTGGGAGGCAGAGATAACAGAGCTCTGCTATTGACCGTATCCTTTCCTCACTCATTTGGGCTATGTTTGCTCTACTAGACATAGTGGACACTGACGAAGGAGTTACAGGTTATTGTAGGAACATCACTTCCCCAGACAATGTTAGCTATACTAACAGAAGCCCTCTTCTCTCGGCATAGTTGCATCTACACAAGGAGTTTTGTCAGCATAGCTGTGTTGCTCAGAGGTGTGGCTTTTTCACACCCTGACAGACATAGTCATAGAATATCAGGGTTGGAAGGGACCTCAGGAGGTCATCTAGTCCAACTCCCTGCTCAAAGCAGGATGCTGCTGTAAGTTTTAAATGAAGACCAACCCTTAATCTTTCTCTATGTGCAGAATGAGGATAGACCAGCTGAAGGGTGCTGTTAAGTTTAGTTTGTAAAGCTCTTTGGAAACAACGTGCAGAGTTGTGATTACTACTTAAAGTGAAAACAAACTAGCTATGAGCCCACATGAGAATGAGAATATTTCTAGGGATGGAAAGAGTTACCAAATGATTTTAGTGAAAGTGATAAGATAATTTTAATTAAGAAATTTCTATTATCTGGGTAGTCTCCCTCTGAAAGTAGATGACTCCCTTAAAACCTAACTTCATTTGCTCTCTGTAAATGGTTCATTCTACTGGTTTCTCATCTTGTGTGTGTTCTAAATAATCCAGGTTCTGTAATTTCATCTCATGTGTCCCTTAAATTCAATAAGGAGGTTAGACTTGATATCAGCATTAGATGCTGGAAGTTTAAATTAATTCCAAAAGTAACCATTCAGGATTAATCAGCTACTTATTGAGTCACTTCAGACTAACAGATTGATGTGGGCTTTCTATGAGAAGAAAAGGGGTCATAGAATGTTGCTGCTTTTAGAGAAAGTGAAATCAAGCTGCGATAACATTTGAGCAGGGATGTTATTCCCCTTGTGACACTTGCCACCCAAAGTGCTACTTCTAACTTTCCTTCCACTGAATTATTTAAAATTCTTGTAAACAAAAAATTTTTTCAGTGGCTTCTGGTCTTCAGGACTTGATTTGGGATTTCTAGTACACTTTATTTAATGTCTAGTTAGTAGGGACAATGATGCATTTTTTTAGAAACTAGACATGTTGCAATTTGTCATTCAAAGCAGGTCATAATCAAAACATAGCTCCAGTTACAAGTCAAAGTGAGGACTGAACAGTGTTTTAACACATCACTTATTTCCCTTTGCGCCAGGGTTTGTCAATGAGGCAAATCAGATTCCGGTTCGATGGGCAGCCAATCAATGAAACAGATACACCTGCACAGGTAAACATTTATATTTAAAGCTTGCTGCAGGAGTTAATAGTTGCATATAACACTACTGCTAAAGAGAAACAACCATGTAACTATTAATGCTTAAGTAATATACCAATGGTCAAGTTCTAACTTCAGACTTTTACAGTAACTAGTTCAGAACTACTGGGAATAGAATAACACTGTATTCTGCATCTAGAACATTAGATTTATACCACCACAGTGCCAGATAAGTTGATTTACAGCTTCTACGGATCCTAAGCCCTGTAAGGATATTATTTTATGGATTACAGTGATTGTGGTGGGCTAATAGTCCTGCCAGGTAAGTATAGGCATTCTTCAAATAATAATTTTAATGTTTGTTAGGATATAGACAGGCCTGGCAGGTGACAGTTCTGCATTGTAGAATTGTATGCTGCAATGTGAAAATTATTGTCCAGCATCTCTAGTTTGTTCGTATCTCAGTAATATAATGTTACCAAATGTTGGGCTGATTGAAGTATGTAAGTTTAAAAACAAAAATCAGACCCAATAATGTAGGATGCTGGTTCACCCTGGCAGTAATTGGTGATGCCCAAGAATGTCTTTTGGGAGTGTTCTGCATAGTTGCATACAAACAGTTAGCCCTGAATTGCGTGCTGTTTAAAGTTCACGCTTTCAGCATGCCATCTCATGGTAAATAAGGGACTTCACAATTTTGCCAGTGTTGTCATAGGTTTGTTGTTTCCAGACTTTCACTTCAAAGAATATGCCGCCTTAGCTTTTTAAGTTTAAACTTCTGGTTGAACCTGAAATGCTGAGAATTAAAATCATATGCAGTTTGTACTCCTCTCCATGCATGCTATGTTAAAGCTAAATCAGTTTACTGAAAACAGCGAACACTGTGGACTTCCGATAGATGCAGAATCTGGCCCTTAGAACTACGCTAGAAGTGCTGCAGTGGCTCTGATGTACTGTAAACCTGATCTCTCGGACTTGCTCCCGTGGGCCTTTTTTGCAGTGTAAACATACCTGTAAGGGCCCAGGAGTTCCAGTTGTGAGACTTGTATTATAGAAAAGACTGTTATAGTAATATGGCCTGCAGTTCAGTAGTCTGGTACTTGTTTGTTTTACCATACAACGTGTAGAAACAGTCTCTATCATCATCATCATCACATTCTTCGTACTTAATAACTGGTATCCGATTTTCTTTTTTTTTATTGTTACTTACTGGATGTAGGAACTTTGGCCATAATTTCCTTTCTTTAGTACTGTAGATTAAACCAATCAGATGCTGTGCATTTGAGCAACTGCGAAGTGGGACAGAGGTGGTGTTCTAAGGGAAATAGCAGGGATGAAGTGGTCTGATGGAGCAGGCAAGAAGATTAAAATGTAATGTCTATGAGGTCCTTAGAGAGGAGCAGATCAGTATACTTGTGGATCTTACTTTATTTTAAATAGTCAATTATCCACCATTCTTTATATCACTTTTTAAGTTTAATGTTCCTAGGAAGTAGGGTGAATGCATTAAGTTGGGAATTTGTTCTGATTTTAAGTTGTGGTAAGAGGTATACGTGAAGATGTGAAACTAAGAACATTTCAAATATGTCTAATATTTAATCAGAGTTGAAAACAGTTCTTTCTTTCTGATGCAGTTGGAAATGGAGGATGAAGATACAATTGATGTGTTCCAGCAGCAGACAGGAGGAGTCTACTAAAAAGAGAACCTGCTACTTTCCTCTCCAGAACTGTGCTCCCACAGATGACACATTCACAATTAGAAAAATGAGACTTGGTTCAGCCACATCCTGACTACTGCAGTATAGTTTTTTTCTCTTCTCTCTTTTTTTCCTCTTCCTTCTATTGTACATAAAGTAACTGGTGTATGTGCACAGACACAATGCATATTTTTTTTAACTAAATGGCCAATGGTATGTTTTGATCAACATGGAATGGAGATGGGGTGGGGAAAAAACTGGTTCTGTGAAAATACCCCTTTTCTCCATCGTGGCATGCTCCTTCAACTTTTATCTTTATATTCCAGTAAGTTATTTTGCTCTCAGTGTTGACAAACAAAAACATTGCATACTTCGTTTGATTGGATAATTTCAATGTTTTTCTTTTATCATTGTAAAACCAAGGACGATTTTATAACTTTTTTGTACGTAGCTGTTACATGTAGAGCAATCTCTGTCTAAGTAAGGGTAAATTACTCCAAAAAACATTGATCCTAGATAGTTTTCCCTTCAAGTAAAGCGTCTTGTTGTTTAAATAAACTTCTTGTTTAAAATAATCAGTTTTCTTTATTTTTCTGTATAGTGATAATACTTAGCACTTGTAGCTTTTTATATTTCCACAACAATTTACAAACTTTAATCCTCAGACAGCTGCAACTGGGAGCCAGCCTCCCAGCCCACGTAGACACTACTAGCTCAAGCCCTGCTAGTGCGAAATACCAGCTTGGATGTTGCAGCCCTGGCAGAGGCTCAGGCTAGCCACCAGAGCTTAGACTAAGGGATCATCTTGAGACTCAACATCCACACTGCTATTTTGAAGCTCCCAACTTGAGGTTTGCTAGTGCAAGTCTGTCTACCTCCACTGAGAGGTTTGCTCCCAGCTGTAGCGCAGACATACCCTATATGGTAAGCAAATAAGTATAGTCCCCATTTTATAGATGGGGAAACTGAGATAGGAAGTGTGTTCAGTTTACCTGAATTTGGATTAGAGGAGATGTTTGGAATACCAAAGTGAGAATTCAGTTATTGTAAAGAAGGTTCCAAACCCTGCTTCAACATTATGCTGTGTTACTAGGTGAAAGAGGAAGAGTTCAAGCCCCATTTAAGCACTCAGTTATATATCAAGGAGAGTACAAAACATAAGGGCTGCAGTGGAGTGGGGCTGTAATCCAAGACTTTAATGAAAGACCACTGAGATCTCTTATTACTTCCTCCCTTCACTGTCTGTATAGAATGTTCCTGTTTGGCTTTAGGTCTGTTCTACTTCACCAGGAATCTCCTAAGGCTTTCAGTTAGTCATAGGTACTTTATGCATAAAGAAGGTAGGAAGGAAAGCCCTGCTTCTTGATGACCAGCTTTTCCAAATAGCCCAAGAGTTGATCATTGTGTGAGTGATCCCTTTGCCCGCAGCCTAGCAAACACAATAATTTCACTCACAATGATTCCATGCATGGTAGAATGATATGGCCTCTATGCTTTAGAAAAGTTAGTTGATTGAATAGTGTTTTCTCACATCCCTGCTGACACATCGTTACCCACCTTCAGAGGACTCATAAACATTTGGGAAGAATAAACTACTGAACATGCCTGTGCTTTGTGGTAATTCCCAAATAACTCTTGGGAGTATTAGTCTCTGGTTGTAGGCCACTTCAGTTAATTTTAAGGAATTCCCAGTCCTAGTAAGCAGAATATTTCTTCCTCAGCATGCACTTGTTCTGGACTGCACTTCTGATCTACACTGTCCTGTGGAGATTAAATTGCTTTTTGCTGCACATATTTCTCTATCTGGAGCCACAGGCAAAATGATTCCTTTCAAAAAAAAAAAAAATAGATAGTTCAATGACTGTTTAGTCTTAGTTTCCTTCTCCCGATTCCTGTGTGGGTTTCTGAGAATATTTTCCCTGTTGGCTTCAGAAGCTCTGCCATTCAACCTCACTAGGAAAGACTTGTCTAGCCCAAGATTTCTGAAAACCCACCCCAAGTTTCTAAAATTCTTTCAGTTGGATGGTATCATGCCAAGACTTTCTTTGGAAAAAGCTCTCTGTTCATCTGGAAGAGATCAGTTGGAACTTGCTTCAGTTTCTAAAATAGGGGATGAGGTCTCCTTACATTTCATTTCTTTAACTCTCCTGCCTACAGTTAGGCTGAAAACTTCCAGTTGCGTTTTGATTCATGTTTCTTCTTCCCTAAAGGGATAGGAGTAAAAAAACAGGCAGGGAGCACCCATATGTTTTCAAAAATGGTATGGTATCACTTAACCTCATATAGAAGTATAATGGTGCTTCATGTGTCATTAACCTGCCCATTTACTTCCTGTCAATATCAAGAGGAGTTGCCTGGTTTGTCAAGGAATCCAGACCCTTTAAAATGGGTTTATACCCAATGTACAAATGTTTCCCTGTGCAAAAGAGGGAGGAAAAATATTCTCTGTAGCAATGAGTCAGGTGCTGTAGCTTTAAGAATATCCCTCTATTCATCTTATGTGAAGTCCTTGCAGAAGGATTTCAACATGTTATTAAAACAAAAGACCTACTCAGTTAACCTCAATTCCTTTGTGTCTAATACCTCATTCTCCAGCTGGTGTTGCCTGAAAGTGTCTGCTCAAACAGCTGCCTTCAATAGTACCGAAAGATGACTGAGTACAAACTCCTATTGTCTTAAAAAGATTTGATAACCAAAACCACTATTGTCCACACATCCTTCAGAGATTTTTTTTCTTTCAACTAGTCTAGCAAACTGTCAATAGAAGGTGCTTATTCATTCCAACATATAAAATATAGCAGGGATAGCATACCAAATTCTTTTAAAGTCTCCAAACTCATCCTTAGGACCTTTGTCCTGGTATGCCCTTGTCATTCGTATACTTTTGACTTAAGTGATGCTTCCTTTGTAGACTGCTAGCACTGCTGCTAAAAAGCTTGAAGGTTTTGCAGTTGAGTCCTGCTCCCCACAGTCTAAATGTGCTGCCTTTGTGAGGAAAATAACCTGTTGCTGATGATGGGTGTCAAGAACCGGTTCATGTGGACATGGCTTTACTACCAATGTGGATCAGGACAGATGTTCAGCATTGTTTAAAAAAACTGGTTAAAGCTGCGTCAGGGATGAAAATGGTTTGGTTGCTAGGTCCAGACCCCATCCAAATGATTTTCCTGTTTACACTAGCAGCCAAACTGTTTTCAACCCCGTTTGAAGAAAGGCAAAGAGGATTGGTCAACAGACGCTTTTCCTAGTGCAGACAGCAGTCTTTCATCTGTATGATACATTTGGGATCTTCAAGGGACTGGGTATTTTAAGATTTCACTCAAACATCTAAATACCACTTATTTTAAAGTGATTGTCATGTAGTTTAGCCCCAAAATTTGTTTTGTTAATGAGGATACGAAGTCGATAGATCCATAAAAGATAGAAATGTTACAGGCAATGCATACCAGTGACGTACAAATAGGGACCGCATGACCACCTTCAACACAAAAATGTTAATGCAACAGACTCCTCATTAGATCCTCAGTAAGATAAAGTTTAATTTTACTGTCCCTTCATAAATCATGGCTATCCCACCAAACAATATGCAATGTCAATTTTTGGATACCCTAAGACTTATTTTCCCATAACGGTTGTCTTAATAAAAAAGTGTAATCTAGGAGTTAAAATAGGGCACTAGGAACTAGGACTCCTGGGTTCTGATGCAGTCTTGTCTTTGGGCAAATAACCTATACCAACTTTTTCAAATGTGGGTGCCTAAAATTAGCGATTTAAATCCATATATAGGGACCCTAACTAAAAGTGGTTTGAGTTTGAGGTCCAGCTCCCATTTATTTCAGTGGGAGCTTTGGGTACTTAGTACAGTTTTATTCAGGCCTCTGATTATGGATTTAAGTGTCCATCTTTAGGCACACAAGTTTGAAAATGTTGGCCTTAACTTCTGTGCCTTAGTTTCTCCATCTGCAAAATCAGGATGATGATACTATCCATCCACCTAACAGGTGGCTTGAGGATTATTGTTTGTTAAATGCTTTGAGATGTTCATGTGAAAGGGGTTCTAGAAGTACAAAGTATTATGACATGCTTGACATCTGAATGTTCTGAAATGGAATATGTTGAATGGCTAATAACTTCTAGGGGGCAAGGTGATACCTCAAGAAGACTATCTCTTTTATATCAGATTGTACTGGCATATAGCATGTTCTCAAGTTGGCTTTCATGTAAAAAAAGCTGATTAAATCAAGTAATGCTAATAAAATATAGCATGTTCTGAAGATGCAAAACATGTACAAAGTCAAAGCTAAGATACTGATGTAAAAGAAACATCTTGGCAAAAGATAGCTAAGCTCAGAGCAGACACTTGTCTTTTGCAAAAATATTCTTTTCCAGTAACTTCACTTCATTACTCACATGGCCTAGTCAGTGTAATGTAAGTGCTGTCATTTTGTCTGATGGATGCTGATTATATTGTGACCATTACTGCACCATTCATTAAAAGATATTTTATGATTAGCCCAGAGAATTCACTGTCTGTGCTTCAACCAATCAGAAACTAGCAGATTTCTAAGCATCTAGTTGTTACTCGTTTTCAGTGCTAAAAAGATTGTCATATTTTGATCTTCACATTTTAAATATAAAGTGAACATAAAAATGGGAGATTTTGTTAAGATAGAATTCAAGATTGTGGCCTCTTCTCCGTACATGTCTGTATCCCCTGGTGTGATGGACTATTCTGGAACAATAAAACAAAGTACAATTTAAAATAATTTTTATTACTTCCACATTGAATCATGTTTTAATCTAATACTTTTCTATATGTAATTATTATTGTGTTTTATTTACAGTGGGACAGCATGACAGGGTGGACTAGGCCCTGAGGTCTCGTCCCTGTTACACCCTATCCCAGAAAATGTCAGTGGAGAGGGACCCCCAAGCTCCTTAGAGCAGCTGAGCATGATGAAGCCAGTCAGGAAAGAGGCTGCAGGGAGTAGCCAATCAGGGCTCATCAGGCCTATATAAAAGGAGCTGTGGGGCCAGCATAAGTTCAGTCTGCTGTGGACTTGAAGAGCAAGAGATGGTTCTGGCTAGCTGTAGGTGCTGACAGGGATTTCTGGCTGGCTGGAGGAGCTGCAAGGCCCAAGGCAGGTAGTTGGTGGTAGGAACTAGGGGGAGCAAGGAAGGGTACTCCTGGGTGGATGCAGGAACTCAACAGAGAGAAGGGTGTGGGGAAGTGGCAGTTATTTAAAGGGATGTGGCTGCTACTTAGAGGATTTCTGGGTTGGGGCCTGGAGTAATGGGTGGGTCTAGGTTTCATGCATGCACACACTTTAGACAGGCTCAGGGAAGGGACTGAACCTAGAACTGTTATCCCACCCCTAGAGGGGGTCTGGACTGAGACTGACCCAGCTGGAGGGCCAGAAGACTAAAGGTCAGGTGAAGAGTTATAGACTTGTAGGACTGGAAGGGATCTCAACAGGTTGTCTAGTCCAGTCCCTCGCACTCATGGCAGAACTAAGTATTACCTAGATCATCTCTGACAGATGTTTGTCTAACCTGATCTAAAAAATCTCCAGTGATGGAGATTCCACCACCTCCCCAAGCTATTTAGTGCTTAACTACCCTGACACTTAGGAAGTTTTTCCTAATGTCCAATCTAAACTGCCCTTGCTGCAATTTAAGCCCATTGCTGCTTCTCCTACCCTCAGAAGTTAAGGAGAACAATTTTTCTCCCTCCTTCTTGTAACAAACCTTTAAAGTACTTGGGAGGAAGCCCTGGGGGTACTGTTCCATCCCAGAACAGGAACCTTTGCACATAAGCATGCCAAGTCAGGTACTGAGATAGGTCCTGCTGGTCAGACTGAGGACTAGGGAGGGCTGCAGAGATGTTGCCAATGGGGCTTGTTGGATTGTGAAGGGACTGAGCCTAGAAAGAGCTGCAGGACATTACGGAAGACTTTAAGATAGGCCGGGTTGGACAGTATACCCCAGGAGGGGTTTGTTTTTAGTTTTGTACATGAACTAATATGTGACTTGGATGGAGGGTTGAGTCACAGAAGCCTGCCGATGACATGCAGCGATGGTGCGCGGGGCACTGACAGAAGAGGGGGGGGGGGGGGGAACGCAGACACACTCAACCAGAAAGGGTGCTTGCAAGAGGTGGATGCCACACCACTACAGACAGATTCATCTCTGCTGTAACTAAGTCGCCAAAGTCACTATATTCAAACCAGAGATGCATACTGTTTGTTTTGTTTTGTTTTTTTTATTATAGGAAAAATAAGGGACAGTGATAAGGAGGCCATGTAGTTGAGTGGGACACATGATTTTGGGGGTGGGAAGCAGAGAAGCAAGGGGGACTGGAAATTTGGCTTCTGATCTCCATTCTGTGTTACTGTGACCTTTGTTATAGCCTCTGTGTCCCCTTTCCCCATCTATAAAATTGGGCTAATACTCCTAATCTCCACCCTAGGGGTGTTGGGAGGTTTAATCAGTTAATATTTATGAAGTGTGTTAAATGTTTGGATGGAAGGTGTGTTAGAAATGCTATATATTGAGATTAGACAGATACAAAGTTCTAACCTATGTAACTATAGCAGGCTATTTACCCAGGATGGAGCACTAACTAGCCAGTTAGGATTTGCATTTTCCAAATAACATATTACCAGGTGCAAGGTCATTCCAGGATATCCATTCACTGTTGGTACTTTGAGATGTCATGAGAGAATAAACACATGACAGATATTAGTTATGTTTCTTAATGCACTGCTGGAAGGTGCTCAGATACTATGGTGATGAGCATAGTATAAGAACAGGATAGAACAGAATCTGGTTTGATGCAGTGCCAATGTATTGCAACAGAATGAGATTCTGAAATAGCAGCATTTCACTGCATTATCATGTGGCTATTTTAACACAAAATCATTCCTGTGTTACATATTGAAGTCTTGTTGTAGGTCTATTTGTATTAATGTTTGAGGTTGCACTATGATTATCCTGGAGTGATCAGGTTTTGAGGTGGTGCTATCTTGTTGCACCTCATCACAATAGTTTGAGGTGGTACTGTTGCATTGCAGCAGGACATTTTGAGGCAGTGGGTGTCATTGTTTTGTTACAGCATGATGACAGTCTTAGGTGGGTATGATGGTATAATTGTTTAGCGGTGGTGGACTCACATTGCATCACAGGAAGATGACCTTTGGAGGCAATGACATGGCATGAGATCATGATGTGGTGACCTTCTGAGACAGCACCAGCTGCATGAAAGCAGTTTTGAGGCATTTGGTGGTGATTGGGTTAACGATTAAATTTGTGGCCCCACACCTCCCACTGTAGTGCAGCTAGGCCAGGTCCAGTCACTCCCTGTGTGGGGATCCCACCGTTCCAACTTTGCCCCCTCATAAGGGAAAAACTGTGGAGAGAGATCGGATATTTGTCTGGCCTTTGTAGTTGAGCCAATCAGAACCGAGTCAAGTGAGTGACAGCCAGTCTTTCCATTCAGCAACAAAGGGGCACCGGCACCAAGGGCAGACGACAGTCTGTGAGAGAACGCATTTCTCAACCAATCAAGTTTAGGAGCAGGAAAGAGGGCGGCCTTTTACCATTCAGAAGAGAGTCTGAGGCGGGACAAAGCACAGAGTGGCAGCTCTTGGCCCAACGGCGGATGGGCTCGCGTTTGAACCGTCCAATGAGATGGTCGGAGGGGGGAGCGTCTTTTTGCGGGTATAAAACCGGCTGCTGGGGCAGGGGGCGGCGGTGGCTGCAGGAGTTGTCACCAGCAGCGGGGAGTGGAATTTGTCTCGCCGGCCTCTGGCTCGTCTCTCCCCGCCATGACCACCACGACCACCTACAAGGGCGTGGACCCCAACGGCAGGAACAGCTCCAGGTTGGGGGTTGGGGGGGGGGGGTCGGTGCGGGTCCCGGGGGCGGGAGTGGGCCCGGGATTCGGGGGTCGGTGCGGGGCCCGGGATTTGGGGGGCGGGGCAGGGCAGGTCTGACTGCCCTTTGGGACCGTTTGCCCGCGGGGAGGAAGAGCTGTGGCCGGGCCGTCAGAGTGAGCCAGCGGTGGTGGGGACGGGCGCTGAGGGATCCCCCGCCCTGGGGTTACGGTGAGGGGCTCCCTCTCCCGAAAGATGGGGGGCATCCGGGGTTCAGGGGGAGGCAAGACGCTTTAAAGCCCCGTCCCTGGGGTGCGGGGCTCCGGTCCAGCCGTGCGGTGCCTTGACTGCCCCCCGGGGTTGGCCGGCGGCGGGATGCGGCCGCACCCAGCCGGCATGTGCTACCCGTGGGATTCGCTTTTTCTCACTGCGAAGCCCTGACGCAGTTGCCTGGGGACGAGCAGCAGCAGGGCTGGGATCGCGGCAGACCCGCCCCGGGCTGCTGCGGGCGGCTGTGGCTGCTCTCCGAACAAAGGAAGGAAGCTCGCTTGCCAGCCACGCAGCCGGATTCGCCTCTCAGTCCCTCCCCAAAACCCCGGCACCGTCCTCCCTGCAGTCCCTTGTGCCGCTTGGCTTCTCTATTAGTATCTTGTTCCTTACTCTAGCTGTGCTGCCCCGAGAGGGTTTCCCGTACTGGGTGGGGCTGGAGTAGGCTCTATTGTCTCGTGTCTGTAGCCTCTCTACCTGTTAACCTTAGCAGGAAGCAGTGGCTCACTTGTAACTCATCACGCATTCATCTAAGAGGCTCCTCCTATTCGGAGACATTGCTGTAACTTTATGGAAGATTTGATCCTGCCGGGGTTCAAGGTGTCTATATTGTTAAACTCATTGTGCACCGTTATTTGAAATGGATTACAGGCAGCTAGATCTCAAAGAGCATGCTCCAGTGTTGGGGGAAAGTGAAGGGACTACTTCACTGAACATCCTATCTCAGCTGATCAAAACCTGCAGTGTTGCATTGGGTATTCTTGGAGGGGGGGTTCCCACATAGGAAGCCATTTTGAGGGGGCAGAAAACAAGGGCTGTGAGACTGCTGTAGAAAAGGGGTAGAAAAAGAGATGAGGAAACACAGAACTTAATGCACAGCGTTTAAGAATTCTCTCAAACTAAATTGAACTCATGTATTTCAGTCCTGTAGTGTAAGACTAGGCAGTGTATAAACCATGCATTTCTGGGCAGGGTGAAACTGAGGCAGATGTTTTTTGGCAAGCCATTGTTTTAAAATGCAAAAATTTCCTGTTGAGGATTTGGGAACTGAAAGGTCTCTCTCTGTTGCAAGAGCATATTCTTAATGGGGGTGAGATTTTCTCAGGCTGTTACACATTTCACTGGATTTCATGCAAAGAGCTGTGCCTTTCTGAAAGCGTGGCTGTCAGCTGTTGCAAGGCAAATGCAAAATCCTAGAGTTGGGTGATGACTAAAAAGCTTTTCAGTTCACCCTTAGCTGGGTGACTGACTAGAATATCAGACCTTATGTTGAAGCTACACTTAGCAGTTTGCTTGGCTGCCCTTTTGTATTTCTGCTTGATTCACCAGAATGTCTTAAGTCTGTTTGACATCAGTCTGCCCAAAGAAATAATTGTCACTGCCCTGTCAAGTAGGGAGATGTGGGTTGTAGTTGCAAGCCGTTGTTTGAACACCCTGCTCTAAGAACTAATAAATGTGGCACCTCATGGCTTGGAAGACAATAAAATTTTCACATGTGAACACTTTCCCTAGAAGGATAATTTCTGTCTATCAAATATAAGATTAAATAGATGATTTTTAATGGACTCTCTGAACAGTTCTACTGAACTACATACCTCAGAAAGGGGGAGTAGGAAATCATAAAGGTATATGTGGATTCTTAAAAGCTGTTACTTTTAATCTACTCAGTAGTCTGGATTCCCCTACTGTATGTTCAGTTTGTAGGGGAGAATAGGATTCTGTACAGAATCCCCACCATACGCTAAGGAGCAGTGCAATGGTTAAGTATTCCCCTCTAAAGTCTTCTTACAAATAAGTTTTAAAAACTCAGTTCAGTTCTAGGATATTAAACAAATGAATTCACACCTATATAGATGTTGTGTTGCTTGGCATTATGCTGCATTTGAGATTAGCATGGTAAAGAAGTGATTGATGTCTTGTTCTGCCTTTAGTATAGTAAGCTTAAGGTCTGGAAAGATCAGAATTAATTCCTGGCAGTGCTCATCCATATGAGTTAGGCTCACTATGCCAGCTCTGCTGTATTTGTTTGAATTTTTGCATAGTGAGACTCTACAGACCTTTCTACTATGAACTGTAGGTTAAGGACCAGTAGGTTGGGAAACTGCACTAAAAAAGGATTGGGATGCTGTCCACTTCACTATTATAGAATCATAGGACTGTCTCATTTTTCATAACTTGAATCTGAACTTTATATGAAAGCAACTTAATTTGATAATCTGAACTGACAACTTTGTCAGTATTTTGAATTTTGGGTGAGCCTGTTCATGTTTCTCATCTAGCCTCATAGGTGGTGGTAATCTGAGATTTCTTTGGTTCTTCTCAGCTGTTGGATCCCTTTAGCTCAAATTTTATGCTGAAGAAAACAAGCTTTGAATTCCTTCAGCCATAAGTGTTGAGCTTTCTTGCTTTCACTTCTTGACTTTCAGGAGGAGGTACCAAACAGGCTGCTTCATGAGACTTCCTGATCAAGATCTCACTGCTAGATCTATGCTTTTTTGGAGCGCTATAGACATGCCAGGACTTTTTTGCTCTGCAGCTAAACTCTGCCCCTTCATAATCCCTGCTCAATACAGATGGCACTCAAGCAATTTTTACTTCAAAGCTTTTTGGCTCATCCCTTAATTCAGGAACCTGCTGCATGTTTGGGTTTTAAAAATATTGGAACAGTTCCAAATAGAAGAGTCTGGAATCGAGACATGATCAGTGGTACAAATAGTACAGTGGTTCATGAGCCAAATGTTGGTTTTCGCCACATTGCTCATTTCAAGATTAATCTTGAAGGGGTGTTCTAATGAATTTGGCTGTTTAGTAGTTGAAAGATTGGACTCTGTGATAAATAGAAGGCTTTTTTGGCTCTGAGTTTGAAAAATGTAGCCTCTTTCATTGATCCCGGGACACAAGGATAAATGGAACTGACTGTTCTGTTTTTCCTTGTTTGGCTGTCTTTAATATTTAGTGTTGTGAATTGTACAGTCTCTCTACAGTCCTCCGATTAGCCACCAAAAGTATGAATGGCAGTGACAGAAGAAATGTCTTTGTACTGTCCTGAAGTATGTTGTAGGTCCAGGAGTGAATTACAAGTGTAACCCATTCTTGGTGCCCATCTAGTGCTTGGCTTCTGAGTGCCAACAAGTACAGTGCTGGTCAGTGTTATTTATGAATTGATTGTGAAATCTGATTGCCTTATGAGTAGCTTTAGAACGCTATATGAAACTGGGCTGAATGTAACCCATTGTTAACCCATGTGATTCTATTATATTACAGTTCCCAGAGACATCAATCCCTTTGCTTACCCAACCACCTTCTGTATAATACTTCATTAACACTGGTGGTAAAATTCTTGAAATAGATTGTGTGACAATCTTATTTCTCCAGGGTACTGCGTCCTCCAGGCGGAGGTTCCAATTTCAACTTGAGCTTTGATTTGCCAAAAGAGCAGCCTGTGCGAAGGAACAAAATGGCATCCAACATCTTTGGTCTTCCTGAAGAGAATCCAGTTTCTAGGGCTGGCTCAACAGGTAAAGCTTCACTCTGGTTTCAGTGTCTATTCTAGTGTCTAGCAACTATTCTAATTTTGTAGTGCTTTATGGAAAAAGCTGAGAGTGACCCCTTGAACAGTGGAGCAGCATCATTAGCATCCTGTAGTGGATTCAGTTGATGACTTCATAGTACAGAGGAAAGATGGTTTAGTAGTTAAGGCACTGGACTAGGATTTGAGCAATGGGGACTAATTTCCCATCTCTGCCACACACTTTCTGTGTGACCTTGGATCTTAGTTTCTCTGTGTAAATCAGAAATAATAGTACTTCTCCCTCAGTGCTGAGACTGTGAGAATAGATTCACTAATGTTTGTGAGGCATTTTAATATGGCAGTGAAAAGCCTAGATGCCTAGGATGAAATCTTGGCCTGCTAGGATTTTGCTGGTTCATCAGAAATAAAGCTTTGGATAACACTGCTAGTCTGTTTTCTTGTAGGCTGACAGTACATTCTAACTAAGACAAACTTTTGCTTTCAGGGGTCATGCCCAAAGGTGTCAGAGAAGATTCTGAACCATCTGGACCACAAAGGATAAACACATCTGATGCAAACTGTGGGGACTTTGTAGATCCAAAGGTCAGTGACTATAAAAAGTTTGTGCTGTGTTTGTGGCTGCTTAACCACTGCTAGTAAGATTGTATGGTAGAAAAAGGGCCTGAAGGCAGGTAGGTGGCTTTATCGTGGCCTCTTACTTTCTACTTGGAGAAAGTGTGAAATCTCCCTGGACTTCTAACATGCTGTGGGCAATCAAACTAAACACTGAGTTATACATTTTTAAACTGGATGTTCAGTAAAATTTTCTGGCTTGTACCATTGCAAAAATCTGGTAATGGTGAGGAAATCCTGTGCCTTAGCCATAAATTCAATATCATTACCAGCATTTGCTTGTAAAGTTCAAGCTGCGGTGCTGTGTGTGTGTGTGTGTTGGGGATGCCAGCTGGAGTGTAAAACAAGTAGCCTGGATGCTTGTGTAATGAGTTCCCTGGCTGACATCTACAGGAGGCAGCAGAGCATTAGCCTCTGTACGTGGTCTAGCTTCTTGGGGGCGGGGGGAGACAAAGAACCGTGCTATTAGCACAGGTTTTTGCTTGGTATGTGGTTCCAAATCCTGGAGAAATAAAAGAGTAGTAGTAGCTTCTCTGCACATAGCAAAATTGGGGAGGCTAAAGCAGACTTCACATCTGTGATTAAATTCTAAAAACTAGTCATCTCTCAATCTAAAATTCAGCAATTTTCAAGAAAAGATAAACTGGGCAAGGTATAGCCCCTAGGTATGATGATAGGACAACAGATAAGTGTCTGGAGACCTACTGTTGTTGTGACTCATATTTAAATGGCATCTAAGTCACAAAGACAGATTAAAGTTGACTTTTTTTGATCCACAACAAGACTTGAGTGTAGGAAATGTCTTGTCTTGTTTGCTAAATTGGAACATAGCGGCTGGTGGTTGCAGCAGAAAACCAAAGTAAGTTGTTTGGTCTAATTCTATTAACTGTTTAATTGTATTACATATTCTGTAGCCTGCAGAGGTTGAGTTTGTGAACATAATTCCTATCCCACAGAATGCTTCACTTGCACAGTAGCTGTATCTGCAAATGGTTTAAACTAGTATAGTGTAGTCCAGTCCAGAATTTAAGAGGTACGTATACATGTTTCAGCCTGCCTCATGTAATTCTATTGACGTCAATGGAGCTGTGTCAGCTTACACCCGAGCAACAGGGACACAATTCTGTTAAGATTCATTAGCTCACTGTTAAAGGGCTGATCTGCATCAGGGAAATGACCTAGTACTGCATCGATTGCCAGCACCAGTTTTGTTTTTGGCCCCAACCTGGTGTTAAACTATTTATCTGCTTAAGTAAAGAAATTTTTCAATGCTGTTACAGAAAACGTAATTGGAACTGAGTGGAAGGTGAGCACCTTTGAGAGAGCCGGTGTCAGGGGGTGTGTGTGAGCTTCCTAGAGCAGAAGGGGGACAAAGTGAAAATAATTACCTACAATATATTAAAATAAAATGTAGCTTGTGTAAAGTTATCAAAGTGAACTTTCTAATGCTAGATAAATAGTATTGGACTAGTGCTCTAGTCATCTGGTTCCTGCACATATGGGCACAAGACAAGTTCTCCATGTCACTGTAATTCTGGCCTCTAGAGTGAGACTAGCATTTATGCCAGAGGTGAGCAAACTACAGCCCATGGGCCACATCTGGCACAGGGGACCATCCTGGCCAGCCCTTGAGCTCCTGGTCGGGGAGGCTAACCCCTGGCCCCTCCCCTGTAGCCATGCCACTGCACAGGCAGCAGTCTGGGTGGTGGGGCTGCATGCTTCCAGAGGGTGGTGCAGCAGCGTGTCTGGCTCTGGCCAGGCGGCACAGCTGCCAGACATGCTGCTCTGAGCAGCATGGTGAGAGTGGGGAGTAGGGGAGTTGGATTAAGGGGTAGAGGGTCCCAGGGGCAGTTGGATGGGGTGGAGGTTTGGGGGGGTGGTCAGGGGACAGGAAAGGGGGGGTTGAATAAGTATAGGAGTCCCAGGGGGCCTGTCAAGGGTGTGGATAGGGAGTGAGATGGGGTTGGATAGGGGGTGGGCTCTCCGGGGGTGGGAGGGGTGGCAGTCAGGAGACAAGGAGTAGGGTGGGTTGGGAGCGGTTCTGAGGGGGGCAGTTGAAGGTGGGAAGTGGGGAGGGGTTGGATGGGGGCAGCGGGAGGCCAGGCTGTTTGGGGAGGCACAGCCTTCCCTACCCGACCCTCCATACAGTTTTAAAACCCTGATGTGGCCCTCGGGCCAAAAAGTTTGCCCACCCCTGGTCTATGGCCATTCAGTTCTTACCACTATGCTCTTATAAATGGACATATCTGTGTTTTTAAATACAGACATGTTGGATTTGTTTGTTTGATCAGTTGGTATATTCAACCAAATTTCTACAATGACATTTTGCCACCTCCATAGGTGTGACGCTGTTTCTTCTGACCAGCAGAATACATGCATTGTGCACAGTGCCGCCTTGACATCTGATCTGGAAAATCCAGCATCCCAAGATTGCTTCCTGTTTCTGCATTCCCACAACTCAGAGGGCTCATCTAGGCATAGAGAAGCATGCTAGACTAGCTTTGTTTAGCAGTCATTGCTACGTGGGGCCTGGCATACAGTGTGCAGCACTGTATCTAATATTGAAAATGCATTGCAAAGGACAGGAAATAACATGTGTTCTCTCTTCTAGGATGTGGAAAGCAGTGAAACTTTTGGTGAGTAACTCTCCCTTTCTGATGTCTAACCTGTAAGAAGTCTTTCAGGAACAAATGAAGTTCTGGTGTATTTGAGGTGTTGGAAGGAGATACTGAATATAATCCAACCTGTGTTTATCTCTTAGATTCTTCAAAAGGGTAGTGACTTTAATATTTCCAATATTTGGTTAGATTTAGATGGAGTCTCATTGTAGAATGCCTGTTTTGTTTTGTTTTTTTGTTTTGTTTTTAACCCAGTGAATTTAGGGTCACAGCCTGTTCCTTCGCCAACAGTACAGTTAGTGCCAAGAAGTCTGCAGTTGGGACTAATGGATTAACTTGCAACCCATGAAATGGAGTTGAAGGAGGGACAATCCCTAGATGTGTTAATTGCTGCACTGTATCATTTTAATTTTAATACCTGCATTTTATTTAACCTAAAACAAATAAATCTTAATGTGTGACTATGGGAGTTATGAATTTTTCTAAGAATCATTATTAGCACCCTTAATTACACCTCTACCTCACTATTATAACGCTGTCCTCGGGAGCCAAAAAAATCTTACTGTGTTATATCAGACTTGTTTTGGTCTACCAGAGTGCGCAGCGTGAGCACTGCTTTACCACATTACATCCGAATTTGTTATATCGGGTCGCATTATATTGTGGTAAAGGTGTATCGGGGATGCCACAATGGATCATTAGTACTAGGATTTTAAAATCCATTTAGATGAAGCTTTGTAAGTGACTTTAGTTTCTGAACGTTTTGCTGACACTTCAAAGATACTGAGTTCAGACACCATGTAAATATTAAGTTGTGGGTTTAGTTTTGTTTAGAGTAAATTCAAAATAAAGTGAGATGAAATATGACTAAGTCTTGCTGATCTTTATAGCTATTTATCCAGTATATGCCATTATACAGGCAAAAATAGTCTTTTAGCTGTTGAGCCAAGTGCCCAATAAATGGATAGATTTTGTCTCAGAGTGAAGATAATTGGCAGTGTGTCCCAAGCTGGCGGCAATCACAAGAAGCAAAATCCATCTGTTTAATAGTCAATGACTACCTGCAAAATGTGGCACTTGCAACTCTGATCCAGAATGAATAAGCAGTTCCTAACACTCCTCTGGTCAGACAGGATTTGCACACTTGAAACTGAACATGTTAAAGAGACACACTTGAACATGAGTCAGTTACCTGCTTCCAGAAGGGACTTTCAGAGCACTCATAAGGTTCATATTTTTGTCAAAGCTGACCTTTCTTCACTGAGCCAAATGGATATTCAATAACAATAGGGATTTGTGTGTTATTCCTTAGGGCAATGGTGTCTACCCTGTGCCCATTAAGGCTCTTAATTGTGGCCCTTGAGGAGAGTGACTGTTAAGTGGAATTGGTATTTGATTATAAATTGAAAGTGCTATTAATATTCATGTAATCTTCTGACAAGCCTCTTGGAAACCCTAGGCTTGCTCTTGTTTCATGTGTATTCATGACATTTTTAATCTGATTCCAAATTTATTAAGCTATTAGTTTTTCTCTTGGTCTAGCACTCAACTTTATTGGACTATCATCTGAATAGCCTTGCTGTTCATGCACTAAGGGTATGCTTCCTCCTGTGAAGCTGATTTACAGTGCCTTTTCTCCATCTCGAGGTCACTGAAAGCCTTGTGGTCTGTCATTAGGGGCACTGGCAGCTTGAATCTGTCTTAGTTTCTCAGTGACCAAGTAGATCTAGCTAAAACTTTTTCAGGATTGGGCAAATCTAATGGTACTCAAGTCAGAAATAATTTGCCTTTCCTTGTAGGACAAAAATGGTTACCATCAAATTAAACAATACTTGTAATAAGTGTTCTCTATAACCCAGTAAGTTTTTTTCTGTATTTTGAATTTTGTGTATTGGATGGCACTTGGTAATTTTACAGTTCTACCAGTATAGATAGATAGTTTCCATTTCCATGTGGTCCTTTCACACCAACAGATTTCTTTAAAAATAGAAATGATTGCCGAAAAACAACAAATTGGCAGGGAGACACAAGGACAAGTATAGTCGTAAAGTGATTCTTAACTTCTCTTTATTTGCTGAGCAGGAGTTTATTAGCAAAAGAATCCATGTAAATATGGGAAAGCATTCATACCTTCAATCACAAATAGTCTTTTTCTCCAGGGTCTAGGTGAAGTGTGATGCCTTTCCCACCTTCTTAAATTTACACTAGAAATAGCCCATTTCCTGATTAGAACAACTATTCATTTCTTTTGACCCCAGTACTTCCCTCAGTGCTACTTTCCACACCTGTAAGCTTTAGCTTCAGGATGAAGATCAGCAAAGCTGTTAACAGTTACATTTCCTGAAATAACTTCCCCTTAAAGGTTTTAGGAGAAAATCCTTTCCTCCTTCTTAAGTAGCAGCTATGGTCTGGGCTTGACATCTGGTAGCCAAACAGCAAGTGTTGGTGTGGAAAGAGTATCTAATACTCTGACTCAACTATGCAGCTTTCCTTAATGTTTTCCTGTGAGCTATTACTAATGTGGCTTAATTAGCATTGCAGTGCTGGGCTCTGAGACCAGGATTAGGAATTATTGAGGCAAGAGCATGAGTTTCAATACTTTACGAATGAACTTTCACTCTATTTTGCCAACACCATTGCTAGCAGCAAATTTGACTGGTACAAAATATTCATGTTGTAGCTCTGCTTATAATTGAAACTCCAGGACTACTAGAATAGTTGCTTCCAATTGCACTGGATAGTCAGTCAACCTATTTCTCTCTTCTTGGTTCGCTGCTTGTAGATGGCCATGTCAGTGAAGTAAACGGCCACTTAAGCAGCAAGTGAACTGGAGTTGGTTTTCCTGACACAACATTACTGGAAAGCGTTTTGGTTTAATAAATTGTTGTCTTCAGCTTATTCTGACCAGCCACAAGCAAACCACTTAGACTTAAACCTAATGTAACTGACATGAGTTGTAGAGATTCTTATACTCTCTCTTCCAAACCAAGAGCAGAAATGCTAGGAAGGCACCTCCTGAATGAAAAGTCCCTTGTGAACCCTGGCAAATCACTCCATTTCTCCTCTTCATCCCCGCCCCCTTAATCTGCTGCGGATACTCCCAGGCAAATAGAGTATGGTCAGAACTGCACAGCACTGTCACTGAGCTATCTCACAATCTCTTGATATTCCTATCATGTGAAATGTTACATCAGTCACGTAGGTGAATGTTCCATGTCACTCATATTTCCACTCTTATTCTAATATTTATTGTATCATCTCTTTGGGTTTCTGAATGGTTCACGGAGGAGGGAGTTTTAGACACATCTGAAGGGGAAAGCTTTCTGCATTTAAAGTTCACCATCTCAGTTTGGGGTGGTGGTACAGGGTAAGTGTCTTCTCAAAGGATACTCTTTAAAAGGATCATATTCAAATCTAGTCCATCCCCATCCCAGAACAATTCTGTTCACTCTTCTGAATTAAGACAAGCTGCTTTATGATGAACAATGTTGCTTTGAGTGCTTAGTAAATCTTCAGTTTTTGCTTACACTGAGTAGACCCTGGTTTTACGTTGATCAGACGCACACATCTTCGGGATAAAATCTCATTGGGTCCTCAAAGAAAAACATGTTTTCAAAAGGGTATAATCTGTCTGCATTATGGCTCCCAGAACTGGGTTCATAGGATTCATTTACTGGTCACTTAAAGTGCAGACAATAGATCATAAAGTTCTCAGTATGAATCAGCAGTCTGTGCCATAATATTTCTCAGTTCTGCTGAGTAGGCTGGCAGGTTGGTGTACATGAGTTAAGGATGGTGTCAGCCTGAGGCTTCCATAGAATTTTGAAGTCTGCTGCCTGGTTTAAATGAGTCTGAGCTAATGCCTCTGGTAGTAAATCATTATATTCTAGATTGTCTCCACTTTAACATCCAGATTTGCTCTTTCAAATTTGTCTTATTAGTATTTTAACTAGAGCTATTTTCTGGCAATGTCAGGAAGAAACTGTCAGTGTCTACTTTGACCAGTTTGGAGCTATGGCTTATCAGTGACCTGGAGAGCTGCTGGAACTTGCTTCCAGCTGATACATCAGTGTAAACCACTTATCCACAAGCAGTGGCTCCAGCTGCCATAGGGATGTTCATGAAGCTATATGTAAGAGATGATCAAGACTGGAAAAGCTTGAGAACGCTATTGCAATAAACAGCACTTGACTTACCTGTACATGCTATTGTATGTAGTGCATTGGTCTGAAACAGTGGCTTTTCTAATGTTTCAAGCTTCTGTTGCTTCAAAGGAATATGCATATAACCTGTAATTCTGCAGAATCCTGTAAAGTTGTAGGATCCATTTATCCAGTCAGTTTCTAATCCTGCCTAGTTACTGCAGATTTTATTGTATAAGAGAAGCTTAATCTCTTTGCTGGATCATTGGGACTTTGTATGTATTTCTGATGGATCAATATAAGAATTAATTCTCCTCCCTTGGTCTCACATAGGTGAAGTTTGCTTCAAGCTGTTTAAAATGCCCTGCTCAAAGCTGTGTTCTTGATTAAAGTCTGCAGATCAAATACCTTTCATTTAGTCTACGGACTTGAATAATAAACGTTGTCCAACAGGAATCGTTCATCAAAACAAGACTTGATTGACTTGCCAAAAGGAATGGGGTGTGGTGTGTCTGCTACTATTGCTTATTGCCACTCAACCTTGATCTATTCTGTTTAGTTATAGCAAAGCCCACCATCCCCTTTGTACTTCCAAAAATTCTGAAATAAACAAGTAATCAAGATTAGACCTCTGAACAGCTGAGAATTGGGGAGGAGTACATTTTCTGTTAGCTTTTTCTTGAACTTCACAGCACACACATACCTTGAATTTTGAGCAAACATGACATCCTTACCCTGAAATGCCAATAAATTTTCCCACAAATAGTAGATTAACTACCTGGATTGTCCTAAGAAAGCAGAGGGTCTGCTGTTCTGGGACAACTCTATGGAAGCTGTCACAAGCTGCAGCAGAAGGTAATCTAGGTGCCTCCCTCCTTGCACAAGGTTCACATAATTAAAAGTCTTTTCCCGGAAATGTCAATGGCTATGAATGAGACAAGCTGGATAACTGACTGTAATTAACAGAAAACTCAATAGAGGTGAATCCCTAGCAAGCAAAATTTTAATGAATGTGCTACATGTGTACAGTTCCTGCATGTGTGGGCATGTTAAAAGACCCTAAACAAGAACAAACAGCATTAGAACTAGATGAAATGGTGCACTCTTTTCAAGAGATGTAAGCTTCAAGCAGGCCCACACACTTTAATGTGAATCTAATGAAGGCTTGCAAAAGCAGCAGAGAATCCTGTGGCACCTTATAGACTAAAGACGTTTTGGAGCATGAGCTTTTGTGGGTGAATACCCACTTCGTTGGAGTGACCCACAAAAGCGTATGCTCCAAAATGTCTGTTAGTCTTTAAGGTGCCACAGGATTCTTTGCTGCTTTTACACATCTGACTAACACAGCTACCCCTCTGATATTGAAGGCTTGTAAACAAAGACCACAGAGGTTTAGGAAAGGATTAGGCATTTTATCTCACTCAGCCTAGATTCTGTGGCTCCAGTTTGTACATTATGCTGTGAATGTAGCATTTAAAACTGTTAAATGCAGAACTCCCATTCAGACCTGCATTGTAGTGGCTTAGTATGCAACGCATGCTGAGACTCACTAGGAGCCATTAACAGGTTTGATGATCCATAACATGCATGACCACAGGGCTGCTGGGATTCACTGAACCAAACTGTAAACCCCATATCTGATGGAATCTACTTCAAGCCAGGGGTGCAGCACCTATGCGTGATCATACTAATTGTAGTTACTTTTTGCCATGAATTGCTGGCAAGTGCAGTTTTGATGGCAACTGAAGTAAATTTGGTCCCTAAAGTTAATGCTGTCTTGCCAGCAGATGCTGAAGCAGAACTTGGGGGAGAGAGGACTACCTGAGAGAGCTGCAGATTTCCCTTACTATTTTTTCATATCAAACCCTAAAATCTTTTCTCCTAGAAAACATTGAGGCTGATGTAGAAGCTGCTCCATGCCAGAGTGAAGAAAAAACTCTGCCTGCTGCACCTGTTCCTAGCCCAGTAGCACCGGTACCTGCACCATCCAGGAGAAATCCACCTGGTGGAAAGTCCAGCCTAGTCCTTGGTTAAACCTGTTCCTTTCTGTTTTGAACTCGTGTCTGTTTCTTTTCCCCCCCATGCTTGTGAACTGCACAACTTGAGCCTGACTGTACATCTCGAATTTCTTTCATTAAAAAGAAGCACTTTATGTACTGCCATTTCTTTTTTAAAAACAAGTTTTTTTTTTTCCATTTCTGTGTGGTCTCCCCTGGATCTACTGGATGTGACATGAGTGTTTTCTAGTAGTAAACATGAGGGAAAGTGTTGAGGGATGGTGATGTATTTCAGAGGAGACTAGATTGGTTTTAAGTGTGCTTAGAGGGTTTTTGTATGGAGATTTTTAGAACCTCTCATAGTCAGCTTTACAAGAGTTTAGAATTCTAGTTGACCAGGCCAGCAAACAATGAGAGCAGTCCCCTTCACCTCACACAACTGTTGGTTATCCAAAACTTAATTGACTTCCATGTGGTAAATGTCTCAGAACAGTACAGAAGTGTGATCTAGTGTATGCCATGCTGCCTTTAACAAGGAGTATCTTAGAGTTGGACCATTATGAAATGGGGCATGTGACATATTTAGGGCTGAGACTCCTGTCCTAATATTGGGGAGGGATTTGGGTGTACAGCCAAACCTTAAGCTGGTGAAGGTGGAATGAGGTGTGGATCATACAAGAGTAGTTGTTCAAGTAAAAATTGCAAGGGGATTTTATTATAAATGACTCAATGCTGTGCATGATCATGCTGGTGCTTGACCATGAGGTGAAAATCTCATCCTTTTAAAATGTGTGTTGTAACTTCACAAAGCTGGACTGTTGCTTAAAAGTAAATAATATAGAAGTTTTGAAGCAGTGTTTCCTGTGTGGGTTTTATTTCAACGTTCTCATTTGTATCTTGCCTCAGTTTACTACTGGTACAGCATGCCTGATCTTTCCTTTGAAATGCTTTCATCTGTTATAGCAATAGTTTAATTAAACTATGTGTAAATAAACAAAAAACATATGGGGGTTGTAAATCAAGAACCATTCCACAGGAGTTCAGATAGGAATGGTGGAAGGGTCATCTCTGATCACTCTTGTGCTCCACCTACTCAGTATCCTGTCAGCCAGGGCTAGCCCATGATCTGATGCATGATGGCTTACATTCCTTTAAAAAAGTAACGAGGTGTAATTCTCTCAGAATGGCACTAAGATCTCATCCAAATGACAACTTCTGGCAACGAGTTCCACAGGTTAAATATTTCTCTGCAAGCCATTTTTCTGTAGGAGGGGAAGTAAGTGCCTAAGGACCAACTTTATACCAATCACTGTTTCAGAGGCAAGCGTATTATGACGGACTTTGTTGCTATTTTCCCCCTCTTTTATATATACTAACCTTTTTTTTTTCAAATGGAGTAGAGAAAAGGGGCTCCAGTATTACTTGTCTAGCACCATCACGCTGAAGTTCTTTGGCAGAGGTCAGATTTAGCACAAGCCTGCTCTTCCATCACTATACAGGCAGGTGTTACACACAGCAAGAGCAAAACAAACTTTAGCATTAAACTCTGAGCTTGCCTTGATTTAATTTTTGGACAGACTAAGAAAAGTCGAGTAATTATGTTGAGACTCTTCAGGTGCTGTGGAATGGCAAAGACTTAAAATAAACTTGCTAGCTCTCCTAATTCTCAGTCTGCCCCAAGGAAACAAGAAGGGATAGTGCAGCTAGTTCAAACAGCGATGGGCTCAGCTTGTGTAGGTGAAAAGCTCTCATCGACTTATGGTGATATGAACAAATCCTAGTACTGTAGTCACCAAAAAAAAAATTGTGGGAGGCTTTCTAGAACTTAGCCTTGAAACGGGTTAGGTTAGGCCGAAAGTTCAGGCACCTGCAGGGGGTTGGTCGGCAGTTTAATAACAAGAAAGCACTTACACAGCTGATCTGGCCAAGCCTGCGCCCTCCCCTGCGCCGAGCCCCGCCAGCACATACCCGGCTCCGCTTTTGCACTCGTTCTGCCGCAGCTTATTGCAGAGATGGTGGATTTTCCCTACTCACTGCTCCGGAGCGAAACCCCTTCCGTGACTCCAGCCCCAGCCGGGCCTCGCCATCGCTTTGGAACCACTTCTGCGCGCGCCCCCCGCGCAATCCCCAGTGCCTCGAGCGCGGAGATCCCTGCCGCCGCCGGCCGGGGACTGATGCATATTCATAAAACACGCTCCGCCCAGTCCTATCGAAGACTGGCCACTGAGGCGCTCGCAGGCGCTTGCTACCACGTGGGTTCTAGGCTAGGCGCGCGCGCAGGGCAGCCGGTCCCGGGCGCTATGGCGGGCTCTAGCGCGTGCCGTCTCCGCGTGCTGGTGGACATGGACGGGGTGCTGGCTGACTTCGAGGGCGGAGCGCTGCGGGCTTTCCTCGCCCGCTACCCTGGAGAACCCCACGTGGAGCTGGCGGAACGCCGGGGCTTCTCAGTCCGGGACCAGTACCGCTGCCTGCGGGAGGACCTGGGGGTGAGAGGCTGGAGCTGGATCGAGGGCAGTGGGACTAGGCAGAAATGTTCCCTAGCATAGCGGGTGGGCAAAGGGGGTGCCCCAGCTGGCCGATGCGCTGCATTGCGTGGTGGGCCGGGGGCAGTGTGCCCTGGCTGGGCAGACGTGCTGCAGAGGGAGGGTGTTAATGCAGGGTAGGTATGTCACAGAGCAAGCTGGTATATGGATGATCAATGGCTACCTGGCAGCCAGTATCAAGCAGAGTGCCCCAAGGGTTGGTCCTGGGGCAGGTTTTGTTCAATAGCTTTATTAATAATCTGGAGGATGGCATGATTGCACCCTCAACAAGTTTGCAGTGGACATTAAACTGGGAGGAGTGGTAGACACACTGGAGGGTAGGGATAGGATACAGAGGGACCTAGACAAATTAGACAAGGGGTTCTCAAACTGGGGGTTGGGACCCTTGAGGGAGTTGGAAGGTTATTACATGGGGGGTTGCAAGCTGTCAACCTCCATCCCAAACCCTGCTTTGCCTCCAGCGTTTATAACAATGTTAAATTAAAAACACATTTTAATATATTTATAAGGGGGGGGTCACACTCAGAGGCTCACTATGTGAAAGGGGACACGAGTAAAAAAAAAAAGTTTGAGAGACACTGAATTAGAGAATTGGGCCTAAAAGAATCTGATGAGGTTAAACAAGGACAAGTGCAGAGTCCTGCACTTAGGACGGAAGAATCCCATGCACTGCTACAGACTAGAGACTGAGTGGCTAGGCAGCAGTCCTGCAAAAAAGGACCTAGGGGTTACAGTGGATGAGAAGCTGGATATGAGTCAACATTGTGCCCTGTTGCCAAGAAGGCTAACGGCATTTTGGGCTGTATAAGTAGGAGCATTGCTAGCAGATTGAGGGATGTGATTGTTCCCTTGTTTGGCATTGGTGAGGCCTAGGGTGACCAGATGTCCTGATATTAAAATATTTGTCCCACGTCCCGACTGCACATCAGGCGGGATGCCCTTTGTCCCGATATCAAGGACTGCTCACCATCACCACCAAAGCCCTGGGGCTGGTGTGGCAGCGCTTCCTGGGGCAGTTCCCGGCGGCACGCCCACCCGCTGGTAGGAGCCTGCAGTTCTGGTGGACCCCAGGCACAGGGGTGGAGGGGATCTCCACATGCTGCACCAGCTTCCTCCTGCCCAATCAGAGCTTGGGGGCAGGGCTTGCAGGCATCTGCAGTGGACAGAGAGCCCTCTGCCACCCCACCCGACCCTAGGAGCCAGAGGGACCTGCCAGATACTTTCTGGGAGCTGTCCCAGGAAAGCACTGCCTGGACTTCCCACCCCCACCCCGGCAGGTCCCTCTGGCTCTTAGGGTCAAGGCCCCGTGCGCGGCCGCCATCCTGGGAAGCGCAGCAAGCCAGCGTGGCTGCAAGCTAGGGGAGAAGTCTGGCCCAAAGAGGTGGTGCAGTGCCACTGGGGGAGCCGCCACATGGCTCTGGGTGGCTGGAGGGGGCCCTGGCACTGCCCCACCCCCAGACCACATAGCTCCACTCCCCACTCACCATGCAGACAGCTCCCTGCAGCGCACGGGCTCCGTTCAGTGTTGGATGCTGTGCACGTTGCCAGCGGGGTAAATAATCCCTGGCCCCTGCCACATCACCCCCACGTGGCTGCCCCACTTGGGCCACTGCCCGCCAGCAGCCGTGCCCCAATAAGGGCATTTGGCCAGGGATTGCAGCCTGCAGCGGCTGGAGGCAGGGAGGGCACCAAAGGGGGCATTTTCCCATGTCCCCCCCTGCCCCCCCCCGCTCGACTATCTCCTGCAGTGGGGGTGGGGTGGTTATAAAGCCAGGTGAGAGAGTCAGTGGCCACTTTCGGGTGAGTCTGCACCACAGTTTAAGTGTGGGGTTAGTGGGACTTGAGTCAGCTGAGCTGTGTTTAGGGAGCCCTGGGATTAGGGTGACCAAAGGTCCCAATATTAGAGGCTTTGTCTTATATAGGCAATTATTCCCCCCCCCCCCTTCCTCCCAAAAAAGTGTCCTGACTTTTTACACTTGCTATCTGGTCACCCTAGTGAGGCCTCATCTGGAGTACTGTGTCCAGTTTTGGGCCCCACACTACAAAGATGTGGAAAAATTTGAAAGAGTCCAGTGGAGGGCAACAAAAATGATTAGGGGGCTGGAGCACATTTATGAGAGGCTGAGGGAACTGGGATTATTTAGTCTGCAGAAGAGAAGAATGAGGGGGGATTTGATAGCTGCTTTCAACTACCTGAAAAGGGGTTCCAAAGAGGATGGAGCTCGGCTGTTCTCAGTGGTAGCAGATCACATAACAAGGAGCAATGGCCTCAAGTTGCAGTGGGAGAGGTCTAGGCTGAATATTAGGAAACTTTGTTTCACTAGGAGGGTGATGAAGCACTGGAATGGGTTACCTGGGGAGGTAATGGAACCTCCTTCCTTAGAGGATTTAAGGCTTGGCTTGACAAAGCCCTGGCTGGGATGATTTAGTTGGGGATTGGTCCTGCTTTGAGCAGGGGGTTGGACTAGATGACCTTCTGAGGTCCCGTCCAGCCCTGATATCCTAGGACAGTCTGATCTCAGTGGATCGGCTTTAGAGCAAGCCAAGAAGGAGCGCAGCGTGAGTGTCACTTGGAGCAACTGAGCATTTCTCTCCGCTTTAGTGGAAACTGAGAAATGTGCGGTTCCTAGAATACTGGTAAGGCAAAACGGAGGCTACCCCTTTCTTAGGTGTAGTACAGAGGATTGTTGAATGTTACCATTGTTAACTTTTATCGGTTCACAGTGAGCATGGCAGCCTCTTTCAAAGATGTGGTGGGGAACGAGCAGTCCTGTCTCCTTACTCAACCACAGCCAGTAAAAATATACTCCTGCTGAAACTCTGTCCCCATTAGCATCACCATTGTGTTCATTCACCCACTGGGACAACCTGTTATTGCTACACAGGAGCGGTAATGAAACCTTCCATCCAAGGATCTCTAAGCACTCTATAAAGGTCAACTGGGTCTCGCAACAGACCTGGGATTGGGTTACTGGGAAGAGGACTGCAGTACACACAGCAGCTACAAGAAACAGTGTATCAAAGCTGCAAATGAACCCAGATCTTTTAAGCTTCCAATAGCCTAAACTATTTGCCTTTGGTGGATTCCCCTAATGTCTGATACTGAATGAGAGTTGTGGCTGTGTGGCTTTTTTTTTTAAGTAAACATTAAAGAAGAATAAAACTACTAGGAATGTGAACTTGAAGCTTTGTTGTTTTTTTTTTACAGAGTATTTAATGCCCTCTACAAATAGTAAGAGGAGTGCTGGACCAAGTCACATCAGATACCTTCCCTGAGACATCCACTGTTTCTATTTTTAAAGTCCCAAATGGGATAGAAAACCACCCATGCCTGTAACTGACAGCTGAAAGACCATTATTTATGTTCCTCTTTTTCTCTGTCACCAGAACTAGGTACTTGAATCACTCAATCCAGTCTGATTTTCATAGGTTTAATCTGATCAGGCTATTCACTTGCTTGTAGTTAGTGGCTGTTTTTATACTAGGAACTTTTTGGCATCTTCATTGTCCTCTACATTAAGTAAATAGGACCCCAACCCAATTGAAATGAAAATAGTTTATTCTCTGAGTGAATCTGACCCTGGTATCCAGATGCTTTGGGGCAAACATTTTCCTTCTAGTAGGCTGTGCTCTTGTCTATGTTGCTAGTCTATACATTATTATGTGGTGAGTCTGTAATCCACCTCATGGTGGCAAGGTGGATTTTGGCCTCTTTGTGGGTTTGTCAGAGCCTATTACTGATCCATACCCATACTGCCCACCCCCCAAAAAACTCAGGAGTGACAGTGGGATACAGAGTCAGCACCTCTAGATCACTGGTTTGAATCCATCTGAGGTCAGGATGAAAGAAAGCTGTTACCATCTGATAACTGTTAATTTTCATTGTGGTTATTCTCAAAATGTGCTAGGTGCTGTACATGTGTGTGAGAGGGTACCGTGTCTTCATATGTGTCTGTATGGCACCTGGCAGGTTAAGATTTAATCATGACTGGGGGCTCTGTCTGTTAGCCTGATTTAAATTATGTGATAACAGGTATGTGTCTTAGTTCCATATTTAAATAATTCACTCTGCCCCTTTACTAAATCCCATTTAGTACTTTTTGGTGTTTAAATGTCGTTGTTTGGTGTTTTAATCCTTGCCTAATCAATAGGTATTTTATTAATTGTCCATTTGTGCTGAACTTTAACCATTGCCTACTTCCAAGTTTTAGTTTTTAATTCCTGTTTTAATATTAAGTGTTGCTTCCTTTCTATTTATGGTCATAATTTAAGATGACCTAATTTCACTTGTAAATGCTCTGGTTTTTAACTTATTGGTGTTTAACTCCTTTCTCTTTGCTTTACTTGACTGCCAAGTTGTCTGTGTGAAACTATCTGGGTTCTGCTTCCCAACTCACAGGTGTTCACACTACAACACCTGGATCATAGCTTAGCCAGATTCAATAAAAGGATTTGACGTCTGCAGGCATAACAAGAATACCGAGAGTTGTAATAAGTATTTTAAAAAAATAACAACTCAACAAACAACAACTTGGGGCAGCCAGGGCCACCCAGAGAAGGGGGCAGTTTGTGGCGGGCCCCCAAACTGAGTTGTATTGTGACGTGGCGCAATATCATTCACTAAAATTTGGTGATGGAGCTGCCGGACCACACCTGAGCAGCTGAGCTGCTGGTGCAGAGTGAGTGCAATACAGGCTAGCTCTCCAGTCGTGGCGGTGCAAGTGACATGACAGGCTAGCCACTCCAAGTACAATCCTGTGTAAAACCCTAGGCATGTACTTGGGGCAGCTAGCCTGTCCCAGCACTGATGCCACCATAGCTACTATTTTTAGAATGCTAGCTCAATCAGAACTGGTGCATGTGTGTCTCCTGGACCTGGAAATTACACCCCAAGCTCCCATGTAGACATACCGGAAGTATGAGTGGGAGCTTAGACCCCAGAGTGTATTCAATCCTTTAGGCTATTGTGATTGCTGAGAGGGTGAAGAGTTGTGGTGGGTTTTGTGATGTGAGTAGCGTTCTGCTACAACCAGCACCAAGACTCCTCAAGTGATTTCACACAGATCATGGACCAACCACCCAGTGGAAACTTTTTTTTTTTTAATGGATTTGAGTTGAATGCAGACCAGTTATGTCCAACTAAAAAGTGGATGAATGACACTTCTAATTTTGTTTGCTGTGTTTAGAATGAGGGGAAAGCGCATAACTAAATGTATGGAGGGCAACACTCCACCTCAGGGAGTGTAGTTTCTTAATAGGGGACAAAGGTGCTTCTGAACCATATAGCAAATCCTACAGTACAGCAGTATTAACTCACCTTTTCTGTGCCCTTGTCTCACTTCAGGCCCTTGCTACCCTTAAGGGAGTCTCCTCTGAAAGTGAACTTTCTCCTGGCTTATGATCACTCTCTTAAACCTTGCCTGGGTGTAGGTCAAAACCTTCCTGTTCCTTCTAAAGGTCTGGTTTCCATCAGCTTCAAAATGTCTTTGTCACGTTATTCCACCTCCTCCCCACGTCATCTCAGTTTGGGTAGCTGCATCAAAACACTGCCTCTTGCTCCGATTGCTGAGGAATGAGCAGTAATCCCCCGCCACCCCTGAAAACTGTCAGTTGTGGAGCTGCCTAGGAGTGTCCTGTTTGTGGCAGGGGAAGGAGAGCTGGAGCAGAAGCAGATAAACTCTTTTATTATTACAAGCAGGCTCATCCCTGTGTCTGGAACACAGGCACCAGGACCGAGGGGTACCTCCCATTCTAATGGGCTGTGGGGTTCAGTGGAGTCCCCCCATGCAAATGAGGGCTGCTGTTAGGGGCGGCTCTATGTATTTTGTCGCCCCAAGCACGGCAGTCAGGCGGCTTTCGGTGGCACACCTGCGGGAGGTCCGCCGGTCCCACACCTTCGGTGTACCCACCGCCGAATCCATGGGACCGGCAGACCTCCCGCAGGCATGCTGCCTAAGGCAGCCTGACTGCTGCTCTCACGGCGACTGGCAGGCTGCCCCCTGCACCTTGCTGCCCCAGGCACGAGCTTGCTGCGCTGGTGCCTGGAGCCACCCCTGGCTGCTGTAACTTGTTCCTCTGCTTCAATGGGCAGCGGAGCAGAATCACCAGGGTGCTGGTTGTCCTGGCTGGGACCTTCATTCGTGCCCCCTCCCTGCCTCCATTCTGTTCCAGAACAGTCCCTGCTCCTGTGGCTGCTGGTGATGGCTTTGCACCTGGTGTAAGGTTCTCTGAGCCAGGTGTTTTCCAGAGCAGCCTTCTACCTGCCTTGCAACACTTCTGTTCTCCAGCCAACTAGCCAGCAAAAAGGGGCCAGAGCACAGTGATGATTCTGTCCCTTATTTACTTCCAGAAACAGACAAGAAGAGTCAGTCCTGTTATTTATTAGAGCAGCAGCATGGTCTCAACTATGCATGAGACGAGGAACCAGACTGAGAGCCAGTTCTGCCATTCGCATGACCATGGACAAGTGCTTTTAACCCCCATTTCTCTATCTGTAACAGTCAGGCTAAAATCTACTCACAGGGGCAATGAGGATTAAGGACCACAAAATGCCCTGTATTACTGAAATGTCTTTGTAGCAGCAAGTCACAGGAGGAGGCTGCATTATATTAAAAATCACATTTATTGTTCTGCCTGGTCCTTTTCAGCCTCTAAAATCAGGCCCTTGGCTACAGGTATATGAAACAAACTGTCAGTGACAAGCCTGGGTTCAGCAGAAGGCATCATCTCTGTTGCCTTTCAAAATACAAGTAAATAAGCTTTGAATTTCCTCGCTTTGGTCATTTTGCCACTAACTTAGACATCTTAAAACAGAATTTGCACTGATGTTATCACTGTGGGGAAGCTGTCACACTGAAGCCAGAATCTGCTCTTAGACATTTTAATCATGTTGCTCGAGGCCTTAGAGCGCACATATACAACAGCATGGAGAGCAACACAACAAACCTCCCTCCAGTATGCTGGCAGGATCAACTGTAAAGCATGAGGACAACGGAGTCTCCGTGTCCCAGTCTGTCCTTAGCTCCTCTGCTGAGGGTGCCAATTATCATGCTGTGGTGTTTTGGGGTGTTCATTTGGTGGCATGTTTGTTGGTTTTTGTAATGAGGTGTATATATATATCTACTGGGAACTGGAATGAGATCCAACAACTCACTTCACACAGGCCACCAGATGGTGGTAACTTCCAGTCCTTACCTGCCTGGCCTGGATTTGTCCTGGCAACCAGTGGGTGAGACTGTGACCCATTACTAATTATCTCAGCCACTTGGTTTCCCTTTGAAATGTGGACAAAATAGGTCCTTTTGACCCCAGGGTAAGTTTAATAGCTATTATGCAGAAAGCTACAATAAAAAAGATTGCTCATTCTCCTCCTCTCTCTTCCAGGCTAAGGTAGCCAGTGTCTATGAGTCACCTGGCTTCTTTCTGGGGTTGGAGCCGATTCCAGGAGCCATTGAAGCCATGCAGGAAATGATCCATATGCAGGAGTAAGTACACTTTGCAGTACACAGCTTTTTTCTATTCTCCATGTTTGATGACTACTAATCAGGGCTGTTTCTTTTTAGCACTCAAGTTTTTATTTGCACAAGCCCCCTGCTGAAGTATGAGCACTGCATCCTGGAGAAGGTTGGAGCTGTCCCCCTACCCTTGCTTTAAGACTGCTATTGCAGAATCCAGCCCCTTTCAACTGTTAGTACGTGCCCAAGTACCATACCAATGTGTGGAAAGCCAAGCTGCAGCCTCTGAAGTCTGCAGGACCCAGCATGCAAAAATACTCCGAGTGGCAGCTTTTCAGACTGAGAGGAAGTATTAAAGGCCAGTAGTAGTACTGTGTCATGCCTTTTGCAAGGCATCTGAGTCTTACGCAATAGAAGCCAGAATATAATACTTAAAAACCCAACCAGACAGACAGACAAACAACTTTTGGCAACTCATACCCACAGTAACAAGAAATGGCATGGGAAGGGTGGGGGAGGGTAAAGGAACAGATGCAATGTGGTCAAGTAGACGCTGGCTTGACTCACTACATAGTCCAGAGGCAACCAAGGGGTGTCTGATGCACTGCACTGGGAAGGGACTGCATGCCAGAGGCTCCTGTGAGAAAATCCTGACTAAATCAAGAGATGATCACTACCAGGCAGGAATGCAGGGAGAGAGGGGTTATTATTCAAGTACTTTGGGGTTAGATAATGAAGGGCCTGGTATATGCCATAGGTTGACTCTCCTCTCATGCTGCTTTACACCAGTGTAACTTCCTGGTACCCAGTGCAGTCATGAGCGAAGGGCATTGAAAGTACAGTTCACATAAGTCCTTTAGGTGTCCTGCACCACGGCCCAGTTGCAGGGTTCATAACACTCCTAGAAGAGATTTGGGCCTGTAGCATGAGATCACTATTCTATAAATAGTCAAACTTGTGCTAAGTAAAATTCTTCTAATGCTCTACTTCCTCCCCTAACAGTACAGCTGGGTGGAAAAACACTTGGGTCCTGAGTTTGTGGAGCGACTGATTCTGACCCGGGATAAAACAGTTGTGTCAGCTGACCTCCTTTTTGATGACAAAGACACCATTAAAGGTTTGGGGAACTTGAGGTGGCGATTTCACAGCTGTTGATTTACTGTTGTTTGGGGAAAAGAACAACTAACTTCAGCTTTCCATTGTGGCTCTTCTCAGGTGCGGAGCCTAAGCCGAACTGGGAACACATCTTGTTCACTTGCTGCCATAACAAGCATCTAGAGCTTCAGACCCCACGTAGGCGGCTGCAGTCGTGGGCCGATGACTGGAGGGGGATACTGGAAAGCAAACGCAGAAGTGATGTGGAAGAAGAATGCTATGCTAGTCTCGTTGCCAATGGAAACGGACAGGTTGGGAACTGGCAACGAAATCCCATTTAAAGGAAGCGCACCGACCTGGGTAGTGGCAGGTTTAAGGGCCAAAGATACAAAGCTTATTTTTTAAGATATGTAACTTCTTTAGACTATTTGGAGGGAGAAACTCGACAAGAGATGAGCAGCTGCTTATAGCATGTTTTGGGTGGGCAGGAAGGGAGGATGAAGAAATTAGAAAGAGGAAGCAGGGCTGTAAAACTCCATGAAAGCACTCTGCCCCATTCAGTCATGCAGAACACGAAGCTGTAAGTATGAGGGACACAGTCACATTAGGAAAGGAAATCTTGTTTTCAACAGTTTAACCATTTTAATAATCTCGCATACTAAACCAGCTTGGCTGTTTAGCACCCTTCCACTTTTCCCCCTGCTTGGCGCATAATGAAAGTAGATAGTTTCACTTCCTGGTTCTCTTGCATTAATGTGAGCTGCTAAGGTTTGGGTTGCAAATGCTGTACTCAGTGAATGTCTGATCCAGAATTGTCTACACTTAATGTTTTATTCAGAGTAAGTTATACAAAAGCTACTACAAGACCGGTTGTCCTTCTGTGCTGCAGTCTGCTGTTAGTATTCCTTTTTAAATCTTAATCTGCATCTTTCCCACCAGCTATGTTGTGGTGAATACATTATTCCTATTGATATTTAACATCAGAAGAGCTAATTTACTGGCCAGGTGGCTGTGGTATGAGGATGCTGGCTCATACTTAGTCCTGAGGTATGTGATCAGACTGCAAATTGTAAGGGGAAGAAGGTGCATTCTTTCCTACTGAGAAATAGACACTTATTTAAACATATTTCAAAGCTATAATTGAGAAGACAGGCAGCAATAGCTGCAGCTAGGGCAAAGGTGATGCAAAAGAATTGTGTTGGGTTTACGTTACCTGACACCCACGCTGGAAATGGTAACATCAGAAATGGTTATTTGGATGATGGTTCAGGAGTCGCTTGTCCTGCTCTCTAACAGCCATAATTTGTTTTGTAGCAGTTTAGTTGCTAATCCTGTCTTCTGGACCCATGTCCCCGCTCCCCACCTGCCCCCTTCAAACTGAGGCAGAATTTTGGGAATGTCTTTCACTAGTTTCTGGTTTCACCAGCCTCTTGACCTATCCTGCAGGTGGAGGGGGCTCTAAAGATGGAGTCAAGAATATTTCTTCTCATGCAATAATAATCTTAAACTACTCCATCTGCTCTGCATAACATCAGTCCTTTGGGAGCGGGATCCCTACAGCTGTATGTTTGCTCAGGTTCCTGGCTTCCTCCACCTGCACAGGAGAGCAGTAATCCTCAAGGAAGACCCTTGCTAGGTTGCTTAGCCTCCTGTTAGCTGAGAGGGAGAAACGTAGCATGCACTCCACCACCGGGAGCGCTGTGGTCTGTTGGCGAGACTGTGGTGTGGTCAAGTACATCAGAGTAGTCACTGCTGACATCACTGTCTCCTCATTTGAGCTGGATAAGCAGTTTATTACAGGTGCCACTCCATCTGCCTCCAAAATATAGTCCTTGTTTGTTTTATCCAGACAGAGATTACAAAGACCACCTGAAATAGAAAGGAGAGGGAGTGTGGCACCAGCTACTACCACCTTAGATCACCCTCTTAACACCTAACTAACTCCCTCTTGAGGTTCAAGTGGCATTGCTGCAACCAGGATCCTCAACTCTTTCTTAGGGCTTGTCTACACAGTAACTAAGATCCAAATAAATGATCGTTGCCATTCATGCCTTTAGTTAGTTCAGAGCAAGTCTAACACAGATAGTTTGCTTTAAAAACAAAAACAACCTACTTAAGTTATATCACAACAGGATGCTCTTGTGAACTAAGTGTGTCCATACATAGACTTGCACTGAACTAACTACAGGTGTGAATTCCACCCAATTTAATGTGCTCATTACTGGTATATAAAAGTACATATTATACTAGAAACAAAATACTGGTTTGGACTTCAGTGAGACCTTTGTCCCCACATAGAATGAATTGGCCACAATATTTTTTTATAGTAGTTGGAAAACTCTGTTCCACCCTGCTCTCGGACTAAATTTATTCTCAAAAGTCTGTCCTTCCTTCCTCATGGTGATTTTTCAACCAAAGCACTCATTCCCTTATATGATGTTAGGGGGCGCTATGCTCTTAGAGTAACGTCTTTCACAGGAGCTTAAACAAACACAGAACTTGTCATTTAAAAATCCTCTGGTAAATTTTTCAAGAGTGGGGTTAAAAGATTTGATTTTCTGTTAAGGAGGTGCCTTATTTCATCTCTGAGGTGGCTATAATCCAGGAAAGAGTGACAGATTCCTAGAAATAGCTTCTGTACTGCACAGGGGCTATAGTGAGACTTTAGTTAGTTTTGAGAGGTGCTACTAGAAGTAGCATGGCATTATTAATACTAATTAAGATATTGTAAATATGATTTCTATTACTTGGTGCAAATACTAATATGTATCCAGTACTAACAGTACTTTGTCCTTAGGGTGCAGCCATACTAGCAACATTTGATCGATAACATCCCTAGTGCAGCTCTGCCAGTGGAAGCTGTAGTAAGTACACACTGCTATGTGTATTCAACCATCATATCATCTAACCCTGCTAACCATTCAGGATTTGAATTTGGCATGTCTGGCTTCCAGTTTGTATTGAATCTGTGCTGACTGGCTCTAATGGGATTCCTCAGAAGACTTCATTATATGATTTAGAACAGGTCCTTTTAGAGGAATTACTGTCGACAATAATCGTAGTAACACAATACTGGACTTGCTCATGCTCTGTGGCAAAACCTTACTTGTTCTCAATGACTGTATCATTACAGTAGGGATGTGGGTTAAAAATTACAATTAAACTAGGTTTTTTGTTCCAATATTCAGGGTTTTACTGAGTCTTAGAAAGTAAGTTTGTTTATTTTTCAGCACTGCAGCATATTAGTGGAGTGAAGGGGAGACTTGTCTTAATGTGAAATAATTCACTTCAAGCCCCTAGCTTGATCTCTCTCACCTGTTCCAGCTATTCTATTCTATATATGTTTTTATACTGCCCTCATCACCGTAGTATCTGAGGGCCTTCCAGTATTGCATTAAGCAGTTTGATCAACATCTGCCACAGATGGTTTGTCATATGTGGTTGATCCTCTCTCCCAAATTCAAGTGACTACAGAATCAAAGCAATGAGGCAAGCATCTCCTGACCCATCAGTATCCAACCAGTGCTTGGAACTACTATTGTTCATTTTACACATAGTTTTAAATCCACTCCTTACCAATTGCAAACTCCACAAGGATCTCATTATCCTCTGTGAGCATATCCAGGAACAGGTCAAGGACTTGAAGCTGTCGGAGATATTCATAGTTCTTGGGGTCATAGGCGAAGTTGGCTAGATTAGCCAGTATTTGCTTCTTGGCTTCTGCAATATATAAGCAGCATTTACGTGAAGAAAGCAGCAGCTGAAATGGGCTGGGCTGTCTAATTCCTGAAGGAAAAAAATCAACCAGCAACTGATGAGCCAGTTATGATCCTGACATTTGGAATATACCTTAATAAAAGGAAAAAAAAATAAGCTCACCTGGACTCTCTGTTATCTGGAACTCGGTGACCAGCGCTTGTAAGTATTCAAGCCGCCCCAGTTCCAGCAGATCTCGCTGCTTTTGGGACATGGTGCTAAAGAGAGAAAATTAAGTTTTTTTTCAGTGAATGGCCTGTTTCACTGCAAGGTTAATAAAAACATTCTAACAAGTGTAGAATATTCAACTGATTTTCTTTTCCCTCCCTTCAGACTCACTGAGGGAACTAAAACTGGCAGTATTACAAGCTCAGGCCTTGTCCATGTTTTGGATCAGAACCATGCTAGCTACAATGGGGTTTAAACATGCCTTATCTGCACTGAGAATCATTGACAATTGTCCCATGTTTGGTCTAGCATTGGTACAGGCCCATTAGTGATATCATAGACTACCCATGAGCGTTTTTACTGTAGTGTCTTCTGAGTAGGGCTAGATGAATGCTGGTAAAAACCCGTGCTCCTCACGTGCACTAGTTTCCATCATTGCAAACTTTGGTGGATTTGTTACGTTGATTTTCCTAGAGTAGATGAGGCCACTTTGAATGGGGCGGAAGCGCCCTCTATGCTTAAAATGTACTATTGCCAATCCCAAACATTCAAAAATGGAGAGTCAAGATGCACAAAATAATGAGATTGCAAATCTGGTGGTTTTTAAACCAAAGAAAATAATACATTTTTGTTTCTTTCTATTTGGCTGGAGGTTTCTGAACCTTTAGGCTGCACTGGATCACATTTTCGTGCTTTTCTCCACAACAAGGGCTAGAACCTGACCTTTTTTTTTAAATGAAAGATTCTCACACAGTCACAGGACTCCAGGAGCTGGGGCTTTAAGAACCTTCAACTCCAGCGATTGTCAGCGAGCGTCTTGCAATCAGAAGAGCTAGCAACACTGCGAGTGGCCCAGGTTACCACCCAGGTGCCTCCTGCCCGGGTTACATCAGGACTGTCCCGCTTTACAATCCAGCTCGGGGCTTACACCGTCTCCGGCGCTGTCCCAGGCGCTGCGCCGAGGACGCCAGCAGTGGGGGGTCGGGACCTGTGGGGCGCAGCTCTCAGCGCGGCAGGGGCCCACGTGCGCAGGGCACAGGCTGGGCGGGCAGGGACGCGGAATGGGACCTGCTACGCCGCTACCCAGGCCCCCTGCCCTCCCGTCACGCGCAGCGCTCCCCGCAGCGTCACTAACCGCTCTCAGCACCACACGGCGCACAGACGCGGTGACCCAGGGAGCAGGGCGGAAATGACGTAAGGGCAAGCCTGAAAGAAGGGCGGATGTGACGTTGGTGGAGGGCGGGAGGCCTCGAGGCCCGTAACGGTGTCTCGCTGCGACCCGCCATGGTGGGGCGTATGTCGGCGCGGAAGCGGCTGGCAAAGCCCCTCCTCTTCGGCAGTATCCTGTGTGCGTTGGCCACCGCCTTCGTGTACAGGTGCGGGGAGGAGGGACTTGGCCGGCAGAGAGCGGAGGGGAAGTGCTGGGGGGCTCAGTGGGGGGGGGCACTGAAGGCCTTGGCTGGTAGGGATTGCGGGGGGCAGATGTGTGGGGGCCACTGGGGGAGTTGCCCGGCAGGGATTTGGGGGGGTAGGTGTTGATAGGCACTGGAGGCCTTGGCCAGCAGGGATTTGGGGGGCAGGTGAGGGGGGGCACTGGAGGCCTTGGCTGGTAGGGATTGGGGGGGGCAGATGTGTGTGGGCCACTGGGGGAGTTGCCTGGCAGGGATTTGGGGGGGAGGTGTTGATGGACACTGGAGGCCTTAGCCAGCGGGGATTTGGGGGGCAGGTGTGTGGGGGCACTGGAGGTCTTAGCTGGCAGGGATTGAGGGGGCAGTGGGGGCCTTGGCCGGTGGGGATTGCGGGAAACTCAGCTGGGTGGGGAATGCTGGGGGGCCTTGGCTGGCAGGAATTGGGGGGACTCAGCTGGGTGGGGGGCGCTGGGGGCCTTGACTGGCAGGGATTGGGGGAGCTCAGCTGTGTGTGGTGGATTTTGGTGGGGGCCCTCACTTATCGGTGGGGGCCCTCACTTATCTGCAGTGACCATCTTTCTCTGTCTCAGGCACCACTTCTTCCCCGAGGTGGAGGAGCTCCGTGCCAGGGAGTATGAGCGCTATGAGAAGAAGCGCCAAGATGTGGTGGAGAGGCGCCAGAAGCAGCTGGCTGAGCTGGCAGAGAGGAAAGCTTCCCCATAGGCTGTGATTGGAAGGAGAGGCTTTGCTCTGGGGACGCTGCTCCTTCAGTGGGGATGGGGAGCTGTGTTGGGAAATGAAGAATGAATATATACAACTCTCGCACATGGCACACGGCTCACATGGACTGGGTGAAGTTTCCATCAACCTGGCAGGGATGTTGGCTGGTGACTTTACTCCCTCAGCTTGCTTGATATGCACAAGTGATGGCTTCAAATATCTACCAAGTGGTATCATGTTCTGTTAGTCAGATCAGAGCTCTGACAGTCTGGAGGTGTGGGTTCAATTCCTAGCTCTGCAGTGATCTGCTTTGTGTGATGTTGGGCAAGATACTCAACCTCTCGGGTCATCTCTGCTAGGAAAAGTAGTTGAGTTTAGATTGGACTTAAGTAATGTGCTAGCTGAGCCTAACCTAAATTTGACCCTTTTCCTAGTTTAGATACCTTTAGCTAGTCAAATTGTAGCCTAGAAGATGTTACCTGGCATCTACACCAGGAAAAAAAAAGTCAGGTTTTGCTAACCTGTATTAGCCAAGCTTGATCTGAACTTGACCACTTTTCCTAATCAAGAAAAACCCTCTGTGCCTCAGCTTTCCTATTTGTACAGTGGGGGTAATAATGCTTGCCCACTTATATGAAGCATTCTGAGATCCTTGGATGAATGGTGCTATATAAGTGCGAAAATAACTGACAGGTGATAATATACCTGGGCTAATTGCCAGGTAGGGTGTGAGGTGTCCAGAATTTTTCTGGATCTCTTCAATGTAACAACATTGTATATCTTATCTTAAGTGATTTTTGTAATCTGTTGTTTCTGCCATGATAGTGTTGCACACCACCAAATAAGACTTTAACCACAACTTCTGTCTGATAAGTCATCTTTAAGAATCAGAGGGGTAGCCGTGTTAGTCTGGCTCTGTAAAAGCAGCAGAGAATCCTGTGGCATCTTTAAGAGTGACTGATGAGCTTAATTTAGGCATAAAATAACAACCAGTGGGTTGCACCCAGGGATTGATTTATTGCTCTGAGTGGCATTCACAGCAGGCTTCTTACTGTTAATTGGAATGTTTTCTTCCCTATATTTTATGCTGAAAAACAAAGGGACCACTCTCCCTTGAAATTACAGATGTAAATAAACAAATACCATGTCTAACTCTTCCTGTAGTAGAGAACCTTGGGTAGGAGCCTTTTCTTTGCTTTAGGAAGGGCCTAAATTTTCCCCATGCAATGAAGAGTTACCCACACATAAGGCTTTTGCTCATTATCTTCGTATTTCCGTACAACAGTATTTTTTAAATCCCCTGTCCTGTGCTACTTCCCCAAACTGCTGTAGTATCTGCATTCATAAGAATGGCCATACTTGGTCAAACCAGTAGTCCATCTAGTCCAGTGTCCTGAATTCAGCCTGCTACTAGGAGGAGCTTCGTTCCAGGCTGTACCTGTGTTGACCAGTTTTCTTGTAGACAAGGACAACAAATTTCATACCCACTCTGCGCTCAAATGGAATCTGTTCATCCACCCCTTTTGGGTTTGTTTACTCTGGTAAATTATTAGACAGGCTGAGTTGCAAAACAATGGTAAAAGAAAATTACATGGGATACCTGTGGCTGCAGGGGATAAGAGTGCGTGTGTATGAATAAAGTTTTTGAGGCCTTGGGAGAAGAGAGGAGAAAGAGAACATGCAGGAGATGATAGAGAACAGAACATCTAGCAAAAGGACAGGAGATAACTCTATGCCAGGAGTACAATGTCCTGGTCTAAATTCAAAGTTGCACAGGTTTAACCAAAAGTGTGATTCTAAACCAGTTTACTTAAACTGGTGCCACTTTGTGTATGAACACTCTTAAATGGACTTAAACTTGGCTTGTGTCAGTTTAGCTTACACCTATATTATTTACTTATTTATATTTTATTTGTATTACTTGTAAAGTTACAGGTGTGAGCTAAATTTGATATAAACAATCTTAAACTGATGAGTGCCCACACAGGTTTACACTGGTTAGTTAAACTGAGTTTTAAACCAATTCAAGTTAAACCAGTGCAGCTTCAGTAGACAAGGCTTAGCCTAGGAGTTGGAATGAACTGATTAAATAGAAAGATGGTTGCTACAATTAAATGCAGCCCCCAAACAGCACCCAATCATTTTAAAATTATAGGGGTGTAGCTAGATGTGTGTGTTAAACTACAGGTATTTTCACCTATGCTTGTAGGCCAGGGTTGCACTAGAAACTTGTCAGTCTAGCTGTTGAGTAGTGGCATGATTTTTTTTTTTTTTTATGATACTTATATTGGCAAAACCCCTACTCTATAACAACTACAGTTATACCAGCATAAACGCGCTTTTGGCCGCATAGCTTATTTCACTCAGGGAACTGGTATAAGGGAAACCAGCAAAGCACTGTTTTGGTGGTATAAGTATAAGCAGCAAGCCTTTTTCTAGTGTCCACTTGGCTTGTGTCCTTAAGGTAGTAATTGTAGTATTTTCAAGCCCATCTCATCTGTAAATGGAGTTGCGGGGAGGACAGTAAGTGCACAGGAACTAGGCCAGTGTTTGAATGTGGAGGGGTGGGTGGGAACAGTATGTGAATGAGGGGAGAGAGATGGAGAAGGATTTTGCCAAGACAGAGAGAAGTGATTAAGAAGACTTAGACTGTAGGGGATGGAGAGGAAAACGTGATGAGAAGATGAATAGGGATGAAGGAGCGGCACTCAGAAGTATTAAATCTGTGCTCAGTCAGCCTGTAATTCTGCACACACAATTAGAAGGAACATTGCCCTGTGGCGTGTATTGGTTTTGCCCAAGGAACAGGGTTTGTGGAAATGGCTTGTGTCCATTAGCTGAAGCTGAATGTACATACTGTAGGGGCACACTGTTCAGTTCATGCTATTCACTGCGAGACTAGTGGGGAACTAAGGCAACAAACCATCCATAATATCAGGAGAAGCCCAACTTTCTTTGTCTTTTTGAGACCTGCTAGTTCTGTTTCCTCTGTCCGTAGTCTTGCTTCAGCCTAAAGCCAAGTTGGCCAGAAGTTGTGGGAGTGCTTTTTGTATTTAATAAGGAGGAGCTGTGTGGAGATGAGTTAATTTTGTCCTCCTGCCTTGTGAGTCTTGCGAGGTTTACATAGCAATTGTGAGAGGGAATTCACAGACCACACTAGTACTCTGTGACATGACCCTTTTCAGGCCAATCTAGGTGCTTATCACCTTCAGACTGGCTTAGAGCAATGATCTTGACTTGATTACCCTTGAAGACCACTTGTCAGCTTCAGCTGGTGCAGAGATGTCCTCTGTGAACATGTCACTCTGATGCTCTGTGCTGGCTGTTTACTTATAGTTCTTGACTATGTTCTCTAAACGTCCAGATGTACCAGGTACTTGACAGGGTCATTAACATCTACTGGGATAATATTGCTAACAGAGCATTTACAACTGAGGATCTGTACCAGTGGAACTGGTTTCTGCTGGTGGGAGGCTACCAGAGCTGGAATTCAGTGAGTTTTAGGTTATAACAGGCATATGTTCGTTAAGGACTTGATGCTTAGATATCACAGTGATGAGTGCCTTAGATTCAGCCTAAACTCAGTAGGTCGTGTTGTAAGGATCTGATTGCAATACCCATTGTTACAGGACCACAGGAATGGGTATGTTGTTTAAATATCTATGAGAATGTTTAATTCGATCATAATCATGAAATATTCTTAAGTCTGAACTCCTGATCTGTATGTCATAGCAATAAACAGGCTTATTGCAAAAGTGCTTAGCCCATAAGGGTGGATGAGACCTGCAGTGACAATGGGATCAGGGGGCTGGAAGATGTGGATTTATTTCTGGACAATTTTGCCTTGCTCTGCCAGTGCTCAGTGGTTTATAACCTGGGAGAGGTAATAACGTTTGGGCATAATTAAAACTGATTTCACTTTCCTGTCTTTAGGAAGTCGGTAGAAACCAGTTGTGCTTTGGGGGAGGGGGGGTAATTAAGCTACGGCTGCACTGCATAATTGGGTGACCTTAAATCGAATGAAAGAAACCTTTGTTACCTTATTTTCATATGATCTCAAGGCCCTTGGCTAGGACATTCATTACAACAGGGGGACCTTGAGGTAAGTAGAGATCAGTTGACTCCACCTCTGTGGGAGAAGAAAAGGTTAGGAAGGAGTGGCAGGAAACACAAATCACTGAACTGAATTTAAAATTTAGGGGTCATGTAAAAAAAACAAACCTCCACGCATGCTGCTGCCTAGCTCCTTTATTCATAAAAGCTAGAACAGATCTGAAACTCGCCCTTCTTATGCAAGAGAAAAACTGTACGTTTCCTTAAGGATCAAAGAGTGCTTGTGTATAACTGAGTGACGACAGTCCCAGCTGTTTGCTTTATGGTTGCTGGCCACGTAAGCTTTACACAAGTTACTAAATACATATGACTTCTCTCTAACAGAGAGAAGATATTTCTTTAAAAGCACATAGCTGCATATAAACATCTCCCAACTGTAATCTTATTTAAGGATATATTTGACAAAGGAAGGAAAAGTGTGTTGGACTGTTGTCAAAAGAGGCACTGCTAGATAGTGGGATCCTCGAAAACCATAATGGTTAGGTATGAATGCATTTATAGTCTGGAGGCTCAGCTTTCTAGTAAACCATAATGGTTAGGTATGAATGCATTTATAGTCTGGAGGCTCAGCTTTCTAGTGGTTTAATGCATTTGTTTCTAGGCTTGTCAGGTTGGGACCTCATAATCAGATCATTCTAAGTAGCAGCTGTTTTTTTTTCATTAGAATTGTGACACTACTTCAGTATCTGTTATCTTGGCAACCACTAAAGCTAGAAACCAATGCTTCTACTTTCTGAAAGCATCTTAAGCTTCCATCTTTCAAAGAGTTTAAAACATTAATCTCCATTTCCAATGTTCTGTGAGAGATCTGCTGTTAGTCATTTCAGAACTGAAGCAGAATATTTTATGTGCATTATGATAGCTGGTATCTTGGGCCACATCCGGAGAAGAGTCTAAGCTGCCAAAATGATAGCTTCTTCCATGTTACACCATCTTAGATGTCCTTTAGACTCCTTTCCATTTATATGGGGACAACCCATTTACCAACATGTAACTTACACTCACATTTAGCTTATCCCTCATCTCTGAATTTGTTTCATCAAGGGACCAAAGGGAGCTCAAGCTGGTATAAATGGGTGCAATTAAGTCTGAGGTCTGGATGAGGAGCTACCTCTAGTTACATAAGATGAGGATCTGGCCTTCTGAGTGTAAGAGTCTAGCTTATCCTGACTCTGAACTTGGTCCTCTGTCTGGACTAGTGCAATTGCTTTCAGGCCTGGTACATTTTTCAAAGTACTGGTCCTGGACTAGTGCTGGAAAGAAAAAATGTCCATTCCTATATTTGCCACTCATTTGCCCTGTTTCTTAGTGCATTTACACTGGCTGTGAACTGTCAGATTCTTTCTTGCAGCACACCTTGGTAAAGGTGGAGAGGAGAGAGCTCAAGACATTGTGGCACAGGCTATAAAATGTGGGCACTTTGAGTCCAGTTTTATTGGGGGCTTTGGATTTGAACCTTTGTTTTCCTGAAAATGCTCTTGAAATGCAGGAATAATTTGGTTACTAGCGTGTAATGTATTCATTTGGCCTAGACACAACTGATAGCAGGCACGAGCCTAGGTTCTACAACCTGTGTAATAGTCCATCCAATATCCGGGGACAGGGGAGAAAGCAGCAACACATCCCCCAGGAAAGGGGATTTCCCTGCCCCGCCCCCCTCTCCCCCCCCCGTGGGAGGCAACCAGATGACTTCACTGCAAAGTTAGTCTCTGCTAGGTTGGCATGTCCAGACAAGACGATTCAGTCGTATTTTAACTCTTCCAGGAGCGCTGTGTCAGGAATCATTGTAGTGCATAACCTAATAAATCTTTCCAGTCTCAAAAACTGAAATATATAAAAAAAGTACAGCCTCTTTATTTAAAAAAAAAAAAAAAAAAAGTCACTGTCAATTTAGTTATATTAGCTTAAAGTAACACACGTTAAGTCACAGAACTACTGTCCTTGCTTTATGGGCTTGCACCAGGTATAAGAAGTGCTCCTTGTTCTTTGGCTTTCTGGCTGTTGCAAGGCTTTGGGCACTGCCTCTGATCTGGATTTTCCATCTGGAAACTGAGGCAGCGCTGCTGAGTAGATACTCACTGCAGGAGGCAGATGTGTTATTGTGGAAAGCAGGCATTTCCCCCCATCTGCCTCCAGTTACCCTACATGTTGCGGTTGTGTGGGCCACAGAATTCTAAGGGTTCCTCTTCATTCAGATGCTTGTGATGTACATGATGGCAGGAGGGGCTTGTTTTTCAAGCTCTGGGTTAGTTGGCACTTCAGTGTATTGGTATCCGGAGGGGCTACTGGAGGTTGGCTTTGGAGCCTCTTTTGGTTTGTTCTTTCTGTCCAAAGCACAGAAGCTGAGACCCATGAAGAGCGCAGCTGACACCATGAAGAAGCTGGAGGCATAGAAGACATAACTGAAGTGGCCAGTTATATCCACCAGAAGACCTGAAAGAGAATCAGAGCTCAGCCAGAGCAAAGTTGCACACCAAAGAATAGTATCTTACATTGATAGTCCCCAGGGACTGACGCAGTTCACAAACTGTCACATATACAGCACCCAGTTAACCCACCACTGAAATGCAGCTGCCTCTGAAGTGAAACAGGACAGCTGTTTAATAGCACACAGGAGTCCTACCCAGCATGGTAGGACAAAGTGGTGATATGTTTTCCGAGCAGAATGCCAGACTATATGGATGCTGGAAGCTGATATAATCACAGTCCATAGGGGTTAGTCTACACTACAGCTGGGAGCAAGCCTGGCTAGACAGATTCATGCAGTTTATCTTAACTTAGCAGCATGGGATTGGCGGAGGCTCTGGCTAGCCATCTGAAGTCAGACTTGAGGCCAGGTGGGTCCAAGCTCAGGGGCTTAGCCTCTGCCAGTGCTGCAATGGCGATGATGCTATTTTTTAGTGCGCTAGCTTGAGCTGATCTGTGCGAGTCTGTCTGCCTGGGCTGGGAGGCATGCTCCCAGGTGCAGTGTAGACATCCCCTTGGTGGGGGGAGGAAGAATGAAGAAATTAACTAAGTAAAGATGTGGCATAATAGCTACTGCAGGTTATATGTCCCCTCCTCTCCCCCCAAAATAGCATTTACAGCAAATATTGCTCTGAAATAGCCCCCAAAAGCCTTGGTTTGTTTCCTGTCTGAACCAGGTCAATGCTCATTGTCCACACATGAATTAAGTTCTTTGTGTGGTCTTAGGGCTATTAGTACACACAGCTTGGCTCTGCTTTCTGCTGTTGCCATGAATGTTTGCTCCACAAGAGGCCACGTCATTAAAGAAGAGGTGGAGGGCAACCCAGTTTCCATCTCACGCAATTCATTTTTGTTTTGTTTCTGCAACTGGGACCCCATAACCCTTGCTGCTGATAGTCACTGAATAGTGGAATGTGTTGCTCTGCGAACTCTTGAGATCAGAGAACAAAGCAAATAACACAGCAGTCTGTACAAATTAACTTGGTTTGGCCTCTATGCTGAAAACATTTTAAAATGGCTTGGTCAGGATGGGGAAACTTTGCAGAGCAACAGACATTAGCTAACCAATGCTCTTAAGTGCTGAAAAAATATAAAGTCGTCTTGAAGGGTTGTTAGCAACACTGACCATTAAAATGTTGATATTTACTGTGTGCAAATAATTAACCCTCCCAGAAGCTAGGGATGGAAGGAAAGACTTAGTGTATAGGTGTAAAGAGCAAAAGTGAATATATTCCTACAGTTTTATTAACAGTAATAAGGCTGTGCCCTGCTGCAGCACCTCCCATCAGAAGATCTCAAAGCAAATAACAAACATGGATGCCATAAGTCTTAGAACACTCCTGAGGGATAGAGATATATGAGAGATATTATCATCCCCTTATTAAAATAGCCCCAGAGTTTGTGGGCCTGCCCTGCTGAATCCACACTTGAAAGCTGTGTTCCTGTCATTTACAACTGGAGCACCACTTGTACAGTGGAGAATGATACAATACAGGACAGTGTAAAATAGCAGGGACATGTGCCAGATACGTAAAGGGAAGAGGGAAGTGAGGTCAGAGAGAGGCATCCTGATAAGCCTGGGCAGAGGCAGGCTGGCATTTCACCAGTGTTAGGTGGGTTATAAGGCACGGGGCAGAATGGCATGAGGCTCATACCAGTGCAGCATTAACGGACTGGCTGTCAAGTCTTGATTTTTCTGTGGCTGGCGTATCCCACTCAAACTCTCAAAGTCTCTTAAATCCTACACCATCGAACTCTGATCTAACCACTGGCTGGGCTCCTTTCAGGCCCTTTCAGGTGGGGCAACCTGTTCAGGAGATTAAATTCAGGCTTGAAGCAGCAGCACGTTCTGGCTGCTGTCATGCTGCTGTATGCAGCTTTGTATCTATGCAACCACTGGAGAATATCTGTGTTCTCAGAATCAGGTATTACTACTTCTGTGCATCCAGCATGCAGGTCCAGCTCCAGCTTTTTTGCTGCCCTTAAGTGGCGAAGCGGGGGGTGGGGGGGAGAAGGGGATGGGGAGATAAAGCCGCAATCGGCGGCACTTCGGCGGCAGCTCAGCCGCGCCACTTCATTCTTCAGCAGTAATTCGGCAGCGGGTCCTTTGCTCCGGGAGGGAATGAGGGACCCACCACTGAATTGCTGCTGAAGATTCGGACGCGCCGCCCCTTTCCATTGGCCGCACCTAGCACCTGCTTCCTTCACTGGTGCCTGGAGCCGGCCCTGCCAGCATGGGCGGCTGCAGAACAACACAAAATTCACTCTCTGGGGCATGGCCACGTCCTCTCCATAGCACACCCAGTTCCTACTGAGTCGGGCGTCAGACCCTAAGCCTGGGATTCATAGTCAGTACCAAGTTTTCCTCTGGGTAGTCAGCCATCTGAGTTATTTGCTGGGTTGTACCACAGTACGTTAGCCAGAAGGGGCAGAGATACCGATAAGACACCTAGGTGAACTCCCACTTTACTGGAGGAGCTCAACACCACTAAGTGTGTCTGTCCTTTCTGCATAGACTATTGCAGTATAACATAGCAAATAACTCCAATGACTATCAAGAGGGAGACTGAGTAAATAGTTCCCATGGTTAATTACCCTCACTGTTAATTTAGACTGTATTTTCCAGTCTGATTTGTCTAGCTTTAATTTCCAGACTTTGGATCTTGTTACACCTTTGTCTGCTAGATTGAAGAGCCCTTTATTATTCATCTTTCGTTCCCAATATAGGGGCTTACAGATCATGATCTCCTCAGCCCTTAAACCACTTATGAATAAGAGCTGATCACTACCTTCTGACTCTCCTGGTAATGGTGCTCCCCGCGCCAGTGCCCATGGGGGTTTGATAGCTCCTCATTCCCTCCCTGTTACACCCCCCAGTGTCTGTCATCAGAGGCCTAACACCCGCTGTCCTTTCTCCAGTCTGCTGCCAACGGGTATCCAATAACATTTTTGCACTCTTACCTGCGAGTGGGGGTCCGAGGAGGATGGTGATGCTCTCCAGGATGGTGAAGAGGCCTAAGGCACTTGAGAACCTGTCCATCTCCACCACATCCATCAGCACCTGGAAGATCAGTGCCCCAATGCCACTCATGGACATGCTGTAGATGAGGCAGTAGAGGATGAGCACACTGAAGTCGGCTGAGATGACGCAGATGAGATTGCTGAGACCATTGAGCAGCACGGCCAGGATGAACAGGTAAATCCGCTTCCCAGTGAAGATATTGAGTCCTGAGAGCAGCCCAGCCATGGGGCGCATGAAGATGTTAATGAAGCCGATGATGGAGATAAGGAGGGCGGCCTTGCGCTCCTCCACCCCGTTCCGGACAGCATAGGGCACCAGGTAGATGAGGGGCAGCACGAAGCCCATCACCATCCAGGCCACGCCAATGGTGTAAATCTGGTAACCTTTGTTTTTACAGAAGATATCAAAAGCCAGGTACTTCTGCAGCGTCCGCTTGCAAGCAGCAAACTTGGCCTGGTGCGGGGGCGCCACCTGATGAGGGGTGGCTCCGTTGGATAGCTGTGCATCTTCAGCTGAGTTGATTGCCTCCTGTCCAGGGCTGGGCTGCAGCGGTGACCTGGGAGGCCCAAGCTGGACTGGCCTCATCACGGCCCCACAGACACAAGCGTTCAACAGCACCCCGCCAAAGATGAGGAAAGAGTTTCTCCAGCCCATCTCATCCAGCAAGTACTGAGAGATCAATGGCCACAGCGTGAGGCCGATGGAGGTACCGGTGGATGCTAGGGCATTGGCCAAAGCCCGTCGGCGCACAAAGTAGTAGCCCAGCACAGTCACTCCCGCCTGGAAGCCAAAACAGAATCCTAGGCCTTTTAAAAAAAAAAAAATCTTATTTCTATATAGTGCTTTTTAGCTGGAAAGACCCCAATGACCCAAGCACCCCTTCTTCCACCACTGAAGTACTTCTCCTTCTGCGGTGCAGGATGTCAGCTTCAGCAGCACACAGAAATGCTACTTGGTAATTCAGGATGGGAAATGAAGTTGAAAGCAGTACCTATATGAAGCTGCAGGCAGCCTTTGGTTGAGCGTACATATATAAACCGAGAGGTGTCCAAGACACCCTATTCTTGCTACAATTGCTATGGGATTGTTAATGACCAGAAGTGGCCATGGGTTCCATTTTACATCTCATGCAGCAGCAGCTTTGTGCCATCACAACACCATTTTGAGGTATTGGTTCACTAGGAGTTCGGAGAGAGGAGTGATGCTTACTGAATCCTCAACAGTACTAGGGAGTTGTTTGTAGGTCTCCCATCCAAGCATTGACCAATTCTAACCTTGCTTTGCATGTGAGATCCCATAGAATCAAATCCCAAGGTGATCTGGCTGCAGAAATTCATTGTTTTATGTTACAAGAGAGCAGGAGTCCAACACCACCTCCATAAGAACATGAGTGTCCATACTGGGTCAGACCAAAGGTCCATCTAGAATCGTAGAACTGAATGGGACCTCAAGAGGTCATCTAGTCCAGTCCCCTGTACTCGTGGTGGGACTAATTATCTAGACCATTCCTGACAGGTGTTTGTCTAACTCACTCTTAAAAATCTCCAGTGATGGAGATTCTACAATCTCCCTAGGTAATTTATTCCAGTGCTTAACCACTTCCTAATGTCCAACCTAAACTTCCCTTACTGCAATTTAAGCCCATTGCTTTTTGTCCTATCCTCAGAGATTAAGAAAAACTATTTTTCTTCCTCCTCCTTATAACAACCTTTTACATACTTGTACTTGAAAACTGTTATGTCCCTCTCAGTCTTCTGTTTTCCAAACTAAACAAACCCAATTTTTTCAATCTTCCCTCATAGGTCATGTTTTCTAGACCTTCAATAATTTTTGTTGCTCTTCTTTGGACGCTAGCCCAGTATCCTGCCTTCCAACAGTGGCCAATGCCAGATGCTTCAGAGGGAATGAACAGAACAGGTAATCAGCAAGTGATCCGTCCCCTGTTGCTCATTTCCAGCTTCTGGCAAGTTCCCATTTTTATTACTTCTGTACAACACCCCACCACGTTATTATGTTTGTTCTTAGAAAAAAGGTGTCTCCATCCCTCTAAATTGAGAGGAGTGAAATGTGGACACACACAATCTATCTGGATAACATTTCCCTCCAACACACCCCATTCCAGTTCCAGTGAAATTAGAGTCTGAAAAATTTGTTGTGCTGTATGGGATATATGCTTCCTCCCTGCTCCTCAAAAATAAATCACCAGCCAGCTTCTAAAAGTGGTAGTCTTTTTTTTTACTGATTGTCCCGATTTGAGACCCATAGCCCTGTGCAGCTCACAGGAGAAGCAGTTCCCAGGGAACCCAGCTGAACAATGGGTGGACTAAAGGGGAATGGAGAAGAGTACTGGCTATTCAGGACATTAATCCTACTGTGCTGCGATTCTTCTGATCTTTCCTGTTTGTCAGATGAGGGAAGGAACCTATGCACTCATCCCTCCCTGGACACTAGCTACATCCAAATACCAACCATAGTGATTTCTTTTTCATGACTGAACTTGGTACTCACCAGTAATGAAGCCGGCTGTTATGTAGAGTTGGCTGATGGATTTGGAGAAGGAGCTGGCAACCATGCCCACTCCACTGAGTAGGCCACCGAGCATCACAGTGAACCTGCAGCCAAATCGCTCCACCAAGATGCTGCAGAGGGGCCCTATAAAGCAACCAAATAAGCATCAGGGTAGGAATCAAGGATGGACAAGATGTTCTGTCTTGGGTTTTACTCTAGTGGCTGCAGGAACAAAGCTCCACTTGTTCTGAGTGCACAATATGATTTACTTTGGAATTGTCCTGTTATTGTCCCTGGTCACGCAGGAATAAAACCCAACTCTCCTGATTATCCCCTCCCCCCAACCTCCTGGTCTGCTTCTCTTACATCAGTAAGGGAGAAGACTCCCTTGATCTGATGATCCACTGGCTGTTAGGGTAAGAACAAAAAAGGGATTTCCATGATTCTGTGGGGTAGATTCTGGGTTGAATGGTGGTGGGGGGAGGTTCTTCAAATGGAATTCTGTGTGCACATGGTATAGATTCTGGGCACATTCTGGAAGAAGAGAAGAACATGACCTGGATTTCTGTTTCCACTGGGAATAGATTCTGAGAAGAGCTTTAGCTCCATTTACAGGCCTCTAGGAAGGGAGCTGGGACAGAGGTATAATCATGACATTGTGGCTTTTTTCATGTTTTGTAATTAAATCTTACAAACATCTCTGAGCCTCCAGTTCAGTGCCAGGGCTCCCCCACAAGTTCCATGGGTGTATAGGGGCTGGAGCAGTCCACTGTGATACTCCTAGCCCCCTTCCCACTCCCACTGCCAGATTTGTTCCAAGTCCAAAGAGCTTCCAGTTGGCACTCTGATCCCCCTATAAGAGCAGAGCAAGGGCTGGGAAGGGCTTCTGTACTGCAGGAGGGAGGGACATGTGAGGGTGAGGGGGGGTATGAGGAGAAGAAGAAGGGATGGAGGAAGAAGCTCAGGGGATGAGTCAGATGGGCAGATACTCCAGATGCTACTGCGGTATAAAGAAGGAGAGAAAATGGTGGAATGAAGCACCCAAGAGAGAGAAACAAGAGGAGTGAAATACAGAGAAAATCCACCCAACTAGAAACAGATGAATTCTTGTGCAAGTGGGCTCAGTTCCCAGAGACTTGCCCAGGCTGACTTTGTCTTGGAGTCCCTGTCAGTCATAGCTGGGAGGTGCTGGCTCAAGGAGAGCCAATTCAAGCCTCAGGAAGTCCAGCAGAGTGTTACACTTGGCAGTAAACTCTGGGAGACCCAAACCAGCTTGTCAGGCACAAACCTGGGATATGGAAGATTTAGGTTCTAGCCCACCCCTGAACAGAATTCTTGTGTAACCCTGGCAAGTAATTTCATTGCTTGAGGCCTCCGTTTCTCCACATGTAAAAGGAGATAGTGCAAATTTCCTCTCTTAGAGGAATGCTGTGGGGGTTAATTTGTTAATGTATGTGAAATGCCCAGATGCTGCAGGGCTGGAGGCCTTAAAATGCTTGTACATAAAGCTAGTGAGAGTTTAGAGCTGGGTTCATGCTCTGCAGTGTAGGTTCAAATTCTAATTAAAAGATCACAGCAGCTGTTCAGAAGTTTCCCTTGCTGGATCTAATGACTCCTCCCAGCCTCCAGCAAAACCCTCTTTAGACTGTTCCTTCCTCTCTCTCCAGCTCCACTTTCTTCACCATCAGTTATGGAGCGTGCTTGCAGATAGCTCCGTTAGTGCTTTGCTGATGGGTCCCACTGGAACCTGAGCAGTTTCCAGCTCCTATCCCTTTGGGTTCCTGCTTGAAAACATTTCAGTAAGTGACTCTAAAACCTCGGAAGTCCCAGAGCATCCCTAAGGGCCAGCTCAGTGCTCTGCTTCCTGGGAAAGGAGCTGAAAACAACTGCAGGGCTAACCCGGAGGCACTGAGCCAAAGAGATGGAACAGCATTCTGAGCTCTCAGCAGTTGATAGCGAAGTAACAGAGTATCCGATGTTTCAGAAGTCTAGAACTGGGCAACATTCAGAGATTTCCCACTAAAGAAAAATCCTGAAACAAGTCAAGGATGGTAGGGAGATAGGAAGTGCCCTTGCAGATGATGATGCATGCACCATGGCTTAGCTGGCTAAAGTACCTGTTTTGTAAACAGGAGATCCTGGGTTCAATTCTCAGTAGTGCTTTGTTCTTTAGCCTGAAGAAGGGGGTGACAGCTCAGTGGTTTGAGAATTAGCCTGCTAAACCCACAGTTGTGAGTTCAATCCTTGAGGGCCCCATTTGGGGATTGGTCCTGCTTTGAGCAGGGGGTTGGACTAGGTGATCTCTTGAGGTCCCTTCCAATCCTAATGATTCTATATAGTAATAGAATGAGGGACACATTTTTGTCTGCATTGAAGTCAAACCTGTTAAACTGTGGTCTGTGGAGTTGTGCATCTGCCCCACAATTGCTGTGCCTCAGAGAGTACTAATGCTGTGTGGATGCAGCTCCTTATGTCTGGCAATCCCAACGCACTTGAAAATGGAAAGTAAGTGTCATTAGCTCCCCTTTGGGGAGGGAGAAACTGAGTGGTGCAGTGATATAGTGAGAGATGTAGTTACAGAGTCTAATGCTTCAAAGAGGCCAGAGCCCATGTCTGCTGTACATCTCCAGTGGGAGGGCTAGATTTTATTGTTTACATTGCTGGTGAGTTCTGCTAACAAGTGATTTCTATTCACTAGCAAGGAAAATATAACACACAAGCAGAGGCCACTCTAGCATAGGCAGACTAGTCAGTTGTAAGGGTGGTAAGGGATGAAGGTAGTGAGGCTGCCCAGGGAGGGGCAGCTACCAGCTAGAGCTGTGAGGAATAGGAAGCAGCTCTCCTCCTCCCCCCCCCCCCCCCCCCGGTAGGCTGGAGGGGTTGAGAGAACATTGAGATTTTGCTCAGGGTGACCAATTATCTTGAGCAGCCCCTGTGCACAAGCAAGTATGGATGTGTGGTCAGTTAAGTATATGTAAATATATGCAGTTTTGGAGCATCCATAGGCTCCTGGTAAATTGCCAATCTAGCCCCTGGCATTGGAAATTTGGGTCACTTCTCTTTAGGGCAGGGTAAGAATAGTGGTGAAATGCTGGCAAGTTCCCAGAGGGGAATGTGTTCCTCAGTTTAAAGGGCCTGTGTTCTAGTGGAAGAGGAAGTGAAGCTAGAGTTTCCCTTTTGTTCCTAAGAGGAGGCCCAAGGTTTTCAGTTTGTTTTTTTTAATATCGCGTTACATAAGCGAATCTAAAATGGTTACAATCTTCAGCATCAGCAACTGATCAGAGTGGGAAAACAGTTTGGCTCATGTTTGTGGTCTAAGACAATATGCTATTTGAAACAAAGTCCACAATTGTCAAGCAAACAGCTGAGTTTGATTAAAATGAAGGCTGCAGCTGCCTATATTTTGATCTGCTTGAGAAACTTCACCTGTTCATAGCTGAATTAGCCTTTGAAAAGGTAATTTGCAGGTTCAGCAAACTCAGGATAGAATTTTATTTCTGAGGGGTGAGCCTAAAGGATGGTGGAGTAGGATAGCTAATCCCAAACACACAGAATTAACGAGTCCATCCCCTTAAAACCATGAGCTTTGGTTAAAACTCATGAGATTAAAAACAAACAAAAAAAAAAAGCATGTTCATTTTTTCTTTGCCTTTTGGATTCTGAGCCTTTAGAATGTGCTGGGTTTTTTTTTCATGTTTTCAAGCTTTTTTTTTCTGCAACCATGAACATTAGAGACTTTTTTTTTTTTTTTTTTTTTTTTTTTTTTTTAAAATGAAAGCTGATATTCTCATACGGGCTCACGAGTCCAGTAGTAAGGAAAGACTTCAAGAAAACAGTAAAAAAAATCACAAGATCAATGCATAGAGACCGCTCAGGACAATCTGCTATGTTGAGCAGCACTGGTGGAGACTGGTGAGTCAAATTCTACTTTTGCTTACAGTGTGGCAAAGCTGGAATAACTTGATGGGGCTAGGTAGGTCTATTGAAGTCAGTGGAGTGTTACTGCCCCACAGTGGGGTGAGAGCAGACTGGAGTGCGGGCAAGGTTATGTTTGCTTAAACCAACAAACCTCGAGGAACAGCAAGTCTGGGCAGGGCCAAACTGTTAAGAGTTGCCAAACACAGGGACAAACTTGGGTGACTGAGATCTCTAAAATGATCCTTCTGACAATATTCTTATCTATTGATCTCTCTCCTGTAAGGGTTTCCATAGTGCTCATTGCTGTTCCATGGAAGCATTGAATGGGTAAATTAGATTTGTGCAGCAAGGTCTATTGTGAACATTAGTGAGTCTTCTGCTCTTCCCGGTTTCTAGAGAGCTCTGTTTGCGGGTATATATGTTAGCAGAGTTTTTGCAGAGTTGCCTAGCAGTCTTAGATGCCCCATTCCATGTTCAGCTTTGAAAGCCTCAGCCAATGCATATTTGCATCCTTCCAGTTACGATGAGTAAACTATCAGAAAGGTGAGTTACTGCATGTTTTAAAATGTCAGACTTTTGATCGGTAATTTCCTCTGGTAGCTCATTCCAGAAGCTGTGCTCAAATGAGGACAACCTACCATCAGTTCCACCCACTCCATCCTGCGTTGTCCCAAGGCAGCACAGCTGTCCCGGCAGGCCATGGATGGAGATGTTAGAGGTCACTGATATAGCTAGGTCCTTGCCTGTTGGTGGTTTTGTAGATCAAGGCCTTTTAGCTGTGGTCTACACTACGGGGTTAAGTCAAATTTAGCTGCGTTAGGTCGATTTTAAAATGAATGCATCCACACAACCAACCCTGACTTAAAGGGCTCTTAAAATTGACTTCTGTACTCCTCCTCGGCAAGGGGAGTAGTGCTAAAATCAACCTTGCTGGGTCGAATTTGGAGTAGTCCAGACGCAAATTGATGGTATTGGCCTCCGGGAGCTATCCCAGAGTGCTCCATTGTGATCGCTCTGGACAGCACTTTGAATTCCGATGTACTAGCCAGCATGGGCCGCAAGTTATATTAGTTTCTGGTGCCCGGGCTTCAGGAATATTCAGGGCTGGGGGCCCTGCTCCAGGGCCAGCTTTAGAAAGTGCGGGGCCTGATTCAAATACTCAGTGGTGGTCTGGGTCTTCAGCAGCACTTCAGCGGCGGGTCCTTCACTCGCTCCGGGTCTTCCGTGGCACTGAAGGACCTGCTGCCCAGGTGCCGCCGAAGACCTAGACCGCTGCCAGGTGAGTAAAAATTGAAAAGGCACTTGAGTTTTTTCTTGCCCCTCAGCTCTGTTATGAGGGGTTGATTTTTTTTTTTTTTTTTTTTTTCCAAAGGCACTTGGCATTGGCCTACTTCTGCTGTGCAATCTGACCCAGACCCAATTACAAGTGTTGGGGTCGGTTGGATGTAATTTGCAGAGCACATATTCAGTCTTGGTTCAGGTTAGGTAGCCACTTATCACTGAGGGCTTGTTTACGTGAACAATTAGTATGGGGTGAGTTGGGACAAGAAACTACCCTACACTAGCTTTCCAGGATCTAACCGTCCATGTGCATATGCACCCTGCTGAAGTGCATATGAACAGTTTAACAGGCTTTGATCTAGATGCAAATGGATAGTTAGACCATGATTAGTGCAGAGTAGATTTACAGCCCAGCTGGCAGCAAACTATTGATGTAGACAAGCCCTTAGTTTGAACTGTGTATATTTGGGCTTATTCTGTTTCGGGAGGTCTGGTACAAAACAACTCCACACTCCCAGGCTTGGCTTGGGTTCGGGATTGGCTGTAGTCTACTCAGGTTTGGGTTGGGCTTTTAAATTAGGCTGTACTCTGCTCCAGTTGAAGCCAGTGATAGAGATTTCAGTGGAAGCTGAAAATTCCACCCACTGTGGTCAGCCCCTGGACTCAGTTACAACCCGGCTTGTTACGAGTAACAGAGATAAGTGCAGTTAAGACCCACCCATCTACATCACAACATGGATTTACATTGTAAATGTGTCTCGTGATATATTTGACCCTTAAGGCCCCATCCATGCTAACTACAACCTTGTTCAAATGCAGTCACTGCAAGCAGCATTCTAACACCAATTGACTATTGATGAGAGCAATTATCTTTTGAGAACCAGGGTAGACCTAAAGTCTCATCCATATAGCAAGATGCCAGGGGACCACGTTGTAAGACGGGTTGGCATTCTCTGGAAAAACATGCCTGAAATGTATAACCATGTTTCTGCCCTGTAAAGAACAGATAATTCCATAACACAGTCTGATCACACCTACACAAACAAGATCAAATTGTATTATAATGCATTCCCTGCTGCCTTCCAACATGGCAAATTTTAGACTGTCCCCAGAGATCATTTTTACCATGGTTTTATAACAGGAGTCTCCAAATCAGTAATTCCCCAATGGGTAGGGAAACCATGCTTGCATGCTAACAACATATATGTTTAAATGTGGCTCTAGTTAGCACATTTCTGATTCCAGCAGGGACAAAGCATCAGTTACTTAGGTTAGTGGTTGTCAATCTGTGGGCCGCAGACCCCTGGGTGTCTGCAGACTATCTAAGATTACCTCCATTCAAAATTTTTTAGGGGTTCACAAATGAAAAAAGGTTGAAAACCAGTGACCCTAGTTGGAATCTGCTAATTCTAGTAGAGTGGTTGTTTTTGATATATGAATACTTGATTAATTATTGCTATTCCAAAAGATGATCTTTTTAGTACTGGGGCATATTGTACCCAAAGGGGATTAATTTTAATAAGGAAAGATTTTTGAGTTTTGCTGCTAACAATCCAACATGCTTCATGCCACTTTCCAGAATCCAGCTTCTGCATATGGTAATTGAATAGGCATTTCCTGTACTAAGCTGTTATAACTAGAACTAACACTAAAGGATATTTGAAATGCTATGGCCTAAATTTTTAGAAGTGAATAGTGATTTTGGGTGACATACTTTGAAGGGGCCTGACTTTCAGAAAGTGTTAAGTATCTGCCTCTGGAAATCATGTGTCTCATGTTGGGCACCCAAAATCTCTAGTCACTTTTGAATATTTAGACCTCTGTGAATGTATCACTCTGCTATAGATTACACTGCTCCACTTAGATTGCACTGGTCTAATGATCTCCACAGGGCTTTAACAGCAATACATTTTAAAATGAAAGTTTCCCATGAGGCTTCTTGTGCACCTGTGCCTTACATTTTTGCATCCAGCTGTTTCTACTGAGGTGCAAAACTCCTTTGAATGCCTCACCAGGTTGTCAGCCACATATCTTTCAACCCATTCAGAACAAACCAGACAGCAACCGAATGCTTCTGATGTGGCCTTGGCATGAGCGTGACTCAGTGTTTTGGTTTTTTCATTTTGTTTTATTTTTAAAATGTTACCTCCAAGTAGAAAAGGGTGTGGTGGTATGCATGTGTAACCAGGAAAGCAGTTCAGATGTTGACCCCTCTGCAGCATGCTCTTCTCCTTTCCCCTAGTCCTAGCTCAGATAGTCTGTTTACAGAACACTCACAGGAGTGACAGATGGAGAGAGATACACAGAGAGCTGAGAGCCAGATGGATTCTTCCCCCGCCCCCCCCCGGTCATAAGAGTCTTGAAATCTTTTTAGTTGTCACCCCCCTGAGTGTGCAGAGGCTGGGGTGGTGGAGGAGTGAGTTTTTTCCTTGTACACCTATACTACTTTGATCTCTGGTTACACAGGCAGGTGAGTTGCAGTGCTGGCCGTGAGAGGCTGCCACTAGCTCAGGGAGCATGCTCTGCACAGGAGGTGTAAGGCAGTACTCTTCAGGATTGTGCTACTGGAGGCATCCTACCCCTCTTCTGTTTATAGTACTTACATGGCTCCCTTGCTGAGATATCTGAGCAGCTCCCAACACTCTGGTAAGGAGTTTTTTACAGGTGAGGAGCCGAGGCACAGAAAACCCATGTGATTGTCTCAAGGTCACACAAGGAGTCAGTGGCAGAGCCAGGGATTGACCCCAGGTTTTCTGATCCCTACAGTTGCACCTTAGCCACTAAGCCAGCCTTCCTAACTCCTCATGTGTTGCAGGCACACCATCCTCTCACCAGGACTTAAGCCTTTCTAGGAACAATCCAAATAATCAGACTGCTCACTTTCCTCTCTTGAAAAAGTATGTGTATTTACTTTTAGATTCTGCTATTAATAAGAGATGGAAAAACCTATTAATAGCTGATGGGAGTTACTCCACTCCCACACCTACCAGTGACAGATTGTTCCCTCAAGAACATCCCTGAAGGATTTGTTTATCGAGTTCAGCTGCTGGGACTGCCACTGTTTCCGTCTGAGAATTATTAGTCATTGTGAGCTTGCTTTTGGGAAATCTTTCCTGATATCAATCCTACATTTTTCCTTACACCATTTCACCCTGTTATATAATTATTAATCCATGACTCAGCTTAAACCATTTTAATTTCTCTTTGAGTTATTTAATCCTCTGAGTCATTTCTGTAGCCAAGATCTGCCAGAATGGGCCAGATGTTTTATGGGTGCAACTCCATTAGGATCACACCAAGAATTAATTGAACTGGTTTGCCTGTTCTTTTAGCCTCTTCTTACAGGTCAGTTTCCTCAGGCCCTTAGAGAGAGATGTCGCACTGATGGACTCTAAAAGACCAAGGGTTTATTTTTGATTCTTAAACATCTAAAGCTTCCTTGGTTTTCTTTTCCTCATGTTACTAAGTGGACGGGTGTTCTGCATATGATTTCAGTATGCTAGCTCCTGATATTCTTCAGCTAGGTGAAACAGAGGAATAAAGCTAGCACATGTCCTCAGAGTGCTAATGAGATTGTAAACACTCAACCTTTGGTCTTGTAGTTACCTAGTTACCATGATTCAACCAGAATCCTTTGAGGGCTGTGTGTGGGGGTTTTTTGCATGACCTATATAGATCAGCTTTACCTGAGTAGTATTTCTCTGTGTGTACATCACTATTATATAATTATAGATAAAAATAGATACACACAGATATGCCTATATCCTGTTCTATATCCTGTAAAGCATAGTACTATTTCTTATTTTATAGTGGCCACAGATCAGCTCAGTACCTCGCAGCACAGATAAAAGGACAAAGTCCCTGCCCCAAGGAGCTTACCGTTGTAGCTAGACATGATGTAACAAGGGCACCAGAACAATAGGCCAGGGGTGGAGGAAGACGCAGTTGAACAAAAGGCAGGGGATGGTGGAAGATGGGCAGAGATCATGGCAATAAGATGTGAGGGCACGTGAGCAGCACAGTTGGGAAGGGGTTCTAGGGTAAGTATGTACATATAGACAGAATCACTTGGCTGAGTCCATTCTTGTGCATGTCATGGTAGAAGTGAGCCTTCGGGAGGGAGTTAAAGGGTGGGAGGACTGGTATGGCCCCATAAGATGTAGCTCCAACAAGCCTAGCCCTCAGCTTACACTTGAATAAAGAACTCCTAGCCCTGCATGCGACTTCTGATCCCAGGTTTGTTACTGACTTGCTACATGATGTTGGGCAAGTCACTCAGCTTTTGGTATCTCAGTTCCTGCATCAGTAAAATGGGGCTCCTAATACTCACTTCCCTGGTGGGCTGTGAGGATTGATTAATTACTAACCACAAAGCTCTTTGATCATGTTAAGTCCTGCTAACTGTTGTTAATCTTGTAGCTTTCTTTTTCCCTGTGGCTCCTCCTCCTCCCTGGCCTCCCGACCCTGGATCATGCGGCTGTTCTTGCACAGCCTGGGAGTGAGCATTTTAATGCAAATCGCCTTCCTGGGAAGGAGATCAGCTTTCAGGCCTGGAGTTATACGAGTAAGTAGCAAGGGCTGTGACCGGGGGTATATGTGGCACAGCTGCCTGTCTGGTGACCGTTTCACAGCATTACTTCTCTGTTTCCGAAAAGACTCCCAGCAACAGTGCTCAGGCGTTTGGTTACACACACAGCCACAGTGGATCTGCACCCCAGCTTCAGGGGCAGAGCTCAGAGTCCCCAGAGGTTTCAAGCCCTGGAACTCTACTGAGGCAGCAGCTCTAGCACAGCAAAAGGCTGAGCCCAAAGAGCATGAAGGGGCTAAGGAGCCAAACCAGTGAGCTAGAGGAAACCGAGCGTTGGCTCTGGGGTGCCAAGTATCAGCCAAAGCTCACATTCTCCTTATACGGCTCAAGTCATCCCTGTTTTATGCTGGCCTCCACTAACCCATCCCAGGCTGCTGGGCCCCCAGCAGTGGAAAGTCTGCCAGTATGTGGTGGCACAAGATGATGGTTACAACTTCCCCTCCACTAGGAGCCCCCCCCAGACAGCAGGAGAACCCCCAAAGTGGGCAACACTGGCTGGGAAATCATGTCTAGTAAGCGCACCCTGCTCCAGCCTCTGTTGGTGTGGCTCCTGGGTAGTACACGGCAGAAACTAAAGCAGCCTTCACTTAGAAAAGATACTAAACACCCCCCTTCTGAGCAGGGATGAAACTAGCCCATTCTCTGTAGCTCATATCTCTTGCTTAGTTCAGAGATAAAAGTCCCCTGGCCAGTATGAACCAAGTCCGAACATGGTTTTCTCCAGCTCTAACTTCTTTGGTTCTGTGAAGTCTGACTCAGCCCAGCTCCATTAAACTCTTTCACTGAGCTAACTGGCAGCTCCCTGGGTTTTGCATCACAGCCCAAAGAGTTGCTTTTAACACCATTGTTTTGTATTTGAGGATCAGATTATGAGTCTAGCAAAAGCATCCCAGCATCCCTTTAAACGTGGAGGGCAAAGTTGTCCCATTGCACATGCAGGGGGTCCTGCTCCCTGGGGACAGAGAGCGGGAAGGGACAGGTGTATCAGATGGGCTATTCAAGGGACTGTCGTGGAAGAGGAAATTCATTTTCCCCATTCTGGAGAAGACAGGGTGAGAAGGGGGATTGTCTTAGGCCTCTGTCTCTGTGGCACATGGCTTACCCTGCCAAGGTGCCTCAAGACTGAGCTGGAGAGATGAGGGAGTTCAGCATCTATGTCCCATTCAACCTGTGACCTCTCTACTTTGATGCTCAGCAAAGGCCAATAGTGCTGGAGAGACCCATCAGACTCCTTCCATGCAGGCCACTGAAACAGCCAATGTTTGGTCACTATTCATGTTTGGGTGTCGTCCCTGTCCCCATAGCCATCAAACTGCCAGTGTATATCTACCTGAATGACATTTTAAAGGCCCGTTATTAATGAACCCCGTGCACTGGCTTAGCCAGGAGAGGAAGCTGAAGGCAGCTACTTGGCATCGTACTCACCACCTGCATGCAGCACTGCTGTCATGATGGATGGGAACCATGACGTCTCACTGTTGGTGGCTTGGAACTCATGCTGCAGGTCTGTGAAGAAGACCCCAGTGCAAGAGGGGAAGCTCAGCGTTAGCCCCTGAAGCAGCACAGTGGCCAACAAGACCATCCAGGCCCATCCCCGGTCCTGAGTGTTGGAGGTTCCATGTGCTGCTCCTCCTCTGGACATTTCCACTCCTACCTCCTTCCAAGCCAACCTATTTTGAAAAATCAGCTCAGCTGTCATATGGTAGCACTTGGAGCAATGCAAGGAAAGTCACAGCACAGACGCCTGCTCTCTCAGGCCAGGAGAAACTATGCCTGCTAAGCCTTGCATTACACTGCTCAGAACTCCTTACCGTCTCTCACCACAGGATCCTGGCACCAAAGTGCCTGGGAAATGAGCCTCCTTCCCCTTTTATTTCACAAGAGGCTGAACATGTCCAGGTACAGTCCTGAACACGCCCCTTTTGAGGTATGAATTGGTCTTACCCGCTCCCTCCCAGAGCTTGTTTTCCCTTTCACCTGCTTTCAGGACATGGAGTCCCCTTGCTGAGGATAGCTAAGGTCATAAAATCCTCATGCTAAGGAAAGAAGGAAGATCATGCAAATACCAACAGTAATAAAAATTATATATAGCACTGCTGAGTAGGACAAGCAGCGCTAGGCACCTCTGTGCAGCTCTGGCGTGTTCCTAGGTACAATTCAAGCTGCAAATCATGATTGTTCAAGTCTTTAACAGCTTGGGATTTGGTAATCTCAGAGACGCCTCTTGCTCCACCCTGTCTCGGCGGTGGGAGACTCTTGGTGGTGGTTCCCAGGGTTGATCTCTCTGGGCCTTGCAGCATGAAACATTCAGCTGAGAGCCATTCTTCCTCTGCAGAAAGTGTGCTCTTTGACTGCCTTCAGGCTCCATGTGCAGTGACCTTCAGGGCACACTGCAATTCTGAACACTGATACAGGGCTTTTCACCTGTGGATCTAAGGCACTGTTCAAAGGCCTGTCATTATCACTATCCCCATGTCACAGATGGGGAAACTGAGACAGAGAGAGGGAATATGTGTGACTTTACCACAGGGAGACCTTGGCAAAACCAGGAATGGAATGTAGGTCTCCTGAGTCGCAGCCTGAGGTTCTAGCCCCTTGGCCATACTGCCTTCTTGTAATAAATAATGGTCTGGTTTAGCTGTTGGTTGAGGATTTGGCTGGGTTTTTTTATTTTGATTTATTTGTATTCCTGTAAAATATCCTTGTGACTGCTACCGTTCCTAAAGTCAGCAGCCCCACCCTTTAATGCTACTCCTCAGGGACAGTTTTATGTTAATTTTTTTTGTTTTGTTTAAATCAATTCATGGAATCTACTGTAGCTCAGCATTTCAAAGTCCTCCCTGCCCCCCCCTTACTTTAGATAACTGCGTCCGTATTAAACACCAGGCTGGTACCAGAATAGCCATTCTAGAAATGAATATGATTTGTGTGTGTGTGTGTGTTTGTTTATATACTGGATAGGCAAGTTCACTCTCTATTAATAAATATTTATATTACAGTAGCAACTAAAAGTCCTGCTTGAATCTGAGGCTCTGTTGTGCTGGGCAGTGTGTTCACAAACAGATAGTCCTTGCCCTGGAGCCCAGACAGTCTAAAAGACACACAAGCAGATGAAAGCTTGGGTGTGGAGACATAACATACAACTGAACCTGGGGATGATTGGCACAGTTTAATTCTTTGTACCCTGTGGCTGGGCAGAGATAATGCTATTGACTAGTTCATGGTCTTTCCCTCTGGTGTGATCAAATCACTCTGTATTAGCTGGCTCATGGTCTAATCACTCTGTATTAACTGGCTCATGGTCTAAAGACTGTCCCCAGTAGACACAGACCCAAACAAAGACAGCAACCCAGAACACTGTAGTTCAACTTGTCTTTGTTCCTGCTTCCACAGCTCAGACTGTTTTGTCCAGCTAATGATCCCTGCCACCCTCAGTGCCACCAGATTTCCTATTTATGCTCACTCTCTGTCTATTAATTAATCTCTCATTACAATGACACCTGATGTAGCTTTCAACTGCCTTCTTCATGGTCCACCTACTGTACATCATTACTGGCCAAGTTTCACTCCTCAGCAATCTGATTCACTAGCTTGTCTGCCCCTGTGCCTCTCCCTGAAATAAATGCTGAGACATCTTGCTTGTAATAGACTGACAAATGCAAGGAATGCTAGCGATCACAGTGTCATGCCAGCTGCTTTCAGCCTGAACAAAGGTAAATGGAAACAAGCTCATTCTGGTGCCAATTTACCTGGCTCTGCCTAGTGGAACAACAAAAGGAATGCACCTGAACAAAGCCTTGTATTAACTCTCCCCTTGGTAATTAAGTGATCACAGCAGTGTGTGTAAGCACATTAGGACCACATGAATTGCTGTACTAGAAATCCATCTAGTCCAGGATTCTGTGTCTTATTAGAGGAAAGTGCAAGAAACCCTTTGTAATTCACCTGGTCACCTGTGGAATGCTACAGCAGGTGGCAGTAATCTCTCCTGACCACAGCTGGGGTTCATCTTAAGCTCCTCTGAAGCACAAAGGGCAGCTATCCCCTGTAATATTACTAGCCTTGTGTAAGAGCAGAATCTGGTTTTAGCAGGGTGCCTCATGCTTTGTTAAAGGTGTTTCTTAGCGTGTGAATTTAGTGCTCCTGGAAGATGCTGGATTAACAGTCCTAGACTCTGATGATGCCTTTCTGCATCTGCACCAGAGGCAGCAGTTCTTTCACATTGCTTATCCATTATGGTTGAAGGCTGGGATCACTACTGAGGCTAGTTGGTCTCCATGGCAGAGTAAATCTTGGGCCAGTCGACGTAACCAATATTAGTGATTTTTAAAAATGTATTCTGGATACCTCTCTATTGGAGCTTGAACTGAGACCCAGCAAATCCCTTCCACATAAGCTACTGAACAGCCATCAGAGGAGACCAGTTCTCGGTCACTGATGGATTGCTCATCCTTATTGAATTTGAGCCTTTCTCCCCATTGCTAATTCCCCATGCCATCCAATCTCTTGTCTATTCCTTTTCTTAAACGGACTGAACTCCCAGCTAGACTGGAAGGTGAGCTGACAGCCAATTGAAGAGTCAAATGCAAGAGTCCCAAAGAGTGGGACTCTGTAGACCATAGTTTGTTTTCTTTGTAGCCAAAACAGCTGGGATCATAGCCCCTGAAATCCAGCTCCTCTTCCCTTGGGGGGAATGTTGCATTCTCAGACACTCTTTTGTGTTGTTACATAACACACCCTCCAAGGAGGACTAAAAAGCTTGTGCAAAAATTTATTTTTTTAAATTTGTGGTCTCATATCCATAACAACATAGGTTCAGAATGAAATTTACAAATACCTCCATGTGCTAGGTACTGTATCTCTGAGAGGCAAATAAGTGACCGCTACAAACAATGCACTTGTTAGTAACAGATGTGCAAATACAAATACATAGGGACAAAGTGTCTCATGTCACTCCAGCCTATGTGGCCAGCTAGACAGGATATGATGTAACATGCTGACAGACTTCATCGTTTTACCCCTGTGGTTAGAATATTGTCCACTGTGGCCTGATTCTGGTCCCACTAAAGTCAATGAGAGTTTTGCCACTGGCATTAACAGGAGCAGGATCAAGCTGATCCTTACTTGATTTTTTTAGGTAGGAGACAGCAGGCCCTAGTAGTTAGTGCTCATAACTGAACATCAAGAGATCTGGGTTCCAGTGATCTTACTGGTTGGCCACTCTGTGCCTTAGTTTCCCCATCTGTAAAATGGGGTTAACTCTATGTACACACGTGGAGGTCTTTTTTTTTTTTTTTTTTAGGTGCTCAGCTGTGGCCCTTTGATGACCAATTTATGACAGCTAAGATGGTGGAACAGTGCTGCCACTTCATTGGGACACAGGGGTCCAGGGTGGGGTGGGGAGAGCAGCATTGATGGTAAAGGTTTGAGTCCCTTGTTCTCTGTGCTAGTGGGCCAGGAGAGACAAGGCAGGAAAAGATTTGGTGTAAAGCAAAACCCAGAGCCGAGATGGCTAGTTCCAGTGCTTTTGCCTTCAGCTATCCCTGGGGAGGCTGGGCTGTCAGCAGACAAGGATCCAGCCTTCTCTCCACTGCCATTAATGTTAGGTCAGTGGGTGGAAAAATGCCCCATCCAAGACTTGGTCAGGAGGGACGAGGTCCTCACTTTGTGGGCATTACCCAAACCTGGCTGGAGGACCAGACTGGGCACCTTGGGATAATTCTACCCAAGATCTCCAGTGCCAGGGTTGTCTCTGGTTCCCTTGCTGAGTCGGGGGGATCAGGGTCCTCTGCTTTGGTAGAGGAGAGTTTCCGGTGAGACTTTGGAGCCTAGTGGCAGCTCTGTTTGGGGCTTTGCTCAAAAAGTCTCTAGGGGCTCTGGGACAGAGGGGTCCAAACTCTGGCAGGAGGCTGTTTATTTCCACCCAGGCAGTCCCTGCTCAAAGCCCTGGTTGCAGTCCCTGCTGCCTGTCCCACACCTCTTGTGGGGCAGACAGGACTCCCTCCTTTAGCTTGCTGGGGGGGATGCCCCGGGAGAGCAGCGCCTTGGACTGAGCCCAGCGTGTCCTCCCCTCCTACCGCTGCGAGGCAGACCCTTGCTCCTTCCCTCTCCAGCTGGGTCACTGAGCGCAGCGCCGGGCACCGCAGAACGCTGGGGCTTAGCCGCCCGGTTCCCCCCGGGGACTGGGATCCTAGCTGGGGCCCCTGCCCTCTTGTTAGCCGGACGGTAACCGTGACGCCCCCTGGCGGAGCGCCCAGCAGTGAGAACCGGGCTCCCTGCCGCTCTCTGGCTGTGCAGGACTCAGAGCTCTCCTGCGGCTGTCCGCCCCCTTCCCTCCCCGCTCCGCTTACCTGTTCACACGGGCGCCTCCATCCGGAGTAACTTCCACCCAGAGCCCGGGGAGGGAGCGAAAGGAGGGGAGCGCTCGGAGGACACCCGCGGCTCTCTTCTGCTTCTTCCCCCGGTTCTCTTCCTGGAAGGGCCGCCCTGGCTTCTTTCTTCGCCCTGCGAGGGAGGAGACACGGCGGCTGCAAGCCAACGGAGCTGCTCAGTGCAGGCACCTCTCCGGCTAGAGGGGGAAGTTCAGGGGCGGGTGAGTTCATCCAGTGGGAGACGACTGGATCCACTGGGCATCACAACACAGCGGCTGAGGGGAGAGGGGCACTGAGGCTGTTGGTGAAAGGTTAGATCCGCTCAGGATCCACTATGGGCGGAGTGGGAGTAGATCTGGGAAATTGTTAGGATCACACATGCTCTAGAGCAGGAGTTCTGATTTTTGTCCTGGTGACCCCTTTCACACAGCAAGCCTCTGAGTGCGACCCCCCCTTATACATTAAAAACACGTTTTTATATATTCAACACCATTATAAATGGTGGAGGCAAAGCAGGGTTTAGGGTGGAGGGTGACAGCTCGTGACCCCCCCATGTAATAACCCCACGACCCCCTGAGGGGTCACAACCCCCAGTTTGAGAACCCCTGCTGTAGGGAAGGGAGTAGATTCACAGGGCACCACACCGGAGCCAATGGGGGATGACACTGTTTTGTTGGGAAAAGGTTCCATCTACCAGGAATATCATGGGATCTGGTGGAATTTGGCTGTTTTGGGGAAATTATCAGCTCCACCATGTGTTCACTCAGCGTCCAGTGGAGGATGTGAACTGGAACAATCAGGAGTTGTTTTGATTCACAACAGGTTGTACAAGATCTGCTGGAGATACTACTGGACAATGACATGTTCATAGATCCAAGCAATAGTGTCACAGCATATGGGGGAATAGGATGGTCAAAGCAGGATGACTGAATCCAGTGGGAGAAGTCCAGATCTGTTGAGGATTTCACAGAACTAGCTGAGGGGACAGAGTGGGAGATGGATATCTAGATCTGCTAGAGATTTTCACAGGCATCTTTTGGTAGTCTTGGGATCTGCTTGGGAAGGGGATCCAATTATTAACATTTCTTCAGCCTGCCTCATTGGATCTAGTTGCACCGGAACCACAAGCTACAGTCACAGGAGCTGTGAATTCAGAGGTCCTGTTCAGGATTACTTTGAAGCAGGAATAACAGTGTTTAGTGAGAACTTTGGAGACTGTCCCCCCCAAAACATTCGCTAGAGGCTGTTACAGTGATCTGAAGATCCAGGTGTCCTCTTTCCCAAATCCCAGGCTGCTAACTCTTCATACAGCTCCCATATCTCTAAACAAGTCCCTTAGAACCAATGCCCTACTCTAGCACCTCTGTGATGGGGTGTCTACCCAACAGAGGTGGGCTTGGGGGGGCAATTAATCCACCTGTTGCACATGGAGGGTGGGCCAGACCTAATTAAAGATGAACCCCAGCTGGGTTGGAGCTGGGTGCAGCTATAAAGAGAGGAAGCCTGGAGCAGATCAGGGCTATAGGAAGAGAGTGATGAACTTTGTAGCTGTTCTTTTGGTAACAGAGAGGCCTGTGGGGAACAGAAAGGCTCCTGCAGGGAGCGAAAGAAGCCTAGGGAGGAAGATGTTGGATTAGAGCATGCTTCTGTGGCTGACCATAACACAAACCAGACATCTGGTGTGAAGTCTTGGGAGATGCTGCTTATTACAAAGAGTCCGGGAAGGAGCTGGGGAAAAGATTGAAAAAAGGCCTGTAGTAGGAAGGTGTCCAAAGAGGCAGTGCTGATAGAGCAGATCTTGGCTGCCCATCCTAGGACCCATGCACTGGGACCCAGTGTAGAGAGTGCGTCTGTGTTTCCTCACCAGCGAGGAGGCCTGAAGCCCCCTAACATACAGGGCTGAGGATGATTTAAACCCCGAGGAAAGGGTGGAAGGACCATGCAGCCGAGAGTTGGAGCTGAGAATCAGATGTAAGGACTTTGTATTTTTTGTTGTTGGATGTTCTGTTACCCCAGAAGGGGGAGGAACTATCAGTAACTGGGTGGGAGGAACAAGTTGTGAGAAGAGAATCTCCCCCAGGACCAAAACAACCGCTGGCCGAGGGTGCTAGAGCAGGAAATCCAGGAGGTGCCAGGGTGAGTCTTCTCTTTTGCAATCTCATTGTATTTTTTTCTCTGTTGTGCATGATAAGATTTGTATGAACTACCCATTATGAAATGGTATTGCACTACGCAGTGCATCTGGTCAAGGAATAATCTACTTCAGTGCTCTGTTTCTGAGAGTAGCTGCTTCTATATGTTTCTAAGGAGAATATAAAATCCCGATGCTGTCATCAGTAGAAACTTCTTCCTGATCCCAGGTGATAATCATTTATGCCTTGAACATGAGGATTGACAGCCTATTTCACTTTACATCAGCTGCAGATGCTGAATTTATTCATATGTGTCTGAAACTCTTTGAATCTAAGCGATTTCCTTCAATAATATCATGTGATCGTTAGTTCCAGTGCTTACCTTTATGCTGGGTAAATGTCTTGCTCCTTCTCCTAGAGTACAGTATAGCAGTGTGGGGGTGGAGGGGGTCAGGAAGAAACCAAGACCAAGATCCTCAAAACTATTTTGGTGTCTAGCTCAGATTAAAATCATGTGTGCAATCAATGGAAGTTAGGTGGCTAAATATTTTTGAGGATCTGGACCCAGGTGCTAAGCCGGAGCTGTAGGTTTTCTGATACAGAAATGCTATGGCTCTGAAGGGAGATGAAGTTTGATACCATGGTATTCATTGTGATTACATGTCCTCACCCCTGGGACTGATCTGTTTACTCCTTAACAGAGCACTAATTGGATATGTAACCTAATATGACTTCTGGCTGCTCCTGGGCTGCAGTAACTAGACACCTCTCCTCAAAACGTCCTTCCCACATGAATACTCAATGGATGCCCCACCCCCAAACACTCCAGTCCTAACCTCCCCCAGCAGGAGTTGCTGTAGCAAAGCATTCTGGCAGAGCTGGTCTTAGGGGAAGCTTGACCCATGTGGTCACACAGGGCACTTGGAAACCTGGCGCTGATGTGGGGAGAGGGATATTGGACTGTGGAGTGCTTCAGGGTCTGTCTACTGCAAGTGAATAGTTAGAAATGAGAGTCGAGCATGAATGTTGGGATGTGGGGTGAGAGGGGAGTGTGTGGGAGAGGAAGATAGGTAGGAGACCTTGAGGGAGGAACTGAAGTCTTCTGTAGAGAAGGGTGAAATTGCAGGGAGGTGGAAAGCAATTGATGGAATAGGGGAAGGTGAGGGGAGGAAAGATTGGGAGAAGGTAGTGATGGAGAGAACATCTGTGAGAGGAAAAGAACATAATGTATGGAGAGGCATGGAAGGAGAAACATTAAAAAGAAAGCAGAAGACACCCAGTTAAACAGTAGAGGGAGGGGTATTATGTTACAAAACACAAACATACAAGTGTGTAAAACTGTCTGGCCATACACCTCACTGGAGGTGTAGCTCACAACATTCTGCCATAACTCTGCCTCTAAGCATGTGTGCAATGAAAGGATATTTTATACAACCATATGTGTAAAATATGCTGCCTGCACACTCAAGCTTGTGTAAACTGAGCAGTACTGTAAAGGTGTCCGACGGAGTGGCTAGCTTTGAGGTTGAGTGTTAAGTCACCGTGTAATAATGCGCTGCCCTTCCCATTCTGAGATCTCAAATCACCTGACTTCACAAATGCTAATGAAACAGAACAACACTCTTCTGGGGTGAATAGGTATTATTATCGTCAACTGGCCTGTGCAACCTTGCCCACTGAGTCAGTGGTGAAGCCAAGAATAGAACCCAACTCTCCTGACTCCCAGTCCTGTGCTGTGATCACTGGGGGCTGCTGTACAAAAATCACACCTTAAACAAACTTGATTTGTGTGTGCGTGACAGAGTTATTACTTAAACATTTTGCTGTGCATGTGTAGATGGCAGCCTGATTAAAATATGGTAGGAGTGTGAGATTTATAGAGTTGTTACATCCTGTTCTGAACCTGCTTAACCACTGCTAGCAAGAGGCATGATTAAACAAGAACTTTGGGCTGAGAGGAACCCCTGTTTAGGATCAGTAGTTTATTCTGAGATAGTCCCTATTCCAGAACTGATGCATGATTTAATTGCAGTTTGCTTTAGAGAGAAACTAGTGAAATTGTGCCAGTGGCCTATATTAGTAAACCCTCCTCGGAGAAAAGGAAACCAGTGATGAAACAATTTTGTTCAATTACTTATTTTTTAAAAAATCAAGGAAATAAATCACACCTTATCCTTCTGATTCCAAAATCACTTTACAAACGGCGTGTACACAAGCATCACATCAACCCACCATTGAAATGCAGTCCCCTCTGGGGTGGAATAAGGCAGCTGTTTAACAGGGCACAGCAAAAACCACACAACACTCCTGGACAGGAAGTGGAGGATGCGATATCCTAATGAAACTGCTTAGCAGAATTATCCCAGTTGCAATTTTAGTTAGAATACCTGTACTCCTATCAAAAGTGCCATGGGATCTTTGACAACCACAGGCGGTCAGAAAGAAAGGTTCACTTTTTCACCTCAGTATGTGTGTCGTTGGCGTTAGAGAAGAACTAAGCGATGGTGGGAGGAAAAAGGAGGCTTCTAGATTCCAAGTTGCAGAATGCTGGATACAAAGGACACCTGTGTGCATCACTGGCTTCTGTTGTGATAACTGGGCCTACACATTTACCCAAATTGTGAGTTTGAGTGAAAGTTCATAAAAATGTCATCTTACCTCCTCAACATTTGCTTCTGGTTATGTCTGTTGGAAACTAGGCCTAATTGGTGGATAAAATAATTCCACTCCATTGATCCCTGAGTGGTGGGATCACATTGTTATGGAAGTCTGGGATGACGAGCAGTGGCTGCAGAACTTTTGGATGAGAAAAGCCGCTTTCATGGGACTGTGTGATGAGCTCGCCCCAACCCTGCAGCGTAAGGACACCAGATTGAGAGCTGCCCTGCCGGTGGAGAAGCGGGTGGCTATTGCAATCTGGAAGCTGGCACCTCCAGACAGCTATCTATCGGTCGGGAATCAGTTTGGAGTGGGAAAGTCAACTGTTGGAATAGTGTTAATGCAAGTTTGCAGGGCCATTAATCGCATCCTGCTAAGAAGAACTGTGACTCTGGGGAACGTGCAGGACATTGTGGATGGCTTTGCCCAAATGGGTTTCCCTAACTGTGGAGGGGCGATAGATGGGATGCATATTCCTATTCTGGCACCACTCCACCTAGCATCCGAGTACATTAATCGGAAGGGGTATTTCTCCATGGTTCTTCAGGTGCTTGTGGATCACCGTGGACGTTTCATTGACATTAACACAAACTGGCCTGGAAAGGTGCATGATGCACGCATCTTTCAGAACACTGGCCTGTTCAGGAAGATGCAGGCCGGGACTTTTTTCCCAGACCAGAAGACCACAGTAGGGGATGTCGAAATGCCCATTGCGATCCTTGGAGACCCCGCTTACCCGTTAATGCTGTGGCTTATGAAACCGTACACAGGGAGCCTTGACAGCAGCAAGGAATGGTTCAACTACAAGCTAAGCCAGTGTCAAATGACTGTGGAGTGTGCTTTTGGCCATTTAAAGGGACGCTGGTGATCTCTGTATGGGAAGCTGGACTTGGGGGAATGCAGCATCCCCGCGGTTATATCCGCATGCTGTACCCTCCATAATATTTGTGAAGGGAAGGGTGAAAGATTCAGTCAGGCATGGACCTCCGAGGTTCAACGCCTGGATGCTGAATTTGCACAGCCAGAGAGCAGGGCTACTAGAGAGGCCCAGCACAGGGCTTCAAGGATTAGGGATGCCTTTAGGGAGTAATTTGAGGCTGAAATCCAACTGTAATGTTTGGTGCCTTGCACTGGAGTGAAGTGCAGTGGTTACAATGTTAGTAGGAATCTGTGTTTGCTAAGCTGATTTGCAGTGCCTGTTTCTTTCCTGGGCTAAGGTATCTTTGACTTTCTGCAATAATAAAGACTCTTTTCAAAGCCAAGAATTCATTTATTGAAAAGAAAATAACTTTGACAGACACACAAGTTTTTGGGAAACTAAAAGGGCAGGGAGGTGGGATGGGGAACTGTACAGTCACAGGTTTGAATATGTCCTGTCTGGAGTGCTGTGCAATGACTGCTGCGCTTCAGGATGCCTATACTGCATGGTGAGGGGGGGTTGAGTGCAGAGGGTAAGGGTCGTAGTTCTCAGGGCTGCTTGGTGAACGTACAGGTGTTGGAGGCAGCTGGTGGTGGTGGTAAGAACCTGGATGCTGGGGAAGAGGGTTTTGAGCTGACATGGGGACACAAAGGAAAGAGCTTTGGGACGGGGGGCGGGGGGGGCAGCACAGTAGTGCTCTGCCTGTGTGGCTACGAGCGCCTGGATAGAGTCTGCTTGGCACTCCAGGATGCTTATCAGCTGCTTTATGCTTTTCGTCCTGTCCGCTGCATTTTTCTGGCAGAACCTGCTTTTCCTTTCCCTCCAGTCCTGCACTTTTTGATTCTCTGTGACAGAGTGCTGCATAACTGCTTGCAGTATGTCTTTGCTTTTTCGCAGCTTCTTCCGGAGGTTTTGTAGTCTCTCAGCCATTGATAATATGGGCAGCTGAGATCTCAAGGTTGCATCTGTAAAGGCAAAAATGCAACACTTAATAGAGGCAGCATTGTTTATACCAGGCAGTTATTCCCCCGCAGTTAAGGAGGGCACATTAACAGTCTTCACAATAGCATAATTTTCCCATCCCAAAGAGAGCGCACATAACCCACGGGAGCCCTGAAATGGTGAGTAAGGGGGACTGATTGTTTCAGGGCTGTACTGTCCTCGGGGTTTCTGAGTGTTGGGGAAAGCAAACAGCTGCAGGGGCACCTACTCTGAACACTATCCCAACATTTTCCACAGGAATTTATCCTGGAAGATATCTCGCTGCTGCGGGTCACCTGGAAAGCACGAGAGGGTCTTCTACTGCAATGTGGATTCCGCCCTGGCCCCTGTACAGCTTGCCTGTGTCTTGCAATGGTCCCCCCACCTCTTGCGGCACAGTGGCACGGACGTGTTAGCCTGACTGGGACAAGGACCACAGTGACCCTCCCAAGAAACCTGCGTAAGCGCATTGCCCACGCTCTGGCTGAAACTTTTGAAGAGATTACTGAGGCTGATTACCGCGATGTGATAGACCACATCAATGTGCTGTTTGGCATCTAGACATGCATGCATGCATGCAGCCCTAACCCTCCCTCCCTCTTCTGAAAAATTTCAATCCTGAAAATAAAAGCCGCTTACTGGGAACCTGCTCCTCTGTTTGTCCTCCACCAAGTACCGGCTGCTGCGACTGGCTACCTTCCTCCTGGCTTGAGAAGAGCTCCTGGCTGCATGCCTCATGGGACTCTGAGGTGTCTCCCCTGACCCCAGTACCTTCACTTTTGCTCTCCTCCTCCTCCTCCTCCTCACCTCACTCTGAAGTGTCCATCATGGTTCTTGGAGTGGAGGTGGGGTCACCCCCAAGTATCGCATCCAGCTCTTTGTAAAAACGGCAGGTCATGGAGGCAGCGCCGGAGCGGCGGTTTCCCTCATGGGCTTTGCAGTAGGCACTCTGCAGCTCCTTCACTTTAACCCTGCACTGCAGCGTGTCCTGGTCATGGCCCCTTTCCAGCATGGCCCTTGCTATCTGCCCATAGGTATCGTAATTCCTACGGCTGGAGCGCAGCTGGGACTGCACAGCTTCCTCCCCCTAAACACTGATGAGGTCCAGCAACTCGTCATTGCTCCATGCTGGGGCTCGTTTGCCACGTGGAGCCATGGTTACCTGCAAAGATTCACTGATTGCACTCTACACCTGGCTGAGCAAACAGGAAGGGGATTTTTAAAATTCCTGGGGCATTTAAAGGGCGGGTCTGATGCTTGGTCACCTGAGGCCAGGGCAATAGAGTTCGAACTGATGAGCAGAGTGGCTGAACAG